>NC_064817.1:84027764-84194160 GCF_023721935.1 Panthera uncia
GTCCACACTCAGTAAAACCTAGTGCTCTGTTCCTTGGTGGAGGGGATCTGAAGGAGTGACTGGATAGTTAGGGGAACTTGCAAAGTACTTTTTCTAATGGCTCTTAGTATGGTGGAAAAGTCCATCAAGGACATTTGAAATCCCTCACAGAGTTCACTCCCTTGGCCTATAGACAAGACACCAGCAGTAACCTTTAGCGACTGCCAAAAGCTTCTAAGACTCTCTTAGTCCTGCTATGCTAGCTGACCTTTGCAAGGAATCCTGGGTATTTTGAACTAGGGACATTTAGTATAAGATATAAAACAAAACAAAACAAAAACAAAATCTTTCCCTGACATTTAAGAACAATACTAAAGCATCTGTCCAATTCACCTGGCAGGCCTGGCCTGTGGCAAGATGGTAAAGAAGGAAAAGTTCATTTTAAAGCCCACCTGCCCTGGGTCCTCATCTTGTCCTCTGCCAGGCTTACTCTGTTCTGGCCAACTAAGACTAGAACTTGGAAAAGGCTTTTGGATTTGACTAGAAGGAGGTCATGGGCAAACTTAGAGGGAGTCTATTAGGTCTGAGATCCAAGTGGTGGGCACTGTGATCTAAGCAGTGCCATCTGCATAGGAAATCTAGGGTCCAGTGAGTTTTGATCCAAGTCCTGCCAGTCTGCACATTAAAAAGTTCAAATGTGGCTCGGCTGAAAAGCAATCAGATCTGTTATTGACACTGTTTCATTCCGAATAGCACAGAGGACTAAAGGCTTTCTTTACTTAGTTCATTAGTTAGCTAACAAGCATTTTCCAAACACCTACTGTGCATGTAGCACTGTCCCAGACACTCAGCTCTTGCTGTCTCTGCTCCTGCTATTGAATTTCTGAATACAGGCTGTTGCCAGACATCCAATTTTCTGAGTGCTTGCTCTGACAGGGAACAATGACTAATGAACCAAACATCAGGGAGGGCCTTCTGATCTCCAGCACAGAACATGCCCATAAAGGCAGAGTCTAATTTGTTCAGCAAGCAGCTGCCAATTCTTTTGGGATTTTAATTACCTGGAGCAGTTTATATGGGTGAATCCCCTTGGGAGAGAAACCCTAAACCCTGTGTTTCTCACACCCTATCATACCCCAGGTCCCATAAATGGCTTTAACCCCCAGCCATTGCACATGGGTACAAAGTCCAGGCCACAGAAGTTCACCAGACAGGCATTCAGGCACTGCACACAGCCTTCCTTCACACCACACGCACGTGCACACACACACACACACACACACACACACACACACACATGCAGAGGCAGCCATGGGTGATAGAAAGCACTCTAGACCACAAGTCAGGAGATCTTGGTGTCAACCAATTCTGCCTCTGCTTTTTTGTGTGACCTTGGGCAACACTTTTTCTGTCTCTGGGCTTCTGCCTCCATGCTTATAAAATGAGGGTGGGACTAGTTCTCTATGGCCTTTCTGGTTCTGGGACTTGACATTCTGCTTCCTGAGCCCCAAAGGATCTGGGTGATCAGGTCAGGTTTGTAAAATGGGAATGAGACTAGGACAATGGCTGGCTCAGGAGCCTGAACAGTCACCATGACAGAGAAGGGGAAATATCTCTGCCTCCTGGGGTCAGCCCTTCCCAAAGTTCCATACTACTTCCCAAACTGTTCACAAACTGGGCTGGTGGGTTGAAGGCAGCGCAGGCTCTACTGTTCCCTTTTGCCTCATCTCCCTCTCCCGTCATTCCTTGTATAAACCACTGTTCCAACACTCGTTCATTTGAACCAGCCCTTTAGCTCAGACTGACTAGTTTCCTTTAGCAATGATTAAATGGTCTCGAGAGTCTCCCAAGTCTGTAAAATGTAAATAACAGCCCCTGCCCTGGCGGCCTTCACAGGCTTTCCAAAGGATCAAATAAGATAAAGTCTGTGAAAGTGCTTTAGAAATTGTCAAGTGCTATGCAAATTTGAGAGATTATTATTAACGATGGGTGGGAGGCAGTCACGTGATGCCAGAAGCTGAGTGCCAACTTGCCTGCTCTCCTTACCATCTCCCCTGGGTGAAGGCACTGGCATTGCCAGCCAGCCTGTGGCCAGCTAACATATCAGGAGGGATGGTTTTTTGATTAGCACTCCATTTTCCCTTAGCGGAGTGTAGGACCAGAGGAAAGAGGTCAAGGAAGGAGTAGGTCAATTTGGGCACGGTGAGAGAAACGTCTAGAGTAGTGATTTAAAATTTTTATCAAACAGAGTCTCAAGGGAAAACCCAATTTATAAAACAAAACAAAACAAAACAAGCATAGCTACCATAATAGTTAAGTAGTTGAGGCTGGGGTGAGGGGCATGAGGCCCCAGTGGATGGGCCCTCTGCTTGCCCTTAAGATCACTCTGATGGCTCTGTAGGGCTCCAAAGCAACACACTGGAAAACTGGCAGTGTAGAGCAGGAGCTCATGCCTGGCACCTAGTGCTCTAAGCATCCAGAGGACAGCCAGCCACAGCCTGGGCACTGGAGGGACAAGGGTATGGGGCACAGAGAACGGGGGTGAGAAAATGCTATAGAAAGGCAGACAGAGTTGGGTGCAACACTTTTTGCCTACTCAGCAGCCTTGTCTAGGGCCCTAGGCCTGCATTCTTGGATAACGCCAGAATGGGGTCGCAGCACTGGCAATCAGTGCTGGAAGGCCCATGCAAAACGTGGGTCCAGCAATGGGTGAAACCAAGGCCCAGGCTAGATGAATGTGAACAGTACTCTTGCTTTCTCATTTAGCTTAAGGGAGAAGGAGTTGCTCCCCAGGGCGAATCCACTGAAGTCCTTCTAACGTGTGGCCCCACCATGAATGAGCATCCCTGGCATGGTGAGCAGGAAAAGGCCAGAAGGAACTGGCTGGACATCCTCAGGTGAGGTCAGTGGCCAGGCAGACAGATACCTGCCACCAGCCCAGGAGCTGAGCAGAAGAGGAGCTTTGAAAGTGCTGGCAGGTACAACTGAGGACCCAGCAATCCAGGCAAGGCATATTGGGCCTGGTCAAGATTGGAGCCCAGAAGCGGAGTCAAAGAACAAGGAGAGAGAGCTGGGGAGCCAGGGGGTCTGGGAAAACTGAGAACAGTTCCCTGCTGGAGCCCTTGCTCCATTTTTCCCACTCTCCCCACCCAAACAGGCTCAGCAACAACGCACAGCTGACTAGGCAGAAACCAATCAGATACTGCAGGTACCAGATGAAGGATCCAGGCCGATAGGGGTTATATGTGCCCAGGACTTTCACACAGGCAGGCCATGGGTAGTTGCTGACTCCGAGGCTGATGGAACAGTGTCAGGGATTTCATGAAAGTTGCTGCAATGGGGAGGATATCGTAATAATAAAAAAAATCACCTTAGAGTAAATGATGCTGGCATCCTAGAAATAGCCGGTGCTGGTATTTCTATATTATGCAGGCCCTTTGCGAAAAGCCCAGCATCTTTCTCTAGGAGATTCTTATTCCACATGTGTCTTCCCCTGATTCCTTCTCCACATGTGGTGGCCTAGAGCTCCTTCTCAAATTACCCTGAGGTAGCTGCTACAGAGACACGTTTGCTGTGCCAGGGCTGGAAAGGAAATGGGTAACCCAGAGCAGAGGATCAGCAGCAAAAGCCATTTGTGCTTGAAGGAAACGCGAACATTTGGAATTCCGGTGTGCTTGGGCGGAGGGGAAGAGGTCATTACATCGGTCCAGACGGTCTTTGTCCCTGCTCTTCTGGAAGGGAGCAGTGGGACCGTCTCGGAAAATGTGTTGGATGAGAGAATCACTTGGCTAGGGGTTACTTCCCCTGCATAAGCCTGTGTGAGTGCAGACACGGGGAAGGAGGTGGAGAGGGGGGCTCCTGAGGGGCCTGGAGAGGGACAGAACTCAAGAAGGAAAGAAGAGCAAATGAGCCAAAAATAGCTTTGCAACAGACCCCTCCTGAAGGACTGTAACCCTTGCTCCATAAGTGGTTAGCACTCCTCCCTTCAAGCAAGAATGGTTTTGCTATTACAAGCAATTGCCTCACGCCTGCTTTCTGAGATATTTAAAAAGTCAAGTGATTCAGGTACACATGAGGGGGTTTTCCAGATTCTTCCCTGCATCTTCCAAAAGTGCGGGCCTGGCTGGGTTGGGGGAGGGCACAGAGGCTCAGGCCCAATTCAGCTCCCTGATCCTTAGGCTAAGCCGGAGCCTTCATCCTGATACCCAGTGCCTTGTGTCTGGGCTTCAGTGTGGGTGGAGTTGGGGCACAGCCAGGAGTCTTCCAGTTACCTCTGTGAAAGGTAACCACATCCCCAAGGGATGGCCTTATACATAGGTGGAGAAGGTGGCTGCCTGCTTTGTATGATTTGAGGGGCTAGAGGTCAGAACAAATTTTCCCAAAAAGGTCAGTTCCATCAGCCCACAGCTAAGCTTGCAGTTCTCACTTTGCTTACTCCATTGGAAGGTCCAGGTTTTTTTTTTTTTCTATTTGAGAGAGAGAGAGAGAGGGAGGGAGGGAGGGAGAGAGAGAGAGAGAGAGCACAAACAGGGGAGAGGGGCAGAGGGGGAGGGAGAGAGAGAGAGAGAGAGAGAGAGAGAGAGAGAGAGAGAGAGAGAGGATCCTAAGCAGGCTCCACACTCAGTGTGGTGCCTGACACGGGGCTCAATCCCACGACCCTGGGATCATGACCTGAGCTGAAATCAAGATTTGGACGCTCAACCAACTAAGCCACCTAGGCGCTCTGTGGAAGATCCAGGTTTAAACAGAATCGTGACTTGGAAAGGGAAAGCACATTCAGCTACTACCAACTGTTTATACCTTAGCAGGATTCATTTCATCACATTAGCAGTAGCAGAAAGCAGGTCTCCCCTAGGGGGATAGATGGCTCAGAGGTCAGGAGGTTGGAAAGTTCTGAATATATAGTTGACAGCCCTCAGCAGCTGAGGATAGTTTGAGGGAGCCTGTGCTAGAAGGGGGATTGGGAAAGACAAGACAGTGTCAAAGACCAATCCTACCCAGTTTGCTGTCTTCTGAAAGATGTGTCTGCTTCCTCTGTCCCAGTCGAAAATGTTTCTGATTTGACAACTAGGTTTACAACAAGGGAGACACAATCTCCTCTCCAGACTGAGGCCCTTCCCCAGAATTCATACCCATCTCTGCCCACTTAATGCAGGGACCATGTGCTGGTGAGGTCTGGAGCCAAGATGCCATTCACCTTCCCTACTGGGCTCCAAGGCCTGGCAGGACCCACCCCTTGCTTCCTGGGGAGCATGAAAACAGTCATTAGTTCTTTGTCTGTGGTGGGGTGGGAGTGGGAGGGGATATGTGCTCCCTTGGCCAAGCCCCAGCCCTGGAGACAAAGAATAAGGAAGGAATGCACAAAGCACTGCACCTGGAGGCCAGGAGTCTGTCTCCACTAGTGCCACAGACCTGAGTGGAATGGGTGCTCTGAAAGACAGCTGGGTTGGAATTTGCTGTGGTCCCTTTGCACTGGAGAGGTTAGAAGCCATCTGGACAACTAGAGCTCTAAAGATGGAGTGCTGCCGCCCAGCTGAGATTCTCCAGAGACACACGGGAGCCTAATGAGGTTGCCAAGGGAGCCGTCTGGCAGCCTCACATCAGGGGAAGGGATATGGAGCAAAGACACAGAACCAGGCTCCAACAGAGGGCCCATAGCCAAGATAGGCATGGCAGGCAAAAATGCAAAGATCATTCACAAAGACAGCAAGTATTAAGTCTAGCTATAGCCCGACAGAGTGAGCCACTGTGCACCCCCTGCCTCTCGTGGGCGGTAGAGACTGGGGGAGCCGCATTCACCCAGATTGCCACAGGGCCAGCCATGGCAACATGGCTGTTGCGGCTGGTTCCAGGGTCTCGGCCTAACTGCCTTGCAAAAAGCAGCATGAGCCTCTCTGCCCTTCACCTACAGCTTGGCCCCTGGCAGGGTACACCTGGCCAGCTCTGATATTTTCTTAAGTGTGTGCTGAGCCAGAGAGGAGCAAGGGAGGGAGGAGGATGGACTCGAGGAAGGGAGGAAGGGCCAGGATGCCAGCCTCCTGAGGTAGATTCCGAATGAATACACTACTGACGGTGAAAGGTAGCAGCACAGCCTCTTCCAATTCTAGCACGTCTGGGAGTCATTTTTCAGCTCACACTTCCCTCCTGTGACAGATACATAAATCCTTGGCTGAAGAGGTTGCCGTGCCCCTTCCTGTCTCAGACACGATTTCCTCAGATGAATTGCACCACCTCCCTCAGACTTGCATGGGTCAGATGACCCGACCAGGCACAGTGACATAGCCATCAGGCTGCAATGAAGAGGGAGAAGGGAACTATGATTTCCTATCAGCAACCTGGCCCTGTCTCTCCCCGAGTCAAACCAGGTGCCAGTGGACAGGCCCCTTTGAACTTCCTGGACGAGTCCATGCCATAAACAACCATAAGACAGCTTCCAAAGACACCCAGAAATGACATCTGTGTGACTGAAAGCCAACTCCCAAGCATTTCTGGGTGTCTTTTTCCACTTTGTGAAATGTCCACGGCAGTGCTTGGTCTCAGCTCACCTTCTCCTTACACTCACATTCTCCTTCTAGTTCCTATATACCTACAGGGACACAAGCTCACTTTTATTTCAACCCAAATAATGAGGAAGGAAGAACTACTGGGGGAAAAAATTAGACCCATAGCACAGTTTCAAAGCTGGCTATACATGATTTAAAAAAAAAAAAGATTACCCTTTTTTTTGGATTATCCACTGCCATGTCCGAGGTTACCCCCGCCATGTGAAATTCAACCATGATTGTATTTGGAATCCATTCACAAGCGGATAATTTATTTTTGCAAGAATCTTCCTTGTTTATGCTCAATTCAGACTGGTGTCAAAGAGACCCTGCATTCTTGAGTTCCCAGAGACTAGCTAGAAGGTGGAGGGCGGGCAATGTGGGATTCAGTGACTGCTGCGGATATTCCACAAAATGCATAATGAATATAGGAGTAAATCAAAATGTGACTCTACCCAGATCAAAGAGTGTGGCTACGTGGGTATGGCAGCTAAAGACAGAGGTGGCAATGAATCGTTAGCACACAATTTAATATCATTAAGAAACAAGCATCCTGGATGCTCTAAATAGGAAAGAAACAGGTAGGAACTATGAGGTCATCTCCCTTTTCTACTCTATGGCCATCAGGCACTAATGAAACCCTACACTGCTCCAGTCTCCTGTTGGACAGCTAGCTCAAGGGGTTAGGGCAGGCAGTTGGGTCCTCTGTAGTCCAGTTAATTCTGCTCCTTTCCTATCTTGCCATCTTCCAAATGTGTGTCACTGGTCGGAGGAGAGATGGGGGGGGTTGGCTAAAGGCAAAGGTGTGCCTGTTACATTCTCAACTGTTACAGAGGACAGAATGAAATCTAAGTGGAGAATTTGGAGATGGTCTAAAGGATAGAGAAATACAAGGTGGTTCAAAGTCTTTAAAAAAATAGATATCGCTAACTTGGAAAAGAGGGCTGACAAGGTGCAGAATAACTACCATTAAAGCATATTAAGTGGTGTATAAAAAAGCTGGAGGTCGGGGACGTCTGGGTGGCTCAGTTGGTTAAGCGTCCGACTCTTGATTTAGGCTCAGGTCATGATCTCAAGGTTCCTGAGATGGGTCCCGCATCAGGCTCTGCGCTTGACAGCACAGGGAACCTGCTTGAGATTCTCCCTCTTTCTCTGTCCCTCCCCGCTCTTGCTCTCTCTGTCTCTCTCAAAATAAATAAATAAACTTAAAAAAAAAGAAAAGAAAGATGGAGGTCAGAATTTAGGAGGAACAGTCTCAGAAAGCAAAGGTTGTTTAACAGCAGATTTACCACCAAAGGATATTGATGGTATTTCCTCTCTTGGAGGTATTGGCTGCTCAGCTGTCTCTACTTGGCCCTTTTGCTAAAGACAGTTCCAGAGACCAAACAACACAGGAAAGAGATGTAAGGCTCCTGAGGTGCATCCTAGCTTGACGGCAGGAGACCACCTTTCTGCTTCCCTTCCAGGGCTCATCCCCATTATCTGCAAGGTGAGCCCTGGGAGGAAACAGGGCATGTTCCCTGTCTCAGGGCAAGGGAAGGAGGAAGTGGGCCAAACTTATTTGCCCAGAGCCCATCACAAACTCCCAGCAGAAACAGGAACCCTCTTCTACAGTTTGATTTTATACAAATTTCCCACCAAATCTTGTCCGAATCTGTCCAGAAATCAGCACAAGTCCATGTCGCTTGCCACAGTCACTTATTTCCTGTCCTGCTGTGGCTTTGTGCATTCTGAGAAAGACTGTAACCTCCTTGACTTGCTTCCTGGAAATACCTCCTTACATTTGAGTTGAATTTGCCTGCGAACAATGCTGAGAAGAAATCGCTGGAAGGTGGTGAGGACAGCCCCACCAACTTTCCAGCGGCATTCTCCCCACCCTGTGTGTGGGGGTGTGGTAGAGACAGTGCCCTGGAGCAAGGCGAAGGCCTGCTGGTAATCTGGAGTGTTGAGTGTCATGGGGCAGCGCAGGACACTGGGGGTATAAAAATAGCAGGGTGTTCTTACACTTGGAATAGGGCTGTCACAGGAGGCCTTCAAGCTAGGTGTACATGGATGAGATGATCTCAAACCATACAGTATGGCTCTCATTATCCTCCTCCTCCTCTTTCCCGCCTCTGCTAACACAGTGTGGTAGTAGGGTCCCAAATGCAGTGATTTGCTTACCACTGTCAAGATATTAGCCACATGCGGGGCACCTGGGTGGCTCAGTCGGTTAAGTGTCTGACTTTGGCTCAGGTCACGATCTCACGGTCATGAGTTCGAGCCCAGTTATTGGGCTCTATGCCGTCAGCGTGGAGCCCACTTCAGATCCTCTGTCTCCCTCTCTCTCTGCCCTTCCCTAGCTTGTTTTCTCCCTATTTCATAAACAAATAAACATTAAAAAAATATTAGCCACATCTGAGTACTGCTAGTATAGTCATTTATTTAATATTTTCTCTAAGATAAGCAGATTCACTTGTGAAAAATGCTTTCACCTCAGGAACATTTTTGAGATCAAACAGTGTATGTGTTAGACACATCCCCTCCCCCACAACATGTCAAATAAATAAATAGCTATACAAATAGAAAAACAAAGTAGTCCATGTAACACCTAAAATCATTTTGCTTACCACCAGCATACATTTACCATGCTTGGGGAAACAGTACTCTCTGTATAGTGCCCGCAGATGGTCCCCACCGCCAACAGGCAAGGCTTTATCCACCTCCAATGTAAAGCAGGCAGGGCTTTAGAATTCCCGCCTGGCCCGGAATACCTTTCCTGAGCCTGCCTCCCTTGTGCCTTCCTCTTAGGGCTAGGGCCCAGGCCTTTTATTAGTTTTCCCCTTTCAGGGGCCAGCCCCAGCCAAGGTTCCAGTTTTCGAGTTTGCGAAGGAACACAGGGCCCTTATTCTCAATCAAGTGCTCCTTCCCTCGAGCTATTTCCCCTGCTGAGAATTCCACACTAGACCTCACTTACCTCGGACAGTGCCCTCCCTGGAGTGGACTTCTTCAGCCTTGGCCCCAGGGGCTGCATTGGCGGAGTGCCCCAAGCCCACATCAGTAGCCTGCCAGTGCGGCCTGGTGCTCACACATGCCCCAGCAACCTCTGGCTGGGAGCTGGGGACACGTGGTGCCCCTAGCTCGGAAGCCAGCCACCGGCCCTCTGCTCCTCGGGTGGTCGTTGGGAGATAGAAGGAGGCCTGGAGCAGGGACACGAAAGGAGGGGCCAAAGCCTGCTGCGGGCCAGAAAGATGTGCGCCCATATTGGCTAAACCCCAGGACTTTCTAAAAATCAGGGCTGAGATTCCTTCAAGCCCAGGCAGGGTGTCGACCCCTTGGGGATGCTTTACTAGAGATTCCTGTTTCTGCTGGAGTGTTACAACTTTTGTTGTTGTTATTAAACAGATAATAATCCCCCCCACCCCGCCCCGTCCCTCACCACCCCCTACCCCCAATCTAACCTGGACACTCTCAGGGTCTCTGGATACAAAGCCCTTAGAGCAGCAAAACTGCTCCTAGGCTGGAAGCCCCGCCCACTCGGCTCCTGGCTCCTGGCGGCTCCCGGGGCGCCCAGAGCCTCTTAACTTCCACCACCCAAGGGGAGGCGCCTTCCAGTTCAGGGGAGCTGAGTTTGAAAACCCTGTGGTGAGGAAAAGCAAGCCAGGTGAGGACCCAAACCCTACAACTTGAAAGGATACCGGTAGATTCTTATTTGTGACCTTGTTTCTTTGGAGGGGTTAATTAACCTCTACTTGGTCTGGGCGTGGCACAATCTACCTCCCCTCTTTCTTTCTGTCCTCTAAACTCTCTCCTCCTCCCCTTCCCTCCCTCAAATTCACCTTCTACCCTCTACCTGGCCTCTCCTCCTTTCTCCTCAGACCTCTCCTCCCTTTCTTCCTCTCTCCTTCCAGCAGCCCCTAAGGTACCAAGGAAGACCATAGAGCCTATAGTGCAGCACTGTTTCTTGTAGGAATTCCAATATGCCTTCCGATCTCAGGGATCTATGACTGATTGAGTGGCAAGAAATGATTGTTGAAGGTACTGAGCCAAGAAGAATGAGGACTAATAGCAAGGGAGCAGGGCGTGTGCTGGTGAGGATGAGGGCACTAGGGCAGTGAGCAGGTGTCTGGACAGGTGTGTGTGTGGGGGTGTTTCTCTTCTACTCAATCTCCCCATTGCAGCTTCCCAGCAGTGGAGATGCTGATGGGAACATGGTTGGCAGAGGACATCGGAGATGACCTGCCACATAGGGAGAGAGCCCTGTGCTCTCATGCCTGGCCTTGCTAGGAGCTCTCTGGTTAGTGAGATGTCACCTACTATGACTTATAGACTCTCACCACACAACCCGGGGAGGGATGACCAACTTTGAAAGACTCTGAATGCAGTGCAATGTACCAAACACTAATACTCACCAAGCAGATTGGTTTTATGGTAGCTCATCTGTGCATTAGTGGGGGGAAAGTAGCTATATATAATGTTTGTCAAATTCTCAAAGGGCCCTGCCTGAGTCATGCAGCTGTAGGTCTGGTGAAATTGGGGGATTTACCAAGAAAGCAGGTTTCTAAGACAAGGGGTCATTCTAGTCTCTCTTCTTAGGCTTTTTTTTAGATCTAGATGTGAACATCCAAGACCTGAAAATACCCCTGATTCAATTGAGAATCTTCACAAAGACACACACGAAGAACTAAAAAAATGCATTCTGGATTGAGTACCTGAGTTTTGGGGCTTAAGGGGCCACTGGGAGATATTTAGCAGAGAGGCTTGTTAGCAACAGTACATTGACCACACCCCCTAACATCCTAGTTCTCCTTACTAACTCATTCCAAGCCCATCATCCTTTGAGTTTTGAAAATCAACCCTAATGTTCTACTAATCTGGACTCCCTCTTAAGGTCATGACTCTTTACACACTTACCACCTTCTCCTTCCCTCTTCTTGTTCCCGTGAACTCCTTCTCCCCAACCACACCATTCTAACATTCAGGGGTCCAATGACTTAGTCAAGTGTCTGTATATCCCATCCATGCACATCAGGAGTTTAGAGGCGTTTTCCTGAATATCTGAGTGGAAGAGGCTCTCCCCTCCCCCATTTTGTCAGTAGGGAAAGTAGCAGCCCACAGGAGGGCAGGGAGTTACTTACTCGAGCTCAAGCATCAGATTGGTGGCAAAGTCGGGACTGGAACCCAGATCTTCTGGATCTAAATCTGACCCACTTTCCACCACCTCGAGCTGTAGCTCCTCCAGGAACTGTGCCTCCTCCACGAGTTCAGGGTCCTCCCCAAGCTGGGGCTCCTCCACGAGCTGGGGCTCCTCTAGCCTTTCCCCTTTCATCTCACTGCTGCCCAGGAAAGCCTCGATTGCCTGGCAGGGGTTGGTTCCCTTTCTCTGTCTCTGTCTCTGTCTCTCTCCCCTCCCTCCCTCCCTTCCTTCCTCCCTCTCTCCCTTTCTCCTTCTGTGTCTCTCTCAATTGCTCTCTCCTTCTCTAGCTCCCTCTATCACTGCTGGGCTAGGGTGGGAGCAACTGGAAGCTCTTTCCCAGCTCAAAAGAAAAGTGCTCTGGGAGCCTCAGGGCCAGCCTGAGCTGGCTGGGCTGTGGAGGCAGGAGGAAGTTCCTGGCCCTGAGTGCCTTGGGGGCTCCTAGGCTCTGAGGGAAGGCTGGAGCTCCTGGGGTGAGCCCTGCCCTCTGGATCTTCTGCGAAGGCCGAAGGCCCCGGGCCAGCTTCCTAAACTAACTCCCAGACTGAAGGGGAGGGCCGGATCCTCCGGGGGGAGCCCAGACGGCGGCTCTGCCAGCCAGCCCCTGTGGTTGGAACTTTGAAAAAGACCAATGTTTCAGCAACTGATTTCTTTTCCAACATGAACAGCAGGCCTTTCTGTCTCCCTTGCATGACTGTGGCTGTGGCAAGCAGCCCCAACCTGAGCAGAAGCAGGATTCCAGGGCTGGGGCTCCATAACACCCAAACCACTGGTCAATTCTATTAAATAAAATCAAATAAAAAAACACCTTTTTTGGCATCAGGTGGACCCAAATCTGGTCTCCTGGCATGGAGATGTTGTGTACCTACTGGGATGGGATGTGCACGGCCGTCTAGAGACGAGAAGTCGGAAGACCATTGGGTCAGAGAATCAGGAGACATGGTTTCTCTTTTCAGCTGGTCACTAATTGGCTGTTTGTTTTGGGGCAGGTACGCAGCCTATTCTGGGCCTCAGTTTCCTCATCTGTAATGGGAGGGGATCAGACCAAATGGCTGCGAAAGCCCTACTAGTTTTGAGCCTCTGAGTCTGTGTCTAAGATGTATGTGGAGGCAGAAGGTGCTGGCCCCCAACTCTGGGAAGGGGGAGGCTCAAGGTCTTGAAGAGGTAGTCCATCCCCATCTTCACTGCCCTCTGAAACCCTTTTTCATTTGTTAGCAATGCCAGTAGAGTGTTCTCATGCTTCTGTGGGTTTTGATCTCTGGTAAAAATCTCAAAAGCTTGCCCTGCGTACTGCCACCCTCCCAGGAAGGAAGAAAGCCAAAAGCCTTCTCAGTCATTTATACCTGAGTGTGAATGAAGAAGGTTCAGAGAGCAAGCCTTGACAGGGAGAAAGCTTGCCAGACTGGGTTGCAGGTGTTACCTGGCTCTGGGCAGGAGAGGGTGTGTGATTGATGGAGTGAGGGGAGGGGTCAGTGAGTGGACTGGTGAGAGAGGAAGGCAAATCAGAGAAGGTTTTGTTCTGGTTCCACAGAAGATTTGCCTAATGTAATGAACTGAATGCTTCCTGGGAGCACCCTCTCACTTAACCTTTCCAACCACACTCCCCCATTCTTTAGATGAGGAAACTGAGGTCCAGGGAAGTCACTTGCCAAGGTTGCAGAATCTGCCAACGGTAGTTTATCAGATGTGAAGCCCCTGTGCTTCATGAGCACATGGTGGCTAATGTTCTCTGCTTCTTGGTGTCCCCTTCAGGGTCTTTCGAGGGTGGAGAAGCCCATCCCAGCTCCCCTACAATGGCCAGCACCTCCCACTCTTCTGGTAGAGGGACAGGGAAAAGCAGAGTAGGATCCTGATTCTCTAGGATCCTGACTCCCCAGGACTCAACAGCCCTGGGTACGCCTCGCAGCTACTACTAGAATATGATATAATATGTCTCCTACGTTTGAATAGGAGAGTAAAAACACAGCATTTTGGAGACATGGCCATTTCTGGGGGCCAATTTCAAGTATAATTTTCAGTGTGTTAATTCTTTATTTGTTTCACTGACCTTCATCCTGTTCATCTGGCAAGTGAGCTCTTCAAAGTCTTCCTGATCCTGATTTTCGGCTGATAGACTATTACAGCCTTTAGAGAATCACTCTGCCTAAATCAAGACTGCTTGATCTTGGCAATGAGAAAATGTCCTTGGGGTTTGCTTCTATATGAAGGCTTCAGTGAGCCAGAGGAACTTCAAAATCCATGTCTTAGGGCATCGTAGTGACTGGGTTCATTTTGCCTTTCCTCGCTAATGATTTGGGGCAAGAATTGCTCATAGAGGGGTACATGCAGTGCTCAAAGTTTTAACAAGGTGACTTCTTTTTTCAGACTTTCTAATCCTAGAGGAAGCCCCCTTAGCTTGTGTTCTTGTAGCTTCCTGCACCTTTCCTTCATTATGACCAATTGTATGTACATTTATTTGTGTAATTATTATTTAATGTCTGCCTCTACCACTAGATTGTAAGTTTCCTGCCACAAGGATTCTGCCTGGTTTGTTGGCTGCCACTGTGTCCCTTGTGTCTAATCTTCTTTGTGTGAGAGGAAGAAGAAATCCTCTTCTTCCACCTGGGGTGGGCAGTCTTATACCAATGCTCCCAGCACAGGGGTGCTCCCCAAAACTGTAAGATGGTGGAAAATGGGTGCCCCCCCCCCCACTGAAGCTAATTTGACTAAGAGATGAGAAGGAGGCATGGGGAAAGTTGCCCTAACCGCTCTTGAGTCCATACCCCCACACCATTCCAGGCCCGGGAGGTATGTGCTAGGTTTAATGACTGGCCTCCAATGGAAATTTCATAGACATTTTTATTATGCAAGTATTTTCATGCAAACACTTTTTTTCATATGCCACACATGCACTTTGCTTTTCCTTCTGAGTACCTGCTTCTGACTCCTTTGCCTGTCTGTCCCCTTCTGTCCATGGTCCTTATAAACCAGCTCCTCTTACACCTTTACCCAGTTCTTTATTTCTACCGTCACCACCTTCCCCACATTTACAAAGTATTATAACATCCCATGGTACTTTCATTTAGCTTCTCTGAATGCTTGTAGTCAGGAAGTTCTTCCTATTATCTAATCTCAATTCTTCATGCTACAGTAGAGGCCTGTTTCCTCTTGTTCTGTTCCTAGTGTGGCTTGGAAGCAGCTAGTCACCATCTCTGAGTTGTGACTTTTCTTATATTTGAAGATCAACCACTCTTCTCTCTCTTCACCACCCTCCCCTCCACCCTCAAACTCCTCTTAGATCAATCATCATCTTAGTTCCTATAGCTCTGCCCCACCGCTCCTTGAAGTACCAAGTTTACCTCCCATTGGCTAAATAAGTCTCAGTGGCCTTATCTGGACCCTTCACAATTAGATTCCCTTGGATCGTGCCAAGCTCTTGACTGTTACCTGCCTTGCCATTATGGTGGGACCACCTCTCTCCAGTGAAAGCTCCTTGGAGCCCCTTGATCAATGTCTTTGCCCCTCTCCAAGGTGCAGCCCCCCTTCTCCTCTGTTTTCAAGTTGTTTTTCAGCCTGGACAAATATCTGACATTTGCAGCCCAGAAAATTTACACCTCAGGCTCCAGAAAGGAGTACAGCCTGAAGCTCTGTGCCCCACTGCCTCTGTACAATGAGGAGCATTCATAACTCAGAAGGAAGCCCACAAAGAGAAAAGAAAACCCAGATAACCCTCCCCTTTCTCTTTTCTTTATAGTAAATAATTTACAAAACCAAATTTTCCTCCCCACAGGCTATACTCACTTTATCACAGGTCCCCAGGGCCAGCCTTTACACATTTCCATACTGTCATGGACTATTTTTAGCAAAGGATGACATTAAGTACTAGTTGCCCCGTGTGCTTCAAACTCATCTCTTCCTCTTGTCAGAATATTAGTCCTCCTCTTTTGGACCTGCCAGCTACTCATGGCCTAGAGATATTTCCAAGGGTGTGAGCAGCTACCTAGTGGTATGACTTCAGTGGGTCTTTACTAAGTCCTCTGTTTTAAAATGTCTCATTTGGGGGCACCTGGGTGGCTCAGTCAGTTAAGCATCTGACTTCGGCTCAGGTAATGATCTCACAGTCTGTGAGTTTGAGCCCTCCGTTGGGCTCTGTGCTGACAGCTCAGAGCCTGGAGCCTGCTTCAGATTCTGTGTCTCCCTCTCTTTCTGCCCCTCCCCTGTTCATGATCCGTCTCTCTCTGTCTCAAAAATAAACATTAAAAAAATTTTAAAAATTAAAAAAAAATAAATAAAAATGTCTCATTTGGCCCGGATCTGCTCATTAGAATTAGACTGGGTCTGATGATTTCAGTATTAGAGATTCATTTCTTTAACTCAATATCACTTCCTCAGGAAGCCTTGTCTGCTCCGTTGTTATATTCTCTGTCAAAAGCTCGTTCCTTTTCCCTCTTGGCACTTACTTAGTTTGTAAATACACATCCATTAATGTGACTGTTTGGTTGTTGTCTATCTCTCCTACTCTGCTGATTATTCTATGATGGCTGTGACCATGTCTCTTGTTGTGAGTTTCCCATTCTATTCCCAGTGCCTAACAGTGAGCCTGGCACATGGAAGGTGTACAGAAAATACTTGTTGCTGACCAAACATGCTCATAAATTTAAATGTGAGTTCTCCAGGGCACTGGTGGGAAAGGGTGTGAGCACGAGTGCCCAGCATACTAGTTGGGGGAGAGGGTCCCAGAAAGCAAGGGCAGAGTGCTGACCATAAGTAGCACTCTCCTTCCCCAGGTGACTTGAAGCTGGTTCCCTTTGCTATCCCTTTCCTATCAGCTTGAGGCTTCCCTCCTTTCTCAGCTTTACCCCAGGACCTTCTTTGGTAGGGCATCCGGGAAAGAAGGATTTGACCAAGGTGCATATAAGGCTAAAACTAGCAACTTTTTAAGGCTAGCAACTTTTTTCCAAAGACACTTGGGCAAACTGTGTATATATTCTCATGGCAGCACCTTGACATGTCCCTGGTTCTGTTACCCACCTCAGAAGGGGATTGGTGGAGATCAAGGCCAGGGGTGCTGAGATATGAAGCCGCACACCCCCCTGGGTCCTCTGGTGCTCACCTTCGACTGTACTCCCAAGCTCAACCCACCTGGTCCCAGTGAGCTTTCTTCAGGCCCTAGAGGTCCTAACCTACCAGGGCTAGCCCAGGTCCCTGAGGAGAGAGTGCTAGGGACCAGCTCACCTAGAGTCAAGAGGAGCAAGGAGAGGAGGGCCAGAGTTGGCCTTCCTCTGGTTCCTGAAGCTTGGAGACTCTGGGTTTCAGTGTAGGAAGAATGGAAAGTGTTCTTGGCTGCTGTCCCCACTCCAGGCCAGCCCCTTCCTACCCACGATCCCCACTGGACTGGCAAGGCTCCCCTCCCCTGTCCCAACCAGGGAGCACTGTAGCTGCTTCCCATCATGCCAAAGCCAAACCATTCTTAAGGCCCTGCTGGAAGCCACCACGATACAGAGACTCTCCCTTCCTAGTTTGCTTCAGCACCACCCAAGTTCCAGACCTGCAGAACCAGGGCGCAGCAAGTTTAAGGCCTTTCCGTCAAGGAGCAGGAGTCCCTGCTGGGCCTGAGTTGCTCTAGTGGAACTGCTTTGTTCCCCTGAAGGCCTTCCGGACAGCTACTCTACTCCTCTACTCTTAGCTCCCCAGGCCCCATCCTAGCCTCTTCCTCCTTCCAGCTCTTCTTCAGTGCTAGGCAGGGTAAGCACTCAATAAATCCACAGTGGGTGCTCGGTAAAAGTGGGCCCTTGGTCAGTAAATGATGAACTGATTGACTGAGATGCTTGGTCACTCAGTCCAAGGCCGAATGAGGTGCTGCCATCATTCATTTCTCTGTGTACCTGGGCCGGCCAAGTATGTTGCCTTAAAACAGAGCAGGGCTTTTCTTATTCTTTCCTTGTTGTTGTTTTCGTCTTTGTTATGTTTTGTTTTGTTTGGCTTTGTTTTTACTGCAATGGACTCTAAACTGGAAGGGCAGGGGGATAGGGACAAGCAAAGGGCTCAAAGCCTGGGAGGGCTCTCAAGAAAAAGAAATTCTGCACCTCAACCTCACACTCCCCAACATTGACTAGATTCTGGCCGTGATCTGGGAAACTTCAGGGAGCTCTCCTGAGCCCTGAGATGATGGTCTTGAGTTTGTCTGAGGATTCATGAATCTGAGCTTTGGATATAACATGTCTACTGGTAATTCCCACACCACTTTTCTTTTTACATTGTTTCTCCATTTCTTCCTCTTTTTCTCTAACCAGAGAGCAGTGTCCCCAACTACTCTCAGCCTGTGAGCCACTTACCGGCTGGCAGCACAGTGGGGTGGGCTCAGGCAAACACTGGGGAAGAGCAGAAGAGGAACTATTGGTTTAGTCACAAACTTCGAGCCAATGGAATTTTAGATTGATTGGGCTATTCTGTGTTGTAGATAGTCAAATGAGCTTATTAAAGAAATATGTCAGCGAATCTGGTAAGCCTGATTTCGCTGGGGGCTCAGTTGCAGCAAGCTGGTAATGTAATTTTCTGAATAGACCAGGAAGAAAGCTAAGAATCATTGTGAATTCAGGCCAGCCTGGGGACTCTAAGGTTTCATGAAGACTATACTGGGAATTGGCCTTCTTTTAAACAGCTCCTCCAGCTTATAGTAAACCCTTTTCTGCATGGGGTCCCAGAGCAGCCCCTGAACCAACAAGCAGATACAAAAGGAAGAGGGACTTCTAAGACCTGTTCTGGGGCCCCTCCAGATGCACCAGGCTGTCTCTTAAGCAGCATAGGATCAGGTAATAGAAGAAGTTGCTCTCCTTGCCCCCCTCCTGCCCCCACCGCCGAATGCCCCAAACCACACTAAGCCCACAGCAGCTCACCTGCCTGCTTACATTTGCTGCTGAGTGCGGGGACTCAGGCTGGATCACCTTTGCAACCTGGTTGCCTCTGAGAAGACTGCTTGCCTGACACTACAGGGAGAGTAGGCTTTTCCCCTGGAAATATGATTGAGCTCTGTAGACCCCCAGCAGGCTTCTGAATGCCTGGCCTCAGGGAAGCCTGCCACTGAGCAAGCAGAAGCTTGATGCCTCAGTAACCTGGTTCTGTTACATAAGGCACTATGGGAGATATGAGTCAGGGCCCTCAGGCTGGCCTAGGCCCAACTTAGTCTGGGAGTGAGGCTATGCGAGGTGAGGGAGGGTGGTCGAGGGGTGGTGTGTATATGTGGAGGAAGCCAGCAAGGAGCCATTGGAACCACTTCTCTTCTTATCACTTCTCACCCCCTTCTTCCTCAGGGATAGCAGGCATGGCCAATCAATGGCCTAGACAGCTCTGACAGAAATCCTGGCCAGACCCCTAAGCTGTGAGCAGCTGCTCTACATCTCCCCTGAAGAGAAGACAAGAGGAAGTGGGTTGAATACCCAAGCCTATTTTGTGACTAAATTCTTCCTTCGAGAAAGGATGAGGAAGGTCCCTGTGGGGCTTTGTCCACAGGCAGGGCCCTGATTTTAAGCTGGGCCTATCTGAGGAAAGCGGCTCCCAGGAGAGGAAGGCTGATAGCGTAGCCTGGGGCATCACTGATCAAGCCTGCTTCCAGCTCTTGTTTCTCCTTGGGCTAGTGTCTGCACCATGGGAAGCTTCCCATTCGGTCTCCTGTACTGGCTGGCTAGGATCTCACACCTGTTCCCGAAAGGGCAATAGTTACTTTAAGGCAGGGATCTCCAGCTAGAAGGTACAAGTGAATTCGACTTGCCCACTGATAAGATTCCCTGCTGCCTGGATTAGCATTTGGAAAAGTCTGCTTTCTACTCTCACAGACCCCTGTCTTATGCCCACTCTGATTCCTTAGCCCAGATGAATTTCGGCACGGTCGATAGGGGCCTCCATAAGCCCCTGCCAAGACTCCTCATCAAACCTTTTTTTGAAGTTAAGATCTAGCCTTCTGGACTTCATGGGGCTTCCATTAGCCCACAGGGTTCTATGGAGGGCCTGCTCTGCCAAAAGCTGTGGTCTTACAGCAAAGGCCTAATCCTTGTCCCATTATTGCAGGCACTGGGATGGCACAGCATGTCCCGGGCTGTTACTGTGGCTTCATCTAAAAGGGAAATTTTGTCTTTTTGACCCCTGTGGTCATGGAATGCCTTTCCTTGAGTGCACTGAGCACACAGAGTGCCCCACCAAATGTGCCCAAACTTTAGTCCCACTTGGCATGTTGGCTTCTCTGGAGCTCAAGAGTCTATTTTGCATGACACCGACCAATTTATTATGTAAACTCAACCACCCATGACAAATTTTGGCTTTGTAGTTATCTTGAGGGATGCCTTAAATAAGAGGAGAAAGTTCAGGTAGGAGCAGCATCGTGATGAGCAAACACAGTGCAACGGCCACCGCCAGGTGCAGACAAGGCTGGCCTCACTCCTCTCACCCGGCCCCACAAGGTCGGGGGCAAGTACTGGCCAGACACATCCATCTCCATTTATCCAGACTCCCTGGCCTTCAGGACCTGTTATGGAAAGGAGCCAACACTCTACCTGGAATCGAGAGCTTGTTAGTTTATCTGGATGTGCAAATATAAGCAGGAGTATTAACCTTCTCTTCAGGCAGGGAGGGAAAATAAGGTCACCCTGGAAGAGTTATTTTCTGAGGGGTGGGCTCACTCACATGGGTCCATTCCTGGCAAACTGGAGGCGTAGGTGAAATTTGTGCTCTGTTCTTACTATTTGTCTTTATGAGCACAAACCTTCCACCTTCACCTCTTCAGCTCTCATGCTATCCAGAGCCCTGGGCTGCAGCAAACCTTCTGTGGATTCCAGCCTTGTCTCCCTACCTCTCTTCTCCAAACTTGGCTTTCCCATGCTTCATTCCCATAGAGCCTTCCTTCCAGTCAGTTGCCTCCCTCAAAGAAGGTCTGGTAAATAAATCCACACAAAGAAGTCAATGATAATTAATGATGTCACATGTGACTCTTTTAAAAGGTATGGTAGACCCTGGACATTTATGAAAGGGACTCACTAATTCATGAGCATCCCAAGACCATATCATTTTCCCTATAAAGCTTCTATGTCCATCACTTCATTAAACTTTTTTTAAAGAATTTTTTTTATTTTTGTTAATATGGAAGAAATGTTAACAGTAAAACTGGTGAACCTAGGGTACATGTACTGAATTACTGGAGGCTTTTTTCATTTTATTTTCTTGCTAAATACACTTAAATTAAGCTTTACTGAGGGATAATAAAGTACAAGGGTTACTTTGAAGTGATTCTCTAACCCATTTTGTTTGCTAATGTATGTGGAAGTAGCTTAGTCGGCCCTGGTGCTATAATATAATACTATAGACTGGGTGGCCTCAACCATAGGCAGTGATTTCTCATAGTTAAAAGTTGGAGGTCCAAATTCAAGATACTAGCCAGCTGGATCCTGGTGAGAGCTCTCTTCTGCTGATAGCCACTTTTTCACTGTGTCTTCATCTAGTCAAGAGAGAACTGTGGAGTCTCTTCCTTTCCTTAGAAGGACCTTGATGCCATTGGGAGAGCCCCACTCTCATGAAGCCACTTTTAGCTAAACCTATCTCGCAGAGGCCACATCTCTAACCACTGTCACATTGGGAGTTAAATTTGGGAGGACACAATACAGGCCATAGCAGTCAGGTCTCAAATCGTTAGTCTTCTGTAATTCATTTTGTGCTTATAGGCTTGAATACAGAAAAAAGAAAAAACTTGAACTTTTCCATACTCCTTTCTTTAGAAACGATAAGAAGCTGCTGAAGCCTTGCCCACTCTTCTCTTTCTTTTTTTTCTTTTTTTTTTTCTGGATGTCCATTTGGTGACAGGATTTGGACATGAGTACGTATCGGCCAGAGGACCCATCAAGGTGGGAAATGGCTGTGTTTTTCTTTTTCTTTTTTACTTTTCTTTTTTTATTTCTTTAATTTAATTTTTTATTTTTTTTAAATTTACATCCAAATTAGTTAGCATATAGTGTAACAATGATTTCAGGAGTAGATTCCTTAGTGCCCCTTACCCATTTATCCCATACCCCCTCCCACAACCCCTTCCGTAACCCTCAGTTTGTTCTCCATATTTATGAGTCTCTTCTGTTTTGTCCCCCTCCCTGTTTTTATATTATTTTTGTTTCCCTTTATGTTCATCTGTTTTGTCTCTTAAAGTCCTCATATGAATGAAGTCATATGATTTTTGTCTTTCTCTGACTGACTAATTTCACTTAGCATAATACCCTCCAGTTCCATCCACATAGTTGCAAATGGCAAGATTTCATTCTTTTTGATTGCCGAGAAATACTCCATTGTGTGTGTATATATATATATATATATATACATATATATACACAATATACAATATATATGTATATATGATATATATTTGTGTGTGTGTGTGTGTATATATATATATATATATATATATATAAGATATATCCACATCTTCTTTATCCATTCATCCATCTATGGACATTTGGGCTCTTTCCATACTTTGGCTATTGTTGATAGTGCGCTATAAACATGGGGGTGCATGTGTCCCTTTGAAACAGCACACCTGTATCCCTTGGATAAATGCCTAGTAGTGCAATTGCTGGGTCACAGAGTAGTTCTATTTTTAGTTTTTTGAGCAACTTCCATACTGTTTTCCAGAGTGGCTGCACCAGGTTGCATTCCCAACTTCATTAAACTTTTTAGCTTTCTTTTCATGGTGTTCACTAGCAGCTGACTCAGGAAGGGGGTGTTGTCCTCAAAGAAACAGATGTTTCCTCATTTCATAGAATCACTACATTTGTCTGGACTCTGAGGAGAGGACCTGGGCAATCCCACTTCTATGTGTCTAGACCCCAAAGAATTGAAAAAAGGGACTCAAAAAGATACCCATAGGGGCACCTGGATGGGTCAGTCGGTTAAGCTTCTGACTCTTCATTTCGGCTCAGGTCATGATCTCACTGTCATGAGATCCAGTCCCGTGTCAGGCTCTGTGCTGGGCGTGGAACTTGCTTAAGATTCTCTCTCTCCCTCTCTCTCTCTGCCCCTCCCCCATGTGTGTGTACTCTCTCTCTCTCTAAAAAAAAAAAGAAAAAAAAAAGAAAAAAAAGATACCTGCCTACCCATGTTACTAGCAGCATATTTCACCATAGCCAACAGGTGGAGACAATCCAAATGTCTGTGGACAGATGAATGGTTAAACGAAATGTAGTTTACCCACACAATGGAATATTATTCAGTCATTAAGAAGGAATGAAGTACTGTTACATGCCACCACATGGGTGAACCTTGAAAACATTATGCTAAGTGAAAGAAGCTGGACACAAAAGCCACATGTTGTATGAGTCCACTTATGTAAAATATCTAGAGCAGGCAAATTCATAGAGACAGAAAGTAGAATAGAAGTGACCAGGGGCTGACGGGAGGAGAGAATGGGGAGTTATTGTTTAATAGGTATGGAGTTTCTGTTTGGGATGATCACAAAATTCAGGAAATGGATAGCAGTGATGGTTGCACAACATTGTGAATGCCTTTAATGCCACTGAATTGTATACTTAAAAATGGTTCTAATGTCACTGAATTGTATACTTAAAATGCTTAAAATGGCAAATGTTATGTTACATACATCTTACTGTAATATATGTATATATTACTTATATACTTTATATGCATACATAAAATACACACACATCATATATACATATGACATACGCATGTCATATACATATACCGGCGAAAGCCTCTTAGCACATGGAATTCACATCTGTGCTTCAAGAAAAAGACAATTACTTACATGTTGAGATTTTCATGAGGCATCCAAACCATAAATGTTAAGTTTGCAAATGCATTTGCATTTTTAACAGGGAATGTTCCTTAATCCAATAGTGCCTATTCTTTGTCAGACCACTAGGCACTCAGGAAATAGTTATTTTACTTTATTTTTTTTAACGTTTATTTATTTTTGAGACAGAGAGAGACGTAGCATGAATGGGGGAGGGTCAGAGAGAGGGAGACACAGAATCGGAAATAGGCTCCAGGCTCCCAGCTGTCAGCACAGAGCCCGACACGGGGCTCGAACTCATGGACCGCGAGATCATGACCTGAGCCGAAGTCGGCCGCTTAACCGACTGAGCCACCCAGGCGCCCCAAGAAATAGTTATTTTAAATAACCTTGGGCTAGGGAAGGACTTTCGAAGCTTGATACCAAAGGCAAAAAATCACAAAGGCAAAGAATGACAGGCTTAACCACAGGGAAACCCAAAACCTCTCCATAGCAAAAACAAAAAAACAAAACAAAACAAAACAAAAAAAAAAACAAAAAAACCAAAAAAAAACAAAAAAAACAAAAAACCCACCAAAACCAAAAAACCTCCATCCTCAAAATCAAATGGCAAATTAGTTGACAAAGGTTGCAATCTCTAATTCAGGGTTTCTCACGGTGTGGTTCTGCATACCACTGGTGCCACGGGAGAGGGGTTCGGTTTTAGATGGTACACAGTCATAGAACTGAATTTTAGAGTATGAATTTGGACATGACAGCAGACAGGCAGGGGAGTCATTTTGCCCCTCAAATCACACCATGTAAGTGGCTACGCCCTCAGAAGTCAAATCCAGGAATATACACTTATGAAATCATTAGTACTAAGACCTACTTAGAGAAGCACAAATAATTTTTATGCAAATTTTTCTTGGAAACCTGCTCTCTGAATCTCCATCTTTCCCCTTACTGCTATATATCAACTCAATAGGGAAAGTGAAATAAATTAGCACACACAAAGCCATTCAACATTTTTGCTCTTTATTACTTTCTAAGCATCTGAGTGTGGGAACTAGTTGTTGCCAGCTAGAAGCTTAAAGGTAGACTCCTAGGACTTTTAGATCTGGAAGCAAACTCAGATTCAGAGTGTGTCAGACCACAATGGGCAAGTATGCTTGGGGACCAAAGGCAGAACAGTCGATTAAGAAGTTTTGAATAAATTCTTAGAAATAAAATTTGAGGTTATAACAACAGCAATAATAGACTATGGCAAAAGCTCTCACACCAGCTTGCCACACCTTACCAATCAGTTAAGGCCCCTCGAATTTCAACTTTGCAAGGTTTTTTTCATAGGCTACATTTATTTTATTTTGTTTTATTTACAATTTTTTTAATGTTTATTTATTTTTGAGAGAGACACACACACACAGAGTGTGAGCAGGGGAGGGGCAAAGAGAGAGGGAGACACAGAATCCTAAGCAGGTTCAGGCTCCAAACTGTCAGCACAGAGCCCAACTCAGGACTTGAACTCATGAACTGTGAGATCATGACCTGAGCCGAAGTCAGATGCTCAACTTACTGAGCCACCCAGGCGCCCCTATTTACATTTTTTTTTTACTTACATTTTTTTTAAAGTAGGCTCCACGCCCCAACAACATAAGGCTTGAACTCATGACCCTGAGATCAAGAGTCACCTCTACGGATTGAGCCAGCCAGGCATCCCTCATAGGCTATATTTAAATTGGAAATTTTAGCTGCTTATCCAGTATGTTCTATCTGCCTCCTTAGTTTTCCAGTCTTAGAAGTATATTCAAATGGTAAGGCAGAGTCCCTTAATAAAAGGGTGACCGACCATCCCAGTTTCCCTGGGACTATCCCAGTTTGAGCGTTGAAAGTCTTGTTTCCTCACATTGGAGGGTTTGTCACCCTACCTAGTAAGGACATTTTAACCACTTGATTAGTTTCTGGGCTAATATTTACCTCTGCTTAACAATTCTTTCTTTGCAGACAATTCTTTAGTGTCTGATTGATCTTAGGTGGAGTTTTGGCTTTGCTCTTTGTTGTGAGGCATCAGGCAAGTTTCTTAATTTTCCCAAGCCTCAATTTCCTTTATTAAAAATCAAAAAGGGTGATAACAGTACCCATTTCATTGGGTTGGTATAAGTATCAAATGAGATTAGTATATATTGTTGTAAATGCTCCATCAATGTTAGCTATTAATCTATTATAATTGTTAGTTACCTAACACAAGATTGAAGGGATGGTATTTAAAACACATCTTCCCTCACTCAATATTTTTTTCAAGTTTATTTATTTATCTTGAGAGAGACAGCACGAGTCAGGGAGGGGCAGAGAGAGAGGGAGACAGAGAATCCCAAGCAGGCTCTGCTCTGCCAGTACAGAGCCTGACCCGGCGCTCAAACTCATGAACCATGAGATCATGACCTGAGCTGAAATTCAGTCAGATACTTAACCAACTGAGCCATCCAGGCACCCCCCCCAATATTTTAGAGGCAACTTCACATACCAACAAGCTGCATGCCTGTTACCACTCATTCGTAGGTATATACACAGCACGGTCCACTGGAACTACCAGGCTATGAGAGTTAATGCATGTGGCTCAAATAACAACAGAAATCCCACTTAAATATTAGTAAGTATTTTTCCAAAGACTAGGTTAAAATTGTAAAATCTTTACATAAGACCACACCAATAATTAAGCAGTCATTTGACAAAAAAACAACAGCAACATAACAACACAATGGTTATGAGCACTGGCTATATAACAGGAAGCCAAGGGAAAACCAAGTGAGTGTAAAACGAATCCCTGCCCTCATATTGCTTACACCCTTGTGTTCCAAGGATACCAAGAGCTAAGCCCAGGAGCCAGGGACAGATCAAAGCAGACAAACCAGATAGAAATGAAGAATGTGCCCTGCCCTACCTCCCTAGAATATAGGGGCCCTTGCAGTAGGAGAGTAGGCTGCAGAAGAGGCAAGAGAGTCTCTCTCCCAGGAGAAGAGGCAGGCTTGAAAGTAGACAAATTAAAAGAAAAAAGACACCCAAGCAGGAATTTGAAATATCAAATAATTAAATGGAATAGAAGTAAAAATGATGGCACTTGAAACATCAAATCATTAAATGGAACAGAAGTAAAAAGTATGGCTGAGTTTTGAAGACAGAAACCCTGGAATAAATGAAGTAAGAAAAGACAAAATTTTCACTTTGGAGAAGGCTGGCCAGCTCAGATACAGGAGAAGTCCCACGACCGACAATAATGGTCTCCTACTCTGCTAAGGAGCATGTCATTCTGGGCAAAAGCTAAACCAAACTCAGAATCTCCAATTTCTGAGGTCCCAGGAAAGGTCAAGGAAGATGAGATAATGCTTTGTCCTGCTGGAACTATAGGGCTATTACCATAGGACCAGGTCACTCCCCAGCCTCACCGAAGCCAGAGGGCTTGCTGGTTTGCTACTCAGCTGTTTGGGACACTGAGTTGCTCTGATTCCAGGAGGCAGGGTACTCAGGTACACCTTCTTAACAATTCGCCCTGCTCCCTCCACCCATACCCCCAACCCATAGTATTTCCAGGCTTTGCCAAGAACCAAGAGTCAACAGACAGGTGTCAATGGAGTAGGTGACAAAGGAGGTTTTTCCATTCAAGAAACCCAGATAACCAGAAAGCATCCCAAGGTATGGCACAAGCCAACATTTTGATCTCAGGCTCTCAGCCTCATACCTCATGCACATAGGTCTGACCTCTTAGGCCCTGAACCTAGGAACAAGAGCTGAGGAAGCTTTCCCTCTTATACTTCAGCAATGCCATTTTGGGGCAGTTTCTCTCCCAGTTGAAATAGTACAAATGCTACAGGCCCTCTTTCCAGGTGTTTCTGCCACCCCTCCCCCACCACCAATTTCCTACAGAGCGGAGGGCTTTAGCTCGCAGGGATGCAGAGTCTGTCTGTGGTGTGAATACACTTGTAGTAATCTTTGGCCAGAAATGGAAGATTCCCTCGAAACCTGTTCCACATGTGGCCTGGTTTCTTCAAGACAATGAGATAAATTGATGCATAATGTGAAACAATAAATAAGAAAGTGAATTGAAGGCATGGAAAATGCCTGAGAAATACAACTTGTTATGATAATGCTTAGCGAAGTCAGCAGCCCTGCTTGTCCCCTCCTGGAATTTCTGGGCCGAAGAGGCAAACCTGGTCCTTAGCATCAAGTGAGGGCAGTTCCTACCAATCTTAATTGCTTATAAAATTTCCTATGTGTGCTTCATTGAAAAGCCGCCCAATGATTCAAATATTCTGTGGATGCTCAAAATTGCTTATTACCTTGCCTCAACATACCACCTGCCCATGACCTGGAATCTCAGAACTACAAGGAACCTTAAGAGGCCAGAGTGATCAGGGAACTTGCCCAGGTTCACACACTGAAGTAGAGCCACAATTTGTACCATAACCCAGGTCTATCTCAGCGGGGTTCTCTTTCTCTTAATATAACCTTTGTTGTTGAGAGAATAAGATCCACCCCTATACACACGCACTAACACACACACACACACACACACACACACACACACACACTAGTGTCCCATCCCAATGGTTCTAAGAACACCAGGCCTAAGGCTGGGTTTCCTGCTTCCCCTGACTCAAAATTGCCTCAGTTGTCTCCCCGCTAAAGACTGACTCTTACCAGAGTGTCTCAGACTGGATGGAGGGCAGAAGCCACGTTATATCTTCCTATTATGTTTCTCCCCTCTCCCTCTTTCCTTGCCCTTCAGCAGGATTTCTAGAAAGTATGACCCACACTCCTACACAGGCCTGGGAAGATATGGGTTCATCCACCCACCGGTCCTAGGATGCTCTCTGGGGCTGCTTTTGCCCATCATTGGAAATTGAAGTCTGTAATCCATGGAGGAGGTGGGGGTACCCCCATCCAGAGTCTCAAAAAATTCTCACACATCTCTAATTTTTCTTGTTCTCCACCCTCTCCCCACACCAGCAGAGGGCTTAATTTGTCTTGACATTTTGCTTACCCTCGAGGTCAGCCAGGGCCACTTGGTAATTTAAAAGCCCTTGCAATTTCAATCTGAGTTTGCATATTTTGAGAAGGGTAGAACTCAGATCCCAAGAGCATTCCGCGACAGAATCTCCAAAGTGGCAGTGGAAATGTATGCATTTGAGGATGGGTGCTGCCAGCTACCCCCAACCTATCTGGGGCTCTGTCCACCTTCTGGACTCCAGCATTTTCCTGGGAAAGTCTCCTGCGCGCACCTTTCAAGATCGGGCTCCCACCTGCAGGGCCTTCCCTCAGCCCCACGGGACTCCAGGTAGCATCAGCGACGAGTCTTATCGCCCCGCCCCTTGTGAACTTCCCAGTAGCACCTTCTGTCAGAGGTGAGGGTCCGGCAGAGGCTGGCGCTGGCCCGGCCCGCGTGCCCATCTGTATGCCCAGTCACCCACCTGTGGAAGAAGAGCAGGATGGACAGCATGGTCTGGTCGATGTTGCGGTTGCAGATGCCCTCGTTGATCAGGTAGCAGGGGTCCCGCAGCACGGGCTCTAGCGAATCCTGCCGCATTATGCTGTTGAGCTTGTCGGTGTTGAGGTTCTCGAAGATCAGCTTCTCCTGCAGCTGCCGAAAGTTGTTCACGGTAGGGCTGCCCGGGTTGTTGTTCTCTCCGCTGCTGTCGCTCTGGAGCCCGCTCCTGTGGGCCAGGTCCAGGCAGCAGTTACAGCAGTCGAGACCGACAGGTGAGCGGCAGTCGGTCTTGGACTGGGCCATCTTCTCAGACTCAGGGGCCGCTTGGCCTGCGAGGTCAGGGTCGGCTGGCAGGTGCGCGCCCGCCGGGCTGGCCTGAGGGGACTCCAGGGTGTATGGAAAACACGAGCTGCGAGAAGAGTTGGAAATTAGCACCTAAAGCCAGCCACCCTCGGCTCGGCCACCTCCTGGCTGTGCTGCTCCGGGTGCGAATAGAAACAGCTGGACAAACAGCTCTGAGCGGATCCTTGGGCTCACTTCCTCCTCTTCCTCCTCCTCCTCCTCCTCCTCCTCCTCTTCCCCTCCCCCTCTGCCCTCCCCCTAGGTGCCACCCGCGGCCCTAGCACAGTCCCAAGTTTCCCAAGTGTGAGCGGGGCTCGGCGGACCTGTGGCAGCAGGAAGGGCGGGCGGCAGGGCAGAGGGAGAGCTGGGGCGCGCCCTCGCTCCCTCCCTCCTTCGCTCCCTCCCTCCCCGGCTCGCTGGCTCTCCCGCTCACGGGCTCCCCTGGGCTGTGCCGGCTGAGCGGTGGCAGGAGCCGAGAGCGAGTGACCCAGTGAGCCGGTGAGCCTCATGCCCAGGAGTCAGCACGGGGCTGTGATAGCATGTAAATTACCCCGCGGGGCGGGGGGTTGGGGGGCGGTGGAAAACGCTCGGCCGCCGCGGCCGGCTGGCTTCTGCCCCCAATCCCCAGCCCCCGCCCCCCCCCCCCCGCACCCTAGGGCCCTCGCACCCTCGCACCCACACGGCCGCCCGCACCCTCGCCCGCGCTGCCGGGAGCCGGGTCCGGCTCTCCCCACCCCGTCCGCGCGCCCGGTGCCTGGGCTCGAGCTCTCTCGCCGCTCAGGGCGCATCCTCCGTTAATAAATCTACTAGCGATCTCTGGTCTCGAGAGCTCCGCGGGAGGGCAGACGTTCCGCGTCCCACCGAGGACGGGTCCCCCTGCAGGAGAGACGCCGCCGCTCCCCGCGAGCCTGCCTCGTGGCCGCCTTCAACCGCCGCCCCCCACAAGCCTGTTTCTGGCGGGGGTGGGTGGGGGCTGCAAAGAGAGCGATTGCCCCCACAGAGTCCGAAGTGCCAGGCACACTCTACCGAGTGCCCAGTGAAAGCCTTGAACGAAACTCACAGAAGCGCGCTCAAACTCGCCTCGGTTTCTGTCCCCTTCTTCTCACTTCTCTTCCCCTCTTTCCCCCACTGGCTCTCTCCTCTTTTCCCTGAACCCCATTTGAGGCGATCTCTGCCCGGGCTTCCGGGAATACCCGGCTCCCCGGCAGGCTTCCCGCTGCCTTGCCCCCTCACCCTCTCTGGGCTCGCGTCTCAATTTGCCTTTCCGTCTCTCAGCGCTTTTTCTCCACTCTCTTCACTTTCATTTTTTTTCTTTTCCGTTTTTCTTTCTTTACCCATTTCCGCCCCCTCTTCCTTCTCTTTCTTGCCCCCTTTCTTTCCTTATTTTTCTCCGTTTCTGTATTTCCTCATTCCCCCCCTCTTCTCCCCCATTCCTTTTTCTCTCCTCATTTTTTCTTCCCCCTTCATTTCCCCCGTTGTGTTTTCTCCGCGCGTCCTTCGCCTCGGCACCCCCCCTTTCTCCTCCGTTCTGTTCTTTTCTCCTCACTTCAGTATCTTCCCCTACTTTTCCAAGCTTACTCCCCGCACCCTTTTTTGATCTCCACCTGCCACTTTAGTTCGTCTCTGCCCTCACCCTTTCAAGAGCTGCGGTGAGGGAACGCTCACCGGCACTGGGGCCGTGTCGAATGAAACTGCGGGCTGTGGCATTCTCAGTTCTGAGGAGAATGTGATTCTGGGGCCACGGAAAGGTTAAAGGTCAAATCCGTGGAGAGCAAGGCAGGCTGGTTCCTTGGGTCATACCCCAGGCTTGCGGGATGTAGGGATGTGATGGGTGGGCAAGTGGTAGACTTTCAGGGTGTCTCAGGATTGGAGAATTGGAATACGTCGAATGTGGAGGATTCCCTAATTATTGGCTCCCGAAAAAAATTCAAAATATTCATGATCAGTTTTCACACAGAACTCCAATGGATTTCAGTTTCAGTCAGCACTTCCCACCCCCCTTCCGCTCGCTTTTTTTCACAAGCCCGCGGCCCTGGCCATACAGCAGTATATACCGCCATCTTGTGTTTAAGACGTGGAACAACATTCGGTGCCTCGCGGTCAGAGTTCAATCTTTAGGAGCCGGCAGGGATGCCTCCTAGTGGAATCCACAGGGCAGTACTTCTGAGAACAGGAGGGAAAACTAGGCGGAGCCTTTACACTAAAAGCCCGCCCCTCCACCCCCCATGACCTAGCTGTACCCGCGGACGCCAGTCTGGGCCAGAGCCACCCTGTCTCTGGTGGAGCTTCGCTTGCCTCAGTCCCTGTAGACCGGGCTTCCATACACTTGAAATTCTCTCTAGGTGCTACAAGCATCAGCCCTGTGATTAGCAGCAAAGGGAGGCCAAATAACTCCTGTTCCCAATGCCCTCTGGGTCTTTTTTTTTAATTAATTTTTTAAAAGTTTGTTTATCCTGAGAGAGAAACAGCGCGAGTGGGGGAGGGGCAGAGAGAGCGGGAGGGAGAGGGAGAATCCCAAGCAGGGTCCAGTCTGTGGGCCCAGAGCCCCAGGTAGGACTCAAACTCTCGTGAGAAATCGTGAGATCGTGACCTGGCCGAAAACCAACAGTGTGAGACTCAGCCTACTGAGCGTCCTGGGCGCCCCGGCCCTATAGGTCTTATATGGGGCCCCACATCTTTAGGAAATGGAGGGAGGGAAGTACTCTCTGCTGTAGGGGCCAGAAAACCAGAAATGACCTGTATCCATAGCTCCCGACAAGGTCCCAAGATCAGAGATGAAAGAGGCATTTGGAGGTCAGTGAGCAGACCTGCAGAACTGAGAGCATGGTCCCTATGCTCTCACAGACTGCTGAGGATTCAGTTTGGGAAAGGCAATCCTTTAGATGCAATAGTTTCCCTTTTTCTTCTTCTTCCTGGTCTTTTTTTTTTTTTAATGTACTTGGGTAAAAGCCAGAGGAGGTAGTAGAATATGAAATTTCATATGGTTGTGCAGACTTATAGCCTACTGAATTGTTTTTTAATTACAGTGGTTATGATTTTCCCTCTTGTTTATAATTATTTTATAGTAAACATTATAACAAACTGTATTAGCTACATAAATGTTTACTTAAGTTGTGTTTTGAGAACTGCTGGGGCCTTTTGCTTCTATACATGCCTGAGTCCTCTTATCTTTGTGCATAACCTTGGGACAAGGCCCTGGTGGAAGTATTTCCTTCTTGGCATTTGGCACCATTAAACCCAAGATTTTGTCCCCTTGACATTTCCCTTGTTGTACTCCTTGCTCTCATCAGTGTTGTTAATAATTCAGTGCAGCTTTGCATACTATATCCAGGCTGATCAGGAGCAAATATAACCTAGGTATAGAAAAATCTAGATAGTTCAGTGATAGAGTTCAGAAAGCTGCTGTGTGTCTGCATACAAGTCCAGCTTGTATTGATATATAGTATACCTCCATAGGGAAGGCTGACTGGGCAGGGCCCCCTTGGCTTCTCTCTGTGAAGCCTTGCTTTGCCTACATATATTGTGTTGGGTGGAGACGCTACAAGCAGCAAAATGCTCTTGCATAAGCCCAGTGAGCAGAAGGGGGCCCCACTTCAAGACAGAGCTGGTGGCTCTCCGGGTGGAGCAGAAAGCGAGTATAAGGGGCATCTCCTTCTCAGATGGGGTCATTCAAGGGTCACTTATTCTGCACTTGCCCTGTGCCAAGTATGGTGTTAGTGGAGATTCAGAGGTAAATGAGACACAGCTCAGGCCCTCAAAGAAGGTATGGTCTAGCCAACAAACCAGATACATCAAGAGACAAAAACAGTACAAATGAGCGGTGATGAGGGAGGCCTGGTGTGTGGTGGGAGCAGGTGCTGTGGAGTGTGGAGAAGATGTCAGCTCTGGAAGGAAGAAGGGCAATCTAGGTGGAGAGAGTAGAGAACAGAGACCTGGTGGTGAGGACAAAGTGTATGCTGGGGCCCGGGTGGGGGGGATTACAAAGCAGGTCGGTGTTGTGGGAGAACAAGATGAGAGATGGAATAGTGTGAGTCGAGGCTGGAAAAGGATGAGGGACCAGGTCTTAGAGGGGCTTGTGTGAAACATGAAGGGGATCTCGACACACAAGGCTGCTGTGCATTTGGAAACTGTTAAGAAAAAGGATAGGGGCTCCTGGGTGACTCAGTCGGTTGAGCATCCAGCTCTCAATTTCAGCTCGTCATGATCCCAGAGGTTGTGGGGTCAAGCCCCAAGTTGGGCTCCGTGCTGAGCAGATTCTCTGTCTCTCTCCCTCCCTCCCTCTGCCCCTCCCCACTCCTCTCATGCTCTCTCTCTAAAATAAAATAAAATAAAATAAAATAAAATAAAATAAAGAAAAAGGATAGATACCATTTATTAAGTCCCTGCTATGTGCCAAGCACTTTACATATATTATCGCATATAATCCTCACAACAACCCTGTGAAATAGGTATTGTAGTTCCAGTGATGAAATGGGTTTAGGGAAGTTAAAGAAGCTCTCAGGTTACATAAGTAGTAAGTTAGGCATTTGAATTTGAACACAGAGCTTTCAGACCTGGAAGCTTGTGCCTTTAACAATTAGGTGACTTTTTGTAAAGTTTATTTATTCATTTTGATCGAGAGAGAGAAAGAGTGGGGGAGGGACAGAGAGAGAGAGAGAGAGAGAGAGAGAGAGAGAATCCCAAGCAGGCTCCGTGCTGTCAGCGCAGAGCCTGATGCAGACGGGGCTCGAACTCACAAACCTGAGCTGAGCTGAAATCCATAGTTGGACACTTAACCGACTGAGCCACCCAGGCACCCCAACAATTAGGTGACTTTTTAATGATGGGTTTATCAAACATTTATAAAGCATAACGGCTGTTTAAAGAAGATCACATACTCAAAATAAAAAGGTGCAATCAACGATTTACTAATATATTAAAAGATTTTTATTTGTAAGGAAATTGGCAAATCTGGTATAATAATTAATACTAGAATATCTGAGTTTTGGATCACCTACCATGTGTCAGGCACCGTTCTAAGTGCTTGACATGGCATCATCCAGTTTAATTTATCACCACAATCCTGCGAATTAGCTCCTACCATCACCCTCACTTAAGAGATGGGAAAACTGAGGCACAGAGAGATTATCTGGCCTATCTAAAGAATAGGTAGCTGCCCTCTAAGCCCTTACAATCCAGCTATGTTCAAGTAAGGCACACAAACAGTGATCTTCAGGCAATCCCTTTTCCCTACCATTGAAATTCAATTTTGTTAACATTTCTTAACTGGGGAAAGCAGATTATACTTCCGGAAACTTTTCTCAATTGTCCATCACAGATTTATAGATTGTTATAGCCTGGCAAGGATTTAAAATCTGGATCAGGGGATCTTATTTGTGCCAAGGACCCCTTTGAAAGTATAGTGAAGTTTAGAACAATGTTTTCAGATACATAAAATCAAGTATGTAGAATTACAAAGGAAATCAACTATATTGTTATGCTGTTATCAAAAGATTAAAAATAGAAGGTTGTGATATAGGTATATAAGTGCTTGTTATTAATGTAGTAAATGACAAGATCTAGATGCAGCTATGATAACTTCAAAGTAATGATGAGTGTAAAAGTATTTAAAGACACCTGTAATAACAGTAATGTGACAAAATACTGATTTCCACCAGTGATGAAGTCACGGGTACTGCTAATCCTACTGTGATCTGTTCTTTCTATTTGTAATGGAAGGAAATCTAAATTTCAGTTAGAGGTTGGGGAAAATAAAGACATTTTTCCATTGAAATTTATTTATCCTCTGAATTTTTAAGAATCTTTGTTCTAGACCAACCATTTATAATATTAAAATAATAGTTAACATGAATGAGCCTTTACTACATGCAAGCTACTGTTCTGGATCTTTACAACAATTTTTCATTTATCCCTCATAGTAAGCTTATGAGGTAGCCTTGTTTTATGGCTCTGAAAGAGATGGAATTAATTTTCCAAGGTTACACAGCTGGCAAGTGGAAGAGAATGACAAATGTATTTTCTCACAGTTCTGGAGGCTAGAAGTCTGAGGTCAAGGTGTTGTAAGGGTTGGTTTTCACTGAGGCCTCTCTCCTTGCCTTCTACATGGCCATCTGCTCCCTGTGTCTTCGCATGGTCTTTCCTCTGTATACGTCTGTGTCCACATTTCCTTGTCTTATAAGGACATCTGTCATATTGGATTAAGATTCACCTTAATGACCTCATTAACCCTTTTAACTTAATTACCTTTTTAAAGACCCCCATCTCCAAATACAGTCACATTCTGAGGTACTAGGGGTTAGGATTTCAACATACTGGATTGGGGGGGGGGGAGGTGAACAATATAGCCCATTACAGACCCCAGCCACAAAGATTCAGATTCAGTAGGTTTGGGGTAGGGAACAGAGATTTATCATTTTAATAGGTCCCTAGGTGATTCTTATAGGCAGGCAGGTTTGGGAACTATTATGTTCCCAACTACAAACTTTCTTAGCACAGTGCTTGGTCATGGTTGGTGCTCAATAAATATTTGTTGTTTGACCAAGAAGAAATAGAATATGGAGATGAGCACGTGGGGGACATTTTCAAGAGTCCTTAAGGATCATCAGGTAGAAGTTAAATAGTTAGGTCTCAAATAGACACCTCTGCAGATAGGGAGCTGGACCCGATGAATTCAATGTCCCATCCTTCTTCCTTTTAGTTTTTTTATACGCAAAAAGAAGAAGGTGCAAATTTATAAGCAAGTGTTAAGAGAACATGAACTAAGAACTGATTTGAAAGGGATAGCATTAATAAGGAAACAAAAATAAGATCCTATATATGTAGGATATTTGTGTCTGTGATTGTGTATTTACTTCTATGTGGAGCTTTGCCTGTGGATATTGGATGTGTGTGGGCGATGTTGGAATATGGAGATATACGAGCAAAGAGGATTTGTATAGAGGGGTGTGTGAATGGGCACTTGTGTCAGGTGTCTTGATCTCATTTGAGGGCCATTTTACATAGAGCTCAAGAAATGGTTACCATTTTAATAATTAAATTTTTTTAACAGTTTTATTTATTGTTGAGAGAAAGAGAGACAGACAGTGAGTGGGGGAGGGGCAGAGAGAGAGGGAGACACAGAATCCGAAGCAGGCTCAAGCCCCGCTTGAACCCACGAACCTCAAGATCATGACCTGAGCCGAAATCGGATGCTTAACCGATTGAACCACTCAGGTGCCCCTTAATAATTTTTTAAAAATAGTAGTAGTTGTTGTAGTAATATAAGGCTGTGGTACTCAAAGAATCTGTAGTTTTTTTAGATATTCTTTAAACACTGGTTTGTTTTACTATAGTTTGGTTTTCTATCCCTCTATTACAACTGGGATTTGCTTTACTCAGATTTGACATATTTTTCTCTTGGTGAAATTAAAATATATCCCCCCTATAGAAGAATTTTAGATGGAGTACTGACAGTGGTTACTTCTAACGAAGGGGTGGGGTTAGGGAGGGTGAAAGGAGTAAAGGCAAGGGACTTTCTAGTTTTATGTGCCAAAAAATTAGTATGTTTTACTATATAAATTAAATAATTTTATTACTAAAGTAACACAAGATTATTTTTTGTAATTTAAAATCTTTTTTTAAAGTTTATTCATTTTGAGAGAGAGAGAGAGAGAGAGAGAGAGAGAGAGAAAGCATGCACAAGCAGGGGAGGGGCAGAGAGAAAGGGAGAGAGAGAGAGAGAGAGAGAGAGAGAGAGAGAGAATCCCAAGCAGGCTCCCCACTGTCAGCACAGCCCTGATGCGGGGCTCAAACTCACAAACCATGAGATCATGACCTGAGCCAAAATCAAGAGTTGACATCAGTGCCTGGTTAAGCATCTGACTTTGGCTCAGGTCATGATCTCACGGTTCATGAGCTGGAATCTGCATCAGGCTCTCTGCTTGAACGCAGAGCTCACTTCTGGATCCTCTGTCTCCCTCTCTCTCTGCTCCTCCCCTGCTTGTGCTCGCTCTCTCTCTCTTTCTCTCTCTCTCTCTCAAAAATAGATAAATAAAAAGAGTCAGACACTTAACCAACTGAGCCACCCAGGTGCCCCAATACAAGGTTATTTTAGAAAACAGCTGGTGTGGGATGGTGTGAAGAAGCCTCCAAATTCACTCACAATTCTGCCAGCCAAGAGCAACTTTTATCTTACTTAGCCTCCCTCTTTACAGAACTGTGTCATGGAGGTCATATGTTATCACATCCTAATATCCACAGCGCATTGTCTTCTGGAGCTCAAGGTCTCGTGAGAGAAAGAGAAAGAGAGAGAGAGAGAGAGAGAGAGAGAGAGAGAGGAAGAGTGGCTTCCCAGAAGAGGTGATGTCTGGATTGAGCCTTAAAGATGACTTGCGAAGGCTGAGCCCATTTTCTAGTGCCTAGTAAGCATTTGCATAATGCGATGGTGGATATAAAACACTTAGTGGCTAGCACATAGTAAGAGCTAGACCTTATTATTACCTGACCCTTTCAAACAGATTTGAATGGCAACTTGTGTTCGCTATGAGGAGTAATTGAGATAATGCATGTAAAGTACTAAAGATAGTGCCTGGCATCTAATATGTACACGGTACATGGCAGCAGTTTATAGCGTTGTTTGTTGGTAGTGGTTTTATTATTTTGGGATTCTACTGGATTGAGATGGAATCTTCTGTCTCTGATCTTCTGTTGTTTGACTCTGGAGTTTGTCCTGTTACATTATTTTCTTTATTTTTTGATTTAAAAATTTAAAAATATTTTGTTTTTGAGAGAGAGACAGACAGAGCTCGAGTGGAGGAGGGGCAGAGGGAGAGCAAGACACAGAATCTGAAGCAGGCTCCAGGCTCTGAGCTGTCAGCACAGAGCCCGACGTGGGGCCTGAACCCAGGAACCACTGTGGGATCATAACCTGAGCTGAAATTGGATGCTTAACCGACTGAGCCACCCAGGTGCCCCTGTTCTGTTACATTAAGATATGATGTCTCCAAGTATGCTTATGTTCGGAGCTCTTTTCCTCACAACAACCACTGGCTAACCACCATTGCCACTATCACCAGCCACGTGGTGTGCTCCTGTTGTAATCTCCAAAAGCATACAGAACCTATTGGAGCTTGATGGTAGAAGTGGAGCAGACCCCTGGTTTGCCTTAGAAAATATTTTTTGTATACTAAAGAGATGGTTTCTGGGTTTCTGATTAGTACAGCTCCTGTATTGCTGAAGACAGCTGGTAGAAGTGAATCAAAAGCTTTCCCCATCTTTTGGGGCACTTTCATTATTCTGGACCAGAGGGTAGAGCGTACATAGGCTGCAAGTGTGCTCCTCAGTCCAACCACATCTCCCCACAAAAGCCAAGAGCAACTCCTTCCTCACCAGCAGCTGGTGGTCACTTTTTCCCAGGGTCCCTAGTTAGTGCAACTCTTAGGGTTTTTGCAGAGCTTTGCGGGTATTCTAATGGGAATTTGTAATGTTTATTTATTTATTTTGAGACGGAGAGAGGGAGAGAGAGAGAGAGAGAGAACAAGTGAAGGAGGAGCAGAGAGAGAAGGAGAGAGCGAGAATCCCAAGCAGGCTGTGCTCCACCAGTGCAGAGACTGATGCGGGGCTTGAACCTACAAACGATGAGATCATGACCTGAGCTGAAACCAAGAGTCAGACTCTTAACCAACTGAGCCACACAGTTGCCCCTCTAATGGGCATTTGTAAATGGTGGGTATCAGAGATTGCTAGAGATTGCCACCCTATTAACCCAGAGTGCCCTGAATATAATCAATCTTCTTACTAAAGACTTCAGTAAGAAGGCACAGAAGACCTTTGTTTTTTCCATGGTCCTTTGTGAACTAGCTTTCCACACCTCCATCCTGATGATCCTGTTTTCGGGAGTCATCTCCTTTCACCCAATACAGGAGTCCTCTGCCTTTTTGTAAGGAAAAACTGTGCTGAACTTTCCTGAAGCTTTGATCTCCTCTGGCAAGAGGGAGGTTAAGGGTAGAAGGAAGCTGAATGAACCTAGGGGCTGTCCGTCAGGGTGTGGGAGTGAGGAGGGCTGTGGGGTAGGGACACTGTTTTCTGTCTTCCCCTCTGAGCTGCTAACCCAGGCACATTACAGAGAGCAGGGAAGGAGGAAGGTGACTACCTTGAAGAGGTAACTTGTAAGGCTTCCACATTGCTTGTAGATCCCAAGCTACTGATTAGGGACCCCTGACCTAATATAGCAGAAAAATGGTTTGTGTTGTTGTTGCTGCTGGTTTTTAATATCCTTCCCAATGTGTATGTCCCTTCCTGTATTAGCTTTCTGAATCTTGATACTGTGCACTCAGATTGATCTCTTAGCCCTACTTTCCACTCCTTGGGCCATTTTCATTTACGTTTCAGCCACCTCTGGAATTCTGGACCTGGTTTATCTAGTCCTTTGTCACCACTCCATATGTGGACATAAAGGCAGCCTCCAACTCATACATAGGCTAAGATCTCAAAGTTCATTCTGAAGTCGGTTGTTTGGAAGGAGACATGCATTTTTCTATAGAAGAAAAAAAGAAAAAATGTTATAAATATTAGTTACAGTTTCAGACCAGCCCACTATATATATATATATATATATATATATATATATATGCATATATATATGCCATCCCACTATATATATTAGAAGTGTGTATAATATATATATTATAGTGTGTGTATAATATATTATAGTGTGTGTATAGAAGTGTGTATAGTATAATATTATATATATATATATATATATATATATATACATTAGCCCACTATATATATTAGAAGTGTGGGCCTGGGGTGCCTGGGTTGTTCAGTCGGTTAAGTGTCCGACTTTGGCTCAGGTCACGATCTCACAGTTCATGGGTTCGAGCCCCACATCAGGCTCTGTGCTGACAGCACAGAGCCTGGAGCCTGCTTCAGATCCTCTGTCTCCCTCTCTCTTTCCCCCTCCCCCGCTCACACTCTGTCTGTCTCTCTGTCTGCCTCTCTCTCAAAAGTAAATTAAAAAAATTAAAATTAAAAAAAAATGTGGGCCATTTTCAAGGAAAAGTTAGAAAATCTTGGTCATCCAGCTAAAACAGGAAGAGAATCCAAGGGAATAAGAAATGCTTTAGCCTTATTGCTGGCTGGAGCTGGAGCCAAGGAAGTTGAATTGGATGAGGTAGATGAAGCTTTCATGGAGGCTCTCTATGGGACTTTTGACGACTTTGCAAGGTTGCAGAGGGTCACAACACTAGTTCTTTATTATTTCTAATTTCACTTCAAAACTGATGGCTTTCAGGGTGCCTGGATGAGTCAGTCTTGGTTTTGGCTCAGGTCTCACAGTTCATGAGTTCAAGCCCCACATGGTGGCACAGAGCCTGCTTGGGATTCTCTCTCTCTCTCTCTCTCTCTCTCTCTCTGTCCTTCCCTCACTTGTGTGCTCTCTCTCTCTCTCAAAATAAATAAATAAACATTTTTAAAAAACTGATGGCTTTCAGGTGTGGCTGGCTGGCTCAGTTGGGGGAGCACTCAACTCTTGATCTCACGATCCTGAGTTCGAGCCCCATGTTGGAGGTGGAGCCTATTAAAAAAAACAAAACTGATGGCTTTCAGTAATCATAACCACCAAATACTGGGCTCCTACTGTGTGACAATTCACATACCTGCTCCTCATTTGATCCTCACAGTAGCACTCTAAGGTAAGTACTATAATGACCTTTATTTTACAGACCAGGAGACTGGGTTTCAGAAAGGTCAGTGAGCTTGACGAAGGTTATTAGGTACAATTGAAAAGAAAGCCAGTGGTTTCCCATTCCCCAACCCCATGCTTTTACGGTGTGTACCCAGCCACCCTTTTCTTTCCCTTGTCAGGAGGTACGTTATGAGCATTACTCCTAAGTTTATCAGCCATGATTAGAGTTGTTTGTTAGCTCATAAAGGAAACGAAGAACGAAGAAGTCAAGAGAGGTGAAGGGAGGGAGGAAAGGATGGAGGAAGGGAAAGGTTTTAGCTAGGGAGAAGCTCAATGAAGAACCCCAGATACAGAAGTGCTTCTCAAACTGTACTGTGCATATAAATCACCTGATGCCAGCAGTGCAGATTATTCTTCAGCAGGTCTGGGGAGGGGCCTGAGATTCCTGCTTTCCAAACAGGCTCCGGGGTGCCCCTGCTCCTGTTGGTCCAGGGCAACACTTTGAATAGCAAGGCTGTATAGTGTAAATGATAAACAAAAAAAATCAGACATCATTAACATCCCTTTCTTAATTTTTTTTCAGTGTTTATTTATTTTTGAGGGGGGTGGAGAGAGAGAGAGAGAGAGAGAGAGAGAGAATCTGAAGCAGGCTCCAGGCTCTGAGCTGTCAGCACGGAGCTGGACATGGGGCTCGAACTCACAAAACATGAGAGCATGACCTGAGCTGAAGTCCGTCACTTCACTGACTGAGCCAGCCAGGTGCCCCATTACCCCGTTCTTAATTTAATCAGGATCAGCTTGTACACTGAACAGTCACTTTATTATTCTCTTTTCTCCTGTAGGCTGTCCCAGGCCACTGTCTCTGCTTCGGGTCTGCCTGTCTGTTTCAGCTTATGCCCACCTGCTCTTTTAAATCCAGGTGTTAAAGACATATAAGCATCTTCTGCCACTCTGAGCTCTAAGCAGCCTTAATCAGGCATTAGTTTCTCTTGGCACTGGCTAGATCTCTGGCCATGGGGTTCCAGGTCTCAACAGCTGCTCCCAGCTATCTTTCTACCACTAGGAACAGGCTTTATAAAGGTAAAGCGTGTAACACTACTGTTCCAGCTCTTTCTAGTTTCCTTTCTCAGAGCTGCTGCCTTCATCTGCAGCCAGAAACAACCTGGCTTATTTCTTTGGCAGAGTTGAAATAATACCAAGCATTAGTCTAAGGCAGCCATTGGAAAGGCTCTTCACAGAGTCTTCCCGCCAATTCCAAAAGGCCAGTAAAATTTTTTTCCTGGAAGCTTATTTGCCTTACCTTGCCACTGTCTCTCTTCCCTCCCCCCAGGATTTTGATCGTGATCCTTTTGAGCCATTCTTCAAATTTTTCTTCTATTTTTAGAGTCTCTGACTCATTCTTCCCCCATAGCAAAAGTCAGGGAGGGCCTTCTGTTCTAGCCAAGCTCTCCTTTTTAAAGTTGGAAATAGTCTTTCACAGTGTCTACAAATCAATTTGATGATTGGTGGTGCACAATGACTGGATTGCTTTTCCATCTTCTCTCTCTCTGTGTCCTTTCTAATTCCCCTTGTAGGTAGTGTTTGTCCAGCCTCCACTTGAGTACACTAGATAAGTTCACATTTCATGATTGGATAAATGAAAAGCTGTACTGAAAAGGACTTGCAATCTTTCCTTTGTAACTTCTATCCATTAATCTTACTTTTACCATATGGAGCAGAAAGAATCCTTCAAATGTTTCATGACGGCTGTCATATTTTCTTTTAACCATCTCTTAGCCCAGTTCCTAATCAGTCCTCAGTAGTTTCTTGACCCTTATCTAGATACACTTTAAAATAAGGCACCTAGAAATGGATATACCGCTCCATACTCATTGGTGCTGAGTACATTTGAACCGTTCCTTCCTGTGACCTTCTAATACAATTTTACGATTATGTTGGCTTAAAAAAAAGTCATCTTGGGGCACCTGGGTGGCTCAGTGCATTAAGCGTCTGACTTCAGCTCAGGTCATGACCTTGCAATTCATGAGTTGGAGCCCCACATCAGGCTCTGTGCTGACAGTTTGGAGCCTGGAGCCTGCTTCAGATTCTGTGTCTCCTCTCTCTCTGCCACTTCCTGCACTCGCACTCTGCCTCTCTCTCTCTCAAAAATAAATAAACATTTAAAAAAAAAGTCATCTCTTCACATATATTGAGCATCTACCTTGGGTCAGATACAGTACCTAACATCTACTAAGCAACCTCTCCAAAGGTTCAGTGGTAGAGGGTCTCTGTTCTCTCTTACCCCATCGGGCCAGGAGACGGCATATAGCTAACCTCTTCCAATACTTCTTCCTGTTGTCTACCACCCTCCAGGTCTCTCACTTATTGACGACCTCAGCACCTCACTTATCATCTCCCCAACTCTCGTTACCATCCTGAGTGACTTTAATGACTCATCTAAAGCTTCATCCTTTCTTCCTTTTTTGTTTTTTAAAGTTTACTTATTTAAGCAATCTCTACACCCAATGTGGGGCTCGAACCCACAATCCCAAGATCAAGAGCTGCATGCTCTACGGACTGAGCCAGCCAGGTGCCCTCAAGCTTCATCCTTTCAATCATTTTCACCTCCAATCCACTTCACCAACCAATTCCCATGATCTACTTTATTTTCAGCAGAGGACCTCACCACTTATTTCATTATGCAAATCAAAGCCATCAGATGCTCACTTTTATTTTCCTGCCCTGACCCCACCCTGCCATATAGTTGCCTCTCTACACATCTTAATCTCCTTCTCTTTTTTCTTTCTTTTCTTTCTAATTTTTTATTTTTCCTTTTTTATTTTATTTATTTATTTATTTATTTATTTATTTATTTATTTATTTTTGCCTTGCAGGAATAGGCCTAGCTTGTCCAGTTCAAGGCTAAGCCATGTATTTATGCTTCAGAGCCCGTTCTTTCCCATCTCCTTGGAGACTTTTCTCCATTGGCTATCCCTTTTTTCATCTGTATCCTCAACCACTCTTTCTCTTTTTACTGGCTGCTTCCCATTGGCATTTAGATATGCTTGACTTTCTCACATTCAAAGGAAAAAAAAAAAACAAGCAAAATTCTTCTTCAACTCTGTTCCCAACTGGTGCTCACCCTATTTCTTTCCTTCCGTGATCACGGAAGCTTTTCAAACATAGCAGTCTATACTTGGTGTCTCCATTTCCTCACCTTCCATTCCAAACTCAGCCCTGCCTTTTCCCCCAAAGTCTGGCTTTTCTGACCCCAGAACACCACTCTTACTGCTCTTGTTGAGGAAACCAATGACATCCCGATTGCCAAACCCAGCAAACAATTTTAAGTCTTTATTTTCCTGGAGCTCTCTCTGCTGCATTTAACATAAATGATTGCTCTCACTCCACTTCCGTCCTCATGCCTCTCTTGAAAGTGCCTACACTTTGACTCTGGTCATGCTGTTCCTCTCCTGATTCTCCTCGTTCCTCTTGGTTATTCCTTCCTGTTTTCCTTTCTGGACTCTTCCTCTGCCACCCCTTCAATGCTGCTCTTTCCCAGGATTCTTCTCATTCTATACCTTTCCTTGGGTCATCTTATCCATCCCCATGGTTTTACCTACTTTGCTGTTCACTCCCTGATCTATATTTATAGCCTCAGATCTCTCTCATGAGCTCCAAACCTGAATATTCAATTGTGACTAAACATATAGGACATGGTATGTTCCACAGGTACCTCAAAACTAAGCTCAGTATGTCACAAATTCATCTTCCTTACTCACATCTGCCCCCCCCCATCCATCCCACTACCACCATTTTGGTGATGCAGACTCTTATCCACACAGTTGTCCTGACCTGAAACTTAGGAGTCACCCAAGACTCTTCATTCAACCAGTTGCCAAGAGTTGTTAAAGTCTATCTTCTTTTCTTTTCTTTTTGTTACTACAAAAAGTGTGTCTTTTCTTTATGTTACTACAAGCATACTAGTCCAGACTTTCCATCACCTTTCTTTAAACTATTTAAATAGCTTCTCAACTGGTCTCCTGCCTCTTGACCTACTCCCCTTTATTTTTTAAACATTTTTAATGTTTATTTATTTATTTTGAGAGAGAGAGAAAACACAAGTGGGGGAGGGGCAAAGAGGAGAGACAGAATCGCAAGCGGCTCTGCACCATCAGCACAGAGCCTGATGTGGGGCTCAAACTCACGAACCATGAGATCATGACCTGAGCTGAGATCAAGAGTCAGAGGCTTAACAAACTGAGCCACCCAGGCTCCCTGGCCTATTCCCCATCTAATCTGCTCTCCATATTGGTGCTAGAATTAGTTTTCTGTAATGCAAATCAGATCACATCACTCCTCTGCTTCAGGCCTTAGAAAGACTCCCCACTACTTACTGGTAGTGTCCAAGCTGCTCTATATGCCTTTACAAGGCCTTTCATAACCTGGCCCTGCCTACCCTTCCAGTCTTATCTCCTATAATATTTTCCTTGTCCTCCTACCCAAATAATACCAAACTGAACACCCCATTTAGCTTTCATGCCTTTGTACACATGGTTCTGCCGAGAATGACCCCTTGTCTTCCAGCCAAACTTATTCAAGTTTCAAAATTGAGCTTGGAGTATGTCAAGATAGTTACACAAGAAACTAACAGTAATTTGCTTCTGCAGAGAAGTGGGTGGCTGGGGCAAAGGGGTAGGAGACCAACTTCAGACTCCCTCCCGTTTCTCATTCTTTTCTACATTTCCTATTTTGCACCAGAAATGTGAATTGCCTACTTGAAACATAAATACAATGTGATCCTTTTTTTAAGGAGACTTAGGGATCCTATCTTCTAGAAAGTGGTCTCCCTCTCATCCTTTCCCTTCTGTGATTTTACCTCCTTTCTTTGTGTTACTTCTGGGTCTAGTACATGCTCATGTAAGTGAACTAATCACATTTGTTGTAATTGATCTTTTACATCATCTGTCTCTCCAGACTGTGAGCTCCTTGAGGGCAGAAGCTGTCTGTGGTTATTTCCCAAGAATCTGGCATGGTGCTCCATAAATGTTTATCAAGCCAAAGAAGAAATGAAGAAATGAAATACGGGATGCCCCAATTGTAAAACAGGGCTCCCAAGCCTGTGTCTTTCCAAATCTCCCTCACTTTGTTCTTTTGCCTTGTGTTGAATCTAAAAGTAATAATTTACATATATTAAGTATTATCCATCACCTTGTCAGTTTGGATTTAGCATCATCCAAGGCTGCCCAGATCCATTCAAAATCCCTCCTACCTTGAATCATTGGAAGATTTGATCGGTATTTATATGTCTTATTCTGGGTTACTGAATTACAGAATGGAATACTTTGTCCAACACATGCTGTTTATTGAACACCTACAATGTGTTAAGCATTGTGCCACGTGCTTTTTACACTTGACACTGTCACAGCATTTGCTGAGAGGTAGATATTTTGATCCCCGGTTTACAGATGTGGAAATTGACATTAGTATGGTTAAGCACTTTGCCCAAGGTTACATTTCTAGCAAGTGGTGAAGCTGGGATTTTAACTGAGGTCTTTTGACTTCAAAATTTTGACTTCAAAAATCAATTTGACTTCAAAATTGATTCATAACACTACACTGACAGAAAGGGGCCTCCCCACTGCCTGACCATTCTGCAAGGGGTTCTTCAACGTTGGCTTGAAGCTCTTGGTGCCTAGTGCTCACTGCTCACCAAGGCAATCCCTTCCATCTCAGGCAGTTTTGACCATTTTAAAAGTTCTTGTTTGTAGAAAGCCAAAATTATAAATGAGCTGAAAAAGACACAGCCAAGAATAGAGCCTTTTGGCTCCCTGCTAGAACTTCCCTTTTGGTCTGACACCAAGCCATTAGTTTACTCAACTAGTTACAGACTCATCCCAACAAACAGCTGGAGCACCCAGCCTACATTTTGCCATCTCGTCTACAAGAAAATTATGGGATACTTTGTCCAATGCCTGGATAAAATGCAACCCACTATAGCTATCACATTCTCTGATCTGCCAATCTAGTAACCAGATTAAAAAAAAAAAAAGGAAGAAATGAAGCCTGGGAGGGATATTTGTTTTTAACAGAGCAATTTGTCAATGACTCAAAGTAATGAGTTTCTAGCTGCAGACTTTCAGACATCATTGAGAGGCTGTCAGGAAGATGGTTTTTGGGCAGTGGGCTTCCCACTGCTCTTCAAATGACATCTAAATAGGCAGGGCCCGCCATTTTCATTGCTTTGAATTGTACAGCACTGTCGTTTGCATCTGGTTTTTATTTAGGCTTCTATTTAAGTTTTTGATTTTATTTTTCTTTGACTGTGTTCTGCCCTTGCACATGTTTTCTCTGTCTGGTTCATTCCCAAAATTTCTACATCCTCCTTCCAAACACATACACATACACACACACACACACACACACACTCACCCTCCTTGTCTGTTGAGAGTCAGTGCATATGCAGCTCCCCCCCTCTGGAAGCCTTCTCTGATGCCCCCACGCTGGGTAACTGCTTCTCCTCTGTGACGTAGTAGAAAGTGCACAAGGTGACCATCACAGAGCAGATCCCCAGGAAATGTTAGTTCACTTCTCCCTTTCGCCTTTATATATTTCTACAACAGTGTTGATCACACCATATTGTATTTTCTTGTTTACTTGTCTGGTTTCATCCCTCAATTTTGAACTTACAAGTTCGTTCATTTGACAGATATTTATTGCATGTCTACTGTGTGTGCAGATCGTTGCTCATGCTTAGTGCTGGGGGTACAATAATTTCTGAAAATCGTAAGTTCACCATGTCTTTTTCATTGTTGTATTCATAGCACCTAGCATAGTACATGGCAAATAAAGAGTGTTCATTAAGTGTTTAAGAGAAAGCATTTCCTCAGCAGAGTTCCTCCAAGTGTGGTCCTTGCACTACTTGCGTCTGGAGGGGTGCAGTTTAGATGTTAAATGTCAGTTCCTGGATCTTGCTCTGGATCTACTGAGTCAGAGCTTTGTGGCAGTATCAGTATCATAGCCAATGAAATTTATCTGAGGCGTGATTATTGATAATAGATCTACCAAGTCAGAATCTCTGAAGGTTGGGCTGCAAGAATCTACATTTCCATCTAGTACTGTGGGTATTTCTTGCGCATTAAAATTTGGGAACTGTTGCAAAATGGAGGGGTGTGGAGCTAACGGCTATTTTTGGAAAGTGTAGCTAAAACCGATTGAATCATTCTTAATGCCTCTGACTGCGGTAGGAAAATTTAGTAAAGGGGGAAAAGGGCATTAGTTAAAATTCTCTGGGGAGGTTTTTTAAATAGATGGACTAGTCTAAGATGAAAAGTAGAATTATTGCTAATAAAATCTAATCTTAATTTAAGTCAAATTTATGATGCCAGAATGTTTTCATTTTTATAGAGCTACATGTATACTTGATAGTGTATATAGATAGATAGATAGATAGACTTTTGTCTAACTTAAAAATACCATATATTGATTTCCATATTATAGACTTGAATCATAAATTTGTTATTTTAAACTATGACAGGGTATATTACAATTGTATTTGTGCTTTGGCCCTGATTGTATATATGATTTACCTGATGCCTAGTCCTTGATCAGGAATGATAGTAGTGCTCATTCTCCATGAAACTTTGATCCGTTTTACTGTTTTGTGCCATATTTTTCCATAGCATTCTGTTATTAAATTGTTCTTTGGTAATAGATTAGGTATGTAAGATCTGAGTTAATCAAAGGCACCATAACATCCCTTTCAAGAAGACTTGCAAAGTTGCATTTTATGACCTTGCTCCTGGGGCCTGGAACTTTCTATTTTAAGTTTGCCTTGACATGAGCCTCATAGTCAAGAGCTGAGGTGTCTATGCGTCAGGGCACAAACCTCTTAAATATACCAGGTTTGTGTTTCTGCTTCCTTCCTTGTAACTTTACTTTTTTAACAATTTAATTTAGGGTTTTGTTAGCGGTGTCACTGCTGCCAAGATGGACCACAAGCCCCTGCCCTCAGGGCGCCCATTAGGCACCATGTCCAATGACCTGAGACTTCTGCGCAGCGATCCCTCCTTGGAGCTGAGCGAGTACCGGGGCCAGCAGTTCGGTGGCAATAATGATGAGCAGGAGAAATTACCGAAAGAAAGCTTCACACTTTATGTGGGGAATCTTTCCTTTTATACTACGGAAGAGCAAATATATGAGCTCTTTAGTAGATGTGGTGATGTCAAGAATATGTTTATGGGCCTGGATAAAATTAAGAAAATGGCATGTGGTTTCTGTTTTGTAGAATACCATAATAGATTTGAGGCCGAAAATGCCATGTGGTGCCTAAACGGGACCCGCCTAGATGATCGTATTATCCACACAGATTGGGATCTAGGCTTTAGACAGGGCAGACAGTATGGCCGTCCCCGACGTGGGGGCCAGGTAAGAGATGAGTTTCATGAAGATTTTAATGCTGGTAGAGGAGGCTTTAGAGAAGCCTGTGATAGGAGAGAAATCCACTAATGACAAACCTGCAGCTCTGGCCCCTAGAAAAGTCTATTAAGGAGCACCACCAGGTCAGCACATAACCCATTTTGTAACAAGTTTAAATTACTTGCTGAGCAGAGACCCTTTTGATGTATTTTTTTCTCTCTGAAATGTTATTAAATGGCACAAACCAAAACATTCTTTTGTTCTTGTCTTAATTTTGAAGCTGGCTGTCAGATTACCAATTTGTCCATCTGGTGGTCAAAAGTGAAGTGTTCTTTAGGAATAAATGAGGTATGTAAGATCTGAGTCAACCAAACTTCCATTTCAGGAAGACTTCAGTTGGATTTTATAGTCATGTTTCCAGGGCCTGAAATGATTTTTTAAAGATATTTGACAAGTAAAGTCAAATAAATGGAAAATTAACAAATATATATCAAAGGAATAAAAGCACATTACTTTAAAACATAAGAAAAAGGCAAGAACTGTGTCTAGTTTATTTCTGTATACCCAGCACTTTGCACAGTAGAGCCACTCAGTAAATGTTGAATAAATGGGGTGCCTGGATGGCTCAGTCGGTTGAGTGTCTGACTTCAGCTCAGGTCATGATCTCATGGTTTGTAGGTTCAAGCCCTGCATCGGGCTCTGTGCTGACAGTTCAGAGCCTAGACCCTCCTTCGGATTCTGTGTCTCCTTCTCTCTCTGCCCCTCTCCTGCTAGTGATCTGTCTCTCAAGAATAAATAAATGTTAAAAAAATTTTAGAAAAATAGGGAAGAGTTTATAATGAAACAAAAATCCTCTTTCTCCACCTATTCCTATCCCAGGCCTATTCCCTGGGCAATAACTTTTAATTTTTTTTTAAAGATTTTGTTTTTAAGTAACCTCTGCACCCAATGTGGGGCTCGAACTCACAACTATGGGATCAAGAGTCGCATGCTCTACCAACTGAGCCAGCCAGGAGGCCTTAATTTTTTTTAGCAAGTTTTTTGGTTGTTGTCATTTCTTTCCTGGTAGTTTCTTCCATATTTCTAAAACACCATGACTATATATACTATTTATTTTCATTTTAAACATCATCTATTGACTTCTTGCTTTCATAGATGAGTGTTTAGTTCACTTACACTCACATTTGAACTTTTCTCCATCTTCTTAATATAGTTTACACTTTATTTACTTTTTTTTTAAATTTTTTAAATGTTTATTTATTTATGAGAGAGAGACAGACAGAGTGTGAGTGGGGGAGGGGCAGAGAGAGAGGGAGACACAGAATCTGAAACAGGCTCCAGGCTCGGAGCTGTCAGCACAGAGCCCGATGCGGGGCTTGAACTCATGAACCGTGAGATCATGACCTGAGCTGAAGTCAGACGCTTAACCGACTGAGCCACCCAGGCACCCCAACACTTTATTTACTTTTTCTATTGTTACATGACATAGGTCAGGTTATACTGCAGTAACAAGTAATCTAAAAAACCTTAGTGGCTTAAAATCACTAAAGTTTGTTCCTCACACTACATTTCCATTGCCAGTTGCCTGGAGGTTCTGCTCCACACTGCAGTGATCATCCTCCTTCTGGGGCCCAGAAGGCCTAGACACTGTCATTAGTATGAATTAGTTGTCGCAATTCCTTCCCTCTTGCTGGTGATTGGTTTAGGAATCCCGGCTTAAGCCGACCAGAGGTTGACAAACCCTGTGATGATCATTATTTATAAATTCAGGAGTGGACGATGATCAATGGGGACCCCAGTAAAAGTGAAATGAAGCATTTTTAGTTTATGCATGAAGGAGAGATTGTCTCTGTCATTCCCACTGGATGTGAATAAGTATGTATAGAAGGATTGCTACAAGCAGCCTTATAATCACAGCAGAAACTAGCCCCAGGAAGAACTGGACACTTTAAATGGTAAAAGGAGGGACTGAAGAAACTGCATCCTTCACGAAATTATTCAGCTTCTGAAATCAACTAATCTTGCAGCGCGCACTGTGTCTCAATGTCCTATTGTGTGAGATAAGACATTATTTTATTGTGTAAGCCAGCTTGTTAACAGGCAGCTGAAAGCACTCTGGTACCAAATACTTTTTCTTGATTCTATTCTTGTGTAAATGATTTAAGTTTCTCCCTTGAGAGCTCAAGCATCTATCTCCTGGGTTCATGACCTTACATCTGGAAAGTTAGTAAAAATCAGTTTCTTACTCCTGATTCCTTCACCCTGTGACCTGAGGTACTCCTCTCTGGTCAACAAAATTCTTGCCTGAATAAAAGAGGAAAGGGAATGTCAATTCTTTATAGAATGACTATTATGCACTGGGCGCTTTGGGTGAGGCTTTAAAACACAGTCCCATTTATTCACAACAACCCTGTGCCTGTTACATAAGTGAGGAAACTGAAGATTGGAGAAGTAAGGTCACCAACTAGCAGGCGGCAGAGCTGGGGTTCAAGGCAAGCGATTCTATGTCAAAGCTGGTGCCCTTCATCAGGGTACTCCATTGTCTCCTGCCCTTGCTTACCTTCAGTCAGGCCATTAGGTCTAAACCTCTCTTTGACGTTCCTTTTTCTCTGGAAATTATCCCACTGACTACATCGTATCTGAGCTCTCTCTCCTCCAAGCAAGCACCTTGAATGTGTTGTCCTTTCTGCCTTGATATCCAGTATCACTCAGGCTCAACACGAATACCATCCAGCCATATTTATCTTGACTTCATGGGAGAAAAAGGAGCATCTGACATGGATTTCTGGCCAACATAATTTACTCTGCATACAGTAATGGAGTTTACCAACATTTTATGATCTCCCTTTTACAACTTCCTTGAAATGGAAAAAGAGGTTTTGAAAGTCATGGGATCCAAAATTTGTTTTTAATTACATAATGTTTCTGGAGGAATATCTTGGCGTATCTCTCAACCCCTCCTCCTAGTGGCCCCACTTGTATTGCTCCCAAGATGTCTTTTCCTAGGCTCAGAGAAAGCATTTAGCAATGTCTTGTGAAGCATACTTTTGGTTAAGTAAAGGAATGTTCATACTGTATGGCTAGAAGACTCCTCCAGTAGTTTTTACAATACACCAAGTTCTTCAAAATCATGCTGAATACATCAATAGAATAAAGGATAAAAGTCACATGATCATCTCAATAGGCACAGAAAAAGCTTTTGAAAAAATTCAATACCCTTTTCATGATAAAAATGCTCAAAAACTAAGAATAGAACAGAGCTTCCTCACTCTGATCAAGGGCATCTATAGGGGCGTCTGGGTGGCTCAGTCGGTTAAGCATCCAACTTCAGCTCAGGTCATGATCGTATTACGGTTGGTGGGTTTGAGCCTTGCATAGGGCTCTGTGCTGACAGTTCAGAGCCTGGAGTCTGCTTCATATTCTATGTCTCCTTCTCTCTCTGCCCCTCCCCCGCTCACACTCTGTCTCTGTCTCTCTCAAAAATAAACATTAAAAAAATGTAAAAAGGGCACCTATGAAAACCCCACAGCTAACATAGTGTTGAAAGACTGAAAGCTTTACCCCTAAGATCAGGAACAAGACACTTTTATTCAATATTGTACTAGAGGTTTTAAGCTAGGACAATTAGGCAAGAAAATAAAATCAAGGACACCTACATTGGAGAAGAATATGTGTAAATATTCTTATTTTCAGGTGACATGATCTTATATAAAGAAACTCAGGGGGCGCCTGAGTGGCTTAGTCGGTTAAGCGTATGACTTCGGCTCAGGTCATGATCTCGCGGTTCGTGGGCTCCCACATTGGGCTCTGTGCTGACAGCTCAGAGCCTGGAGCCTGCTTCAGATTCTGTCTCCCTCACTCTTTGCCCCTCCCGTGCTCACGCTCTCTCTCTGTCTCTATCTCTCAAAAATAAATAAACATTAAAAATTTTTTTTAAAAATAAAAAGAAAAAAAAGAAAAGAAACCCAGGAGTCCACAAAAAATAACTATTAGAGCTAATAGTTTAGCAAAGTTGCAGGATACAAAATCAATATACAAAAATCAATTGCACTTCTATGAACTATCAATAAAAAATCCAAAATGAAATTAAAAAAGCAATTTCATGTATAAGAAAATAAAAAATAATAAAATATTTAGGGAAAAATATAACAAAAAATGCTAAATGTATACTTTGAAAACTACAAAATATTGTTGAAAGAAATTAAAGAAATAATTGAAATTAATGGAAATAAATTGAAAAATATCCTGTGGTTCATGGATTGGAAGACTTTTTAATATTGCTAACAGACAATAACTCCTAAAGTGATCTATAGATTCAATGCAATTCCTATCAAAATCCCAGCTGATTTTGTAGAAATCAATGAGCTGACCCCCAAATTCATATGGAAATGTAATAGAATGACCAAAACAATCATAAAGAGAAGAAGTTGGAAAACTCACACTTCATGATTTCAAAACTTACTACAAAGCTATGTAGTAAACAAGACTGTTGTACTGGCATAAGGATAGACATACATCAATGGAATAGAATTGAGAGTACAGAAGTAGATTTACAGTCAAATTATTTTTGACAAGGAACTACAACAATTCAATGGGGGAAAGAATAGCATTTTATTTTTTTTATAAGTTTTTATTTAGGGGCACCTGGGCGGCTTAGTCGGTTAAACGTCCAACTTCAGCTCAGGTCATGATCTGGCAGTTCTTGAGCTCGAGCCTCGCATCAGGCTCTGTGCTGATAGCTCAGAGCCTGGAGCCTGCTTAGGTTTCTGTGTGTGTGTCTCTCTCTCACTCTGCCCCTCCCCGACTCATGCTCTGTCTCTCTCTCTCTCTCTCTCAAAAATAAAGAAACATTAAAAATTTTTTAAAAAATACAAGTTTTTATTTAAATTCCAGTTAGTTAACATAACAGTGTAATATTAGTTTCAGGTGTACAATATAGTGATTCAACATTTCCATGCAATACCTTATGCTCATCACAAGTGCCCTCCTTAATCCCTATCACTTATTTCACCTATCCCCCACCCACTTCCCCTCTGGTAACCATCCGTTTGTTTCACTACTAGATATTTACCCAAAGAATACAAAAATAAAAATTCAAAGGGATACATGCACGCCAATGTTTATAGCAGCATTATCTACAATAGTCAAATTATGGAAACAGCCCAAGTGTCCATCGACTGATGAATAGATAAAGAAGCTGTGGTATATATGTACAATGGGATATTACTCAACCATAAAAATGAATGAAATCTTGCCATTTACAAAGACGTGGATGGAACTACAGAGTATTACACTAAGTGAAATAAGTCAGAGAAAGACCAATGCCATGTGATTTCACTCATATGTGGAATTTAAGAAACAAAAAGAATGAGCAAAGGGGAAAAAAAGAGAAGCAAACCAAGAAACAGACTCTTAACTATACAGAACAAACTGTTGGTTACCAGGGGGGAGGTGGGTGGGGGGAAGAAGACATCCAGATGGCCAGCAGACACATGAAAAGATGCTCAACATCACTGACCATCAGAGAAATACAAGTCAAAACTACAATAAAATATCATTCACACCTGTCAGAATGGCTAAAATCAATACAAGAAACAACAGGTGCTGGCAAGGATGTGGAGCTAGGGGAGCCCTCTTGCACTGTTGGTGGGAATGCAAACTGGTGCAGCCACTGTGGAAAACACTATGAAGTTTCCTCAGAAAGTGAAAAATAGAACTACCCTACGATCCAGCCATTGCACCAGTAGGTATTTACCCAAAGAATAGCCTTTTAAACAAATGGTGCTGGGACAACTGGATATCCATATGCAAAAGAATAAAGTTGGACTCCTACCACACACCATGTACAAAAATCAACTCCAAATGGATCAAAGACTTAAAAAGCTAAAGCTATAAACATGTTAGAAGAAAACATAGACATAAATCTTCAAGACCTTGGGTTAGGCAATAGCTTCTTAGATATGATGCCAAAAGCACAAATAGCCAAAGGGAAAATAGATAATTTGGATATTATCAAAATTAAAGACTTTTGTGTTTCAAAGGACACCAACAAGGAAGTAGAAAGACAATCCAAATAATAGGAGAAAGATTTTGCTACTTACGTATCTAATAAGGGACTTGTATCTAGAATATATAAAAAAGTCTTATAATTAACAATAAAAAACAAATAACTCAACTTACAAATGGACAAAGGATGTAAATATATATTTCTCCAAAGAAGAAATACACATAGTCAATAAGCATATGAAAATATGCTCAGCATCAGTAGCCATCAGGGAAATGCTCTCAAAACCACAATGGGATGCTAGCTTGCAAACACTAGGACAGCTATAACCAAAAAGTCCAATAATAACAAGCGTTGGTAAGAATGTAGAGAAATTGAAACCTTTGTATGTTGCTGATAGGAATATAAAGTTGTGTGGCTGCTTTGAAAATAGTCTGCGAGTTCCTTGAAATGTTAACATAAAATTGCCATATGACCCAGCAATTCTACTCTTGAGTGTATACCTAAAAGAAATGAAAACATGTCCACACAAAAACTTGTACATGAGAGCTCATAGTACCATAAATTATAATAACCAAAACGTGGAAACAACCCATAGTCCATCTACGGATGAATGGACAAATGTGATATATCCATATGAAGGAATATTATTTGGCTGTAAAAAGGAATGAAGAACTGATACATGCTTCAATATGAGCGAACTTTGAAAACATTATGCTAAAGTGAAAGAAAACCAGTCAAAAAGGATCACAGATTATATGATTTCACTTATATAAAATGTTCACAGTAGGCCAATCCATAAAAGACAGAAAGTAGATGAATGCCAGGATTTGGGGGAAAGTGGAAAACGTGATTGCTAATGCATATGAAGTTGCATTTTGGGGTGGTGAAAATGTTTTAAAATTGATTGTAGTAATGGTTGCACAGGTCTGTGAATATACCAAAAGCTTTAAATGGATGAATTGTATGATATGTGACATAGCTCAATAAAAGCTGTTACAAAATCATGCTGGGGGTGCCTGAGTGGCTTAGTCAGTTAGGTGTCTGACTTCAGCTCCAGTCATGATCCCATGGTTCATCAGTTCTAGCCTCACATCGGGCTCTCTGCTGTCAGTGTGGAGCCTGCTTTGGATCCTCTGCTCCCCCCTCTCAATGCAACTTCCCTGCTTGCACGCTCTCTCATAAATAAATAAATAAACATTAAAAAAATAAAACAAAATAAAAAAAATCATGCTGAATAGGGGTGCTTGTGTGGCTCAGCCTGTTAAGTGTCTGACTCTTGATTTTGACTCAGGTCACGATCTCATGTTTTGTGAGTCGGGCTCTGTGCTGACAGAGCAGAATCTGCTTGGGATTCTCTCTCTGCCCCTCTCCCATTTGCATGCATACCCTCTCTCTCAAAATAAATAAACATTAAAAGATCATAATGAATAAAAAGCTTGTTGGAGGTGGACAGAGAAAGGGGGGCAGGCTATTTTATCTGTGTCTCTTCTAGTAATATCGAAGGCTTTGCTCGATTAAACACTTCTTACCTAAGACTTGCCTTCCCTACAACCCTTTCAACTTCAGCCCATTTTCTTTTGATTTGTGTTCCTTGATGGGTTTTTCTATGGTGCTAGTACCACAAACACCTTCCTTTGTGGGGTGAGGGGATGTATATTAAGTCCGATATTTGGATTCTTTGCTGTATTCTGTCCTAGAGGAACTATCTGCTTGTCTGGGTAAGGATAGGACACTGGAACAATTTCTGATCTAAATCCAGGGATAGCTGGAATGGATATATAATGCAACATTTAAATCATCTCCTCTCTGAAAGATAGTTTTGCTAACCACTTGATGCTTTTGGATTTCTTTGTGTATCTGGCCAATGAAATCTTCATCTTTACCGATTTTCCAGATTAAAAAACCAGTTCCCTTGGAACTTTAACTGGCTATCCCCAGAGAGGCAGAGAGAGAGGGAGAGAGACAATCCCAAGCAGGCTCCATGCTATCAGCACAGAGTTTGATGCAGGGCTCAAACCCACAAACCACGAGATCATGACCTGAGTGGAAATCAAGAGTCAGACACTCAATGGACTGAACCACTCAGTCGCCCCTGATTTTTACTATTTTAAAACTCATATTCATTAAATAAATAATTATTGAGTCCCTACTATGTGCCAGCCACTCTATAGGTTTTGAGAATACAGCAATGAACAAAATGGACAAAGATTCCTGCCTTCATGGAACTTGTGTTTTTGAAGGAGAGGGCAGAAAAGAAATAAGTAAAATAAGTAGGTTGGATGGTGATAAGCTCTGAAGTGTTCAAATAAATCAAAGAAGAGATATAAGGACTACACAAGGTTGGACTGCAATGGAATATAGAATGCTCAGTAGGTCTCACTTGAGCAAAAATCTTTAAGAGGTGAAGGAGTAAGCCATTTGGATACTGAGTGTGATAGATTTTGTGACTGTAATAATTCCTCTCATCCAGTATGTTCTTTTTGTAATGTGACTTTGCTACACTTCCAATCAAGAGGTAGAGTTGCCCCCTCTCTTTTCCAATCTGGGCTGGTCTTGTCATTTGCTTTAACTAACAGAATGGGATAAGAATTATTTGTAAAACCATCAATGCTAGGGCTTAAGAGATCTCACAGCTTTTGTTTTAGCAGTTAACCTCTTAGTACATGGTTGCTATTTAGAGAAGTCTAAATTCTCCAGCTGGAAAAAAAGACCATGAGGAAAAGAATTAAGGTGTCCCATTCAGCAGCCAGTGCCAAGGCTCCAGTCATGTGAGTGGTGCCATCTTGGATACTCCAGATCCAGTCTAGCTGCCCAATCTGACACCATGTGGAGCAGAGATGAGCCTTCCCTACTGAATTCTGCCCAAAGGACACAGACAAAAAAAGTAAATCTATAGAATAATTATAAATCATGTTAGATTCTACAAAGGAAGCAAACAAGAGGATAAGAAGAGTAACATAGGGGACCTACTTTAGAGGCACTAGCCTGGGATGTCATCTCTAAGGGGTTGACATTTGAGTTCACACTTAAAAGACACAAAGGAATGGTGGTAAGAGTGTACAAGGCAGAAGAAACATCAAGTTCAAAGACTTTGACTCAAAGAGGGAACTTAAGTGTGTTCCAAACACTTAAAGAAAACCAAGGAAGCTAAAACAAGGAAGATGAGGCCAGAGAGGCAGAGACTAGATTGCACAAGGTCTAGCCAGGTGGTCAAGAATTTTTATTTCTTTTTCCCCAGGTGCACCGAAGGTTTTTAAACAATGTAGTGGTGTGACCTTTCATTTTGAAAGGGTCACTTTTGCTGTTGTGGGAGAAAGGATTAGAGGGGGAGAAATGAAAGTGGAGAAATTCAGTCATATTGCAATCTAGGCTAGCCGTGAAAGTAGCCAGGTTACAGTGGTGACAACGAAGATGGAGAAGTGTGGCTAACTTTCAGATACGTTTTGAAGAAACAGCCTGCCGATGAGTGAGACATGAAGCACAGGATAAGAGAAAAGGAAGAATCAAAGATGACATAGATTTCTGGTTTAGGCAAAGGAGTGATGGTGGTGCTCTTTGCTGAATGTAAGGAAATGATTAGGAGAATCCAGTCTTCTGTTTTGGATATGTAAAATGTGGTATATTTGCATGATATCTGTATATAGGCATCAAGTGGACAACAGGAACCCATAGGAGAACTCCTAACTGGGAGATTTATTTGGGGGTTGCCAGGAAAAAGGGCACTTAGATTTAGGGGAATGGCTGAGATTACCCAGTGAAAGAACATAGCATGAAATGGGAAGAAGGTATAAGACAGATCACCGAAGAATATCAATATTTAAAAATTAACTAAAGGAAGAGCAGATAGCAAAACATAGTGAATGGTGGCCAAGAAGTTAGGAGGAAAACCACAAGACTGTGGTGTCGAGAAAGGCAAGAGAGAAATGTATTTCAAGTGGAAGGAGTGGCCAACAGTGCTAAATGTTGCTGACAGCATGAGTAAAATGAGGACAGGTAAGTGCCTATTATATTTGGCAATATCTAGGTCATTGGTGACAAGAGCTGTTTTGGTAGAATGGTAGAGGTGGAGGTCTGATTGCAATGGATTGAGGATTGAATGGGAAGGCAAGAAGTGGAGACAGCATATGTAGAGAGCTGTATATATGAAAAGTTGGCTCTCAACAGGAATAGATAAACGGGGTGGGAGTTGGATATATGGACAAGGGAGAATGTATATTCTTAAGATCAGCAGTATTAGAGCACACTTGATCTTTGATGGAAATGATCCTAAGGAGAGGTAAGGATTGATGTTGCAGAAGAGGAAGGAGATAACTGAAGAAGATTCCTTGAGGTAAAGAAAAGGGACAGGATTCAGAGCACAATGGATGGACTTGAGTGCCCTTTCAAAGTTTAAGTCTGCAAACTTAAAGCAAAACTGATCAACTTAGTCATGTGATACCCCCCTGCACTATTCAGCTGCCTGCTTGGGTGAAGTCTCCAAGAAGGCAAATGACAGAGGTCATTCGGGATTGGAGTTTGGCCAGAAAGAGAGTTTCAACAGAGGGAGAGATGACCAAGGGAATTGACTGTATTTGCAAGGATGAAACATGGATTCAGGACTGGCTAAGGAATGAAATAAAGTCAGAATGGAGGCTGATGGATATTGTGAAGAGTGATGGCCAACAGATAGGAGGTCTTGGAGAGGGTGTGTGTGTGTGTGTGTGTGTGTGTGTGTGTGTGTGTGTATTGGTGGTAAGGATGGTTGGCAGAGGAGTGTGACATTTCAAATAAAAATGGCAGAGGTGGTAGGATGTTGGTGATGATAATGTCCAGGGGTAGCTATAGGAATAGGTGGCTGAGTTGGAGTGAAGGAAAAAAAAAAGCATGGGAGATGGCTAGGTCAAGAAACTGAGAATCTGGTGGTTCATCCATGTGAATGCTGAAGCACTAACTTTGTGGAGTAGGAGGACAACATCATCTACAGAGTGTGAGTCAATCAGTGTGTTTGCTCTTTTCCAAAGAAGCTGGTTTTTGTGTTTGGACTCTAACTGCTCTGAACCTCAGCTGGACCCTCTGCGATACTGGGTAATTCACCATTTCCCTAATTAGCTCCCTCTCTCATTCCTCAGAACAGTTATTTTGGCTATATACTACTTTCTGAAGTAAGTACCTCTCTCCTCACGCTTTATGCATGACTTTGCTTCCTACCATCAAAGACCATCGGCTATCAGGAGGGCAATCTCTCACACCAGCTCCCTACATACAAACTTACACAATATGCACAATACCACCGTTTCTTCCTTAAGTGGGATCTAATCTGTTCTCCTAAGACTAATGCACCATCAATGTGGAGCTCCACAAATGTGCCCCATGCCGGCAACATCCCCTCTCTTCTGTATCTTTACCCTATTTCTACTCAATGTTTCCCCTGAGGCTCTGAACTGGCACACATCTGTCCCATCTGTATAACAGCAGTGACTGCAACCATTACCACCACTGTCCTTCATCTGGGCTTGTCCACACGGGCAAACTCATTGAAAGTAAAGTAAAACTAGTGGAGAAGGCATTGCTGTCTCCACTTCTTCATCTCAGAATCACTTCTTTATTTCTCTTTTAATTCTTTATCATCTTGATATAATTTCAAACTTACAGAAAACTTGCAATGAGACTTAAAGAAAAACTCATTTTGCCTTTTACCCAGATTCCCCAAGTGTTAACATCTTACCACATTTCTTCATCCTTTTCTCTCACCCCCAGCTCCTCCTCCTTCATTCCCCCCTCCCTCCCCCCTCTGTTTCTCTCTCTGTCTCTCTCTTTCACACACACACACACACACACACACACACACACACACACTCTTTTATTCTGAACCACTTGAGAGTAAGTTGCAGGCATGATGCTATTTACCTTTGATACTTCAGAATATATTTTCTAATAATAAGGACATTGTCTTACACAACCGAGGCATGATGATCAAAATCAGGAATTTACTAAGCTACAGACCTAATTCCTAAATCAGTTTTTGCTGAATGTGTTGACTCAGTGATGTCCTCTATAGCAAGAAATTTCGGTTCATGAGTAGCACTCAGCTTTCATGTCTCTTTTAATCTGAAATAGTTCTACAGTCCTGTGTTTCCTGACATTGTCCATTTTGCAGAGTATGCACCAGCTATTTTATGGAGTGTCCTTCCATGTGAGAGTATCTGCATTTTCCTCATGATTAGATTCAGATTATGCACTTGTGGAAGGAACGTCACAGAAGTGCTATCTCCTCAGGATGTTGATTTGTCCTGTTGCTGGTCACGTTAACTTTGATCACTTGGTTAAGATCCCATTTGCTGGGTTTCTCCATTATAAAGTTACTATATTTTTTCCTATTCTACTAATAGATATCTAGTAGGGAGACACTTCAAAACTATATATAAATATCTTTACTCCTCAAACTTTCTTCTGCTAGTTTTGGAATACACTGATGACTCCAAACAAGTGGTGGCCAAATGCTCTCCGCCCCCCCCTAATTTTTACCAGTTCTCCTACATTTTTTGAAAAATGTTTTTATTTATTTTTGAGACTGAGCATGAGCAGGGGAGGGGCAGAAAGAGAGGGAGACACAGAATCTGAAGCAGGCTCCAGGCTCTGAGCTGTCAGTACAGAGCCTGGCACGGCGCTCGAACCCACAAACTGTGAGATCATGACCTGAGCTGAAGTCAGACGCTTAACCGACTGAGCCACCCGGGGGGCCCTCCTACATTTATTATTATTGTAAAGATGACCTTTCTCTTCTCTTCCATTTGTTTATTTCTATCTGTGTGAACTTAAAGATTCCTATATTTTGCAAAGGCTTATCATCTTTTATTATGATACTTTATTTTAATGCTCAAATTTTTCCAGATTTGACCAGCAGAAGTCTCTTCATGCTGGCTATAGTATCAATTTGACATGCTCCTATCACTCCTTGAGTAGTTTGTTACTTTTTTTCACAAACCAGATAGTCCCAGCTCATTTTACTCCTTATCCTAGTCCTGAAATTAGTCACATTTCCAAGGAATCTTGTTCCTTTTGGTGAAGAATGTCATTTAGGAATGAAGATCTGGGTGTTTATTGTGCTCATTGCCTGTAGAGCATCACAGAACTATGAAATAGATGTATGTATATATACCTACACACATATGTATATGCATATAATGCGCATAAATGAATACCTGCATTGCAGCTAGATCTATTTCTGTATCTATCTATATTAAAAACCATAAAAACACACTGCTGGTTCAATTCCAATTCAATACCACAGAATTCATTCTGTCCTTCTCCTTTTCCATATTTTAATTTTCTTCACCAACAGTAAGATAATCTGACTCCCATTATCCACAATATATTATAATCACTTCTTTCGTACTATACTTTGGCTTTGGTTCTACCAATTTGCCAAAATTATTCTTGCCAAGGACACAAATTTTTGTAATTGCTAAATCCAAAGCTTACTCTGGTCCTGATCTTCCTTGATCTCTCCTGTGTGTCTGACTGTGTTGAAACTGTTCCTTTTTTTTTTTTTTTTCTGGGCTGTGCAATTTGATTTCTTCTATTTTTTGATAGAATATATATCTAGAACATATAAGTGTAGATTCTTATCCCTTCTTCCATAGAGCCAATGTACATATTCTTAAATATTAGACAGCCTGCAGAATTGGGGAAAGGTTACGAACCACTCGAATTTGCTAGTAATTCTGATAATCCTGAGTATGAAGTCAGTCTCCAGTATTTGGGAGTATAGAAAACCCCAAGATAGTAGTTGTGTTTATAGTATTGGTTTAAGAAGGTACATATTGGGGTAAATATTCCAGAACCCCAGGAGCCCATAGTCCATGTTGTGGGAATCTCAGCTCATGGGCATCCCCTTACCTTCGAGTCTCAAGGCTTCAGGGTTATGTCAGGACTAGGCCAGAACTCAGGAGACTTTTGTGGTTTGAAGTGTTGCTGAGTCTCCTCTCAGTTTTAAGCTAGAAGTTTCCTGGAGGAGGTTGGTTGGCATGGGGCCTGTTTGCTTGAGAGTTGTCATCCTATGTGGGCCCGAGTGTCTGCTGAGCTGGCGAGTGTGTTGAATCATCAAAACCAAAGCCCTTAATGATAAGTGATGATGAGCATCTTTTCATGTGTCTGTGGACCATCTGTTTGTCTTCTTTGCAGAAATGTCTGTTCATGTCTTCTGCCCATTTTTAATTGGATTATTTGTTTTTTGAGTGTTGAGTAAAAAGTTAAAAATAGAACTATCTTATGATCCAGCAATCACACTACTGGATATTTCCCCAAAGAATATAAGAAAACTAATTCAAAGGGATACATGCACCCCTATGTTACAGCAGCATTATTTACTCTCTCTCATATATATATATATATATATATATATACATACATACACACACACACACACACACACACATCACACCATCACACCATCACACCATCACACCATCACACCATCACACCATGGAATATTATCCAGCCATAAAAAGGAATGAAATCTTGCCATTTGCAATGACATGGATGGAGCTATAACAGAATGCTAAGCAAGATAAGTCAGTTAGAGAAAGACAAATACCACATAATTTCACTCATATGTGGAATTTAAGAAATAAAAAAAAACAAGCAAAGGGAAAAAATAAGAGTGAGACAAAGCAAGAAAAAGACTCTTTTTTAAATTTAATTTATTTATTTTTAAGAGAGAGAGAGAGAGTGAGAGAGAGCAGGGGAGGGGCAGAGAGAGGGAAAGACAGAATCCCAAACAGGCTATGTGCTGTCAGCATAAAGCCTGATGCGGGGCTCAAACTCACAAACTGTGAGATCATGTCCTGAGCCAAAATCAAGAGTCGGACACTCAACCAACTGAGCCACCCAGGTGCCCCAAGAAACAGACTCTTAACTATAGAGAACAAACTGATGGTTACCAAAGGGGAGGTGGGTGGGAGGATGGGTTAAACAGGTGATGGGGATTAAGGAGTGCAATTGTAGGAATGAACATAGGGTGTTATATGAAAGTGTTGAACACTATATTGTACACCTGGAACTAATACAACACTCTGAGCTCAAACAAACAAACAAACAAACAAACAAAAAAACAAAAACCAAAGTCCTCAAGTTACTGTACTTCCCACAGGGGCATAATATCTGACAAGACTCCTCAGTATTTTCACTCTGGCCCTGATCTTCCTTGACCTCTCCTCTGTGTATGACTCTGCTGAAACTCCTCCTTGAAAGTCACCACTTCCTTAGTGCAGTAGGTAAAATAATGCCCCCCACAAAGATGTTCAAGTTCTAATTCCTAGAAATTACGAATATATTGCCTAATATGGAAAAAGGACTTTGCAGATATGATTGAGTTAAGGATCTTGAGATGGGGAGGTTATCCTAGATTGTTTGGATAGACCCAATGTAATCAGAAAGTTCTTTATAAGAAAGAAGAAGGAGAGCAGTCAGAAAAGATGATGTGATGACAGAGGCAGAGATAGTGAAGGAGACAATACTATGCTGCTCGCTTTGAAGATGGAGGAAGTGATCATGAGCCAAGGAATGTAGGTGGTCTCTCAAAGCTGGCAAAGGCAAGCAAATGAATTGTTCCCTAGAGCCTCTAGAAAGAACCGGCCCCATTAACATCTTAGCTTTAGCCTAGTGGAATTGATTTTATTTTTTTAATTTTTTAAAAATGATTTATTTTTGAGAGCGAGAGTGTGCATGAGTGGGGGAGGGGCAGAGAGAGAGGGAGACACAGAATCTTGAGCAGGCTCTGGGCCTTAGCACCAAGCCTTATGATGCGGGACTTGATCCCACAAACTGAGTTCATGACCTAAGCCAAAATCAAGAGTCGGAGGTTTAACCAACTGAGCCACCCAGGCACCCCAAGACTGATTTGAGATTTCTGACCTCCAGGGATATAAGGTAATAAATGTGTTGTTTGAAGGCACTGAGTTTGTGACAGTTTGATAACTAACAGAATAAAAATGGAAATCCCCTCCTTATGTGCAGGGGATATATTCAAAGAGCCCCAGTGGATGCCTAAAGCCACAGATAGTACTAAATCTTACATATACTGATTTTGCCTATACCTACATACCTAGGATAAAGTTTAATTTATAAATGAAGTACAGTGAGAGTAACAACAGTAACTATTAAGAAAACAGAACAATTACAGCAACATACTATAATAAAAGTTATGTGAATGTGGTCTCTCTCTCAAAATATTTTATTGTTCTGTACTCACCCCTCTTCCTGTGATGATGTGAGATGATAACATGCCTATGTGATGAGATGGAGTGAGGTGAATGAAGTAGGCTTTGTGACATAGCATTAAGCAACTATTGACTTTCTTTCTGACTGTATGTCAGAAGAGGGAACATATGCTTCTGGACTGTGGTTGAAATAGCAGAAAGCAAAACCACAGATTGGGGGGGCTACTATACAATACAATAGCAATAGAAAATGAATACACTTAGCTCCATGACACTACACTATCCTTTTTTTTACCACTCAGGCTGCTTCTCTTCCCTCCTTCCTGGGCTCCTTCCCTGGCACCTCTTCCTCTGCCATTCCTTAAATGTTGATGTTCCTCAGGGCTCTGTCTCCAGCCCATCTCTTCCTGGGTGGACTTATCTGCTCCCATAATTTCAACGTTCATGCTCATGATTTCCACACCCATGTCTTCAATCCTTATCTGAGCTCCTCATCTGCCCAGCCATTTGTCTACTCAATTATTCTGCCTTGTTATTCCACAGACTCCTCCAACTCAGCATGTCCCAAACTGATCTTATTATTCTCCCCCAACATTTCCCCATCTACATTTTTCCCCAAAGTCTGATCCTCTTTCTGTATTCCCTCCCCAGATAGTGACACCACCATCCCCCAGGTACCCAGTCAGACTGACCTGACTCGCCCTTCTTCTTTATTTATTTTGTCACAAAGTTCTACTCAAAGTTCTAAATCTCTTTTATATCTGTGTTCTTTTTATCCTCTTTATCTTTCCTTTTTTTAAGTTTGTTTGTTTATTTATTTTGAGAGAGAGTGAGCAGGGGAAGACCAGAGAGAGAGAGAGAGGGAGAGAGAGAATCCCAAGCAGCCTCCACACTATTAGCACAGAGCCTGATGCGGGGCTTGAATTCATGAACTCTGAATTCATAACCTGAGCCAAGATCAAGAGCGGACGCTCAACCAACTGAGCCACCCAGGCACCCCTCCTCTTTATTTTTCTTAATACATTTTAGTTGTTTCCAACAGCTGTTCTGCTTCAGTCTCAATCCCTTTGGGTCCACCCCTCTCATAGCTACCTGAGTAACTTTTCTAAAATGCAAATTTCATCGTGGTGGTCTCCTATCAAAAACCATTCAGAGGTTGCCCACAGCTTCTGGGTAGTGTCCATATATTCCTTGGAATGTTGCATAGAGTCCTTTGTGATCTACTTTCAGACTATCTCATCAGCCTCTTCTCTTTATTCTACTCTACACCCAACCTATCTGCCTACGATATTATCCATTCATTGCAGTTACCATATTCTCTTTGCCATCTTTCTGAAATGCCCTTTTTCCACTGAATAATGTCTACACTGCTTTCAAGACTCATCTTCCCTTGACTGCCCTCCTCTCACTTCCACTGCCTATTAGGAACCCATCCTACATGCTTTATAGCAGCTTGTAGTTCTCATATTTCAGTACTTTGTCACACGTTATTGTAATTGTCAGTTCACTTGTATTTCCCCTACTAGACTGTGGACTCTTTGAGGACAAGGACTCAGTATACATCAAAAAACAAAAACAAAAACAAAAACAAAAACAAACTCTCATCCATAAAAGAAATGAAATTCTGCCATTTGGAACAACATGGATGGACCTAGAGGGCATTATGCTAAGTGCAGTAAATCAGAGAGAAAAAGGCAAATATCACATGATTTCACTTACATATGGAATCTAAAAAAACAAGACAAATGAACAAACCAACAAACCAAACAGACCCTGAAATACAGAGAACAAACTGGTGGTTGCCAGAGGGGAAGTAGGTAGGGGGATGGTGGAAATAGATGAAGGGGATTAAGAAGTAAAACCTTCCAGTTATAACATAAATAAGTCATGGAGATTAAAGGTACAGCATAGGGAAAGAGTCAATAATATTGTAGCAATGTTGCATGGTGACAGGTGGTGACTACGCTTACCATGGTGACCACCAAGTAATATATAGAATTAACACATTGTAATTAATACAATGTAATTAATACATTGTACGCTTGAAAGTAACATAACATTGCATGTCAATAATATTTCAAAAATAAAGAAAAAGAAAAAACATAGACTCTGGTATAATGAATATGATTTACATATGACAGTAGTGAAAACCAATTAAATTGGTTTAATTGTTTTTGTGACCTTTGTAGTCACAGGTATGTATCTTATTTTATTGTGTGTGTCTATATATACACACAATGACAATTCCTTGAAATAAAATGTAAGATTTATATATCAACCATCCATGTATTTTTATATATTTGCTAATCCTCTCATTCTGTCCATGTGGACTTCATTTTCATTCCTCAAAGATTCTATTTCCTCAGAAGAAAACCTACAGTCCCTTCTATTTTTTTAAGTTTATTTATTTATTTGGAGAGAGAGAGAGACAGAGACAGAGACAGAGAGAGAGAACAAGCAGGTGAGGGGCAGAGAGAAGGAGAGACAGAATCCAAAGCAGGCTCCACACCATCAATGCAGAGCCTGATGTGGGGCTTGAACCCACAAACTGTGAGATCACAGCCTGAGCTGAGATCAAGAGTCAGACACCCAACTGACTGCTCCACCCAGGCACCCCTTAAAGTCCCTTCTAAATGACTATCTTCAATGAACAGGCAAGTAATTTTCCACAGATGCACATACCTGAGTTCTTCATCCTCTCCTTTGAACTTATCAGGAATTAGAGAATCTGAGAGTTGAAAAAGATTTTTATAGGTTTCATTTTCCAGTACTTCCCATCTCTAGTAGCTCATCCAAGGGAGCCTGTACATATACAGACTTGCAGGTCCACCCTAGAGGTACAATGCAGTATAATCGGAGATCAGTTTAGAAACTTTGATGGGGTCTAGTCATCCTGCCAGTGCCTAAATAGCCTGGATGGCAGTATAGGATATACAATTCTTCTTAAACTTTAATGTAGAATTTTACTCAGTCTGGGTAGGGGTCCTGAAGTTCTGCATTTCTAGGAAACTCTCCTATAATACTATGCTGCTGGTCCTCGGCCCACACTTTGAACATCAAGGGCCTTAAAAGGACAGAGCAGTGGAGGGGCTCCTGGGTGTCTCAGTGTGTTAAGGACCTCATTGGGCTGTGGTGGAGATTTTTTTAGGTATACAAATTGACACAGATAGATTCTTTTGAAAATTCGAGCAATCCAAACAAATTGAACTTTCTCCTCATCTTGATTTTGAAGACTAATTCAAAGAGAACATCTTTTAACAGTACTGTGCCTTCTCATACAAGAATATGTCACTTTTTATTTGTCTTTTTTTATGTGTTATGAGACATTAAATGAGATAATGCTTTAAAAGCACTTAGCATGGTTCCTGGATGTTGTAGTCCTCAGTACTTAGTAGCTGGTAGCTTCTCTCTCTCTCTCTCTCTCTCTCTCTCTCTCTCTCTTAAAGATTTGCTTATGGAGGGGTGCCTGGGTGGCTCAATCAGTTAAGCATCTGACTCTTGATTTTGGCTCAGGTCATGATCTCACCGTTCTTGAGTTCGAGGCCCACGTCAGGATCTGCCCTGACAGAGTGGAGTATGCTTGGGATTCTCTCTCTTTCTCTCTCTGCTCCTCCCCTGCTTGCTCTCTTTCTCAAAACAAACAAACAAACAAACATAAAAAGATTTGCTTATGGAAAATTTCAAACACATACAAAGTAGAGAGGATAGTATAAGTGAACCTCCATGTATCCATCTCCCAGTTCCAACAATTATCAACAAATGGCCAATCATGTTCCATGTGTACACCAACTCATTTCTCCCTCCTCTGGATTATTTTATTTTATATAAAATTTTTTTAATGTTTATCTTTCAGAGAGAAAGAGAGAGAGAGAGAGAAAGCAAGCAAGGGAGAGGCAGACAGAAAGGGAGACACAGAATCCGAAGCAGGCACCAGGCTCTGCGACATCAGCACAGAGCCTGACACGAGGCTCAAACTCACGAACCATGATATCATTACCTTAGCTGAAGTCAGATGCTTAACTGACTGAGCCACTCAGGCACCCCGTGGGTTATTTTAAAGGAAATACTAAACACCCATATCATTTCCTCCATAAATACTTCAGTGTGTATTACTAAAAGATAAGACCTCTCTCTCTCATTGTGACCATTATGCCATTATTCTCACCTAAAACTTTAACACAAAAATCTTTAATATAATCAAATGCCCAATCATCATTCAAATATCTCCAGTGATCTCATAAGCATCTTTTTGGTTTTTTTTAAATTTTTAAAAATGTTTATTTATTTTTGAGAGAGAAAGATAATGTGAGCAGTGGAGAGACAGACAGAGAGAGAGGGAGACAGAATCTGAAGCAGGCTCAAGGCTCTAGCTGTCAGCACAGAGCCTGATGCAGGGCTTGAACCCGCGAACTGTGAGATCATGACCTGAGTTGAAGTCAGATGCTCAATCAACTGAGCCACCCAGGTGCCCCACATAAACATCTTTTTGAAGTTGGCTTGTTAAAATCAGGATATGAATGGAAGTTGTATTATTAGTAGTATTATTACTATTATTATTTCTGTCTCACAAATATCAAGGCTGGACCTTCAGTGACGGGGAGCTTATCAGCTCCCACAGCAGCTCGTTTTACCTTTGGATAGCACGACTACTAGGTTTCCATTCAACATAAAAAAGTACTTCTGTCTCTCTGTTCTTTCCACTGGGTCTTTACACAGGACAAATCTACTCCCTCTGCTCCATGACAGCCTGTATTAGTGTCCTGTGGCTGCTGTGACAAAGTACCACAAACCAGGTAGCTTTAAACAACAGAAACTTATATCTCAGTTCTGGAGACTAGACATCTGAAATCAAGGTCCTTGCAGGGCTGTTTTCTTTGAAGGCTCTAGGGTAGAATTCCTCCTTGTCTCTTCCAGATTCTGGGGGCTCCTGTTCTTTGGCTTGTGGAAGTGCAACTCCAATCTTGAGCTCTGTCTGCACACGGCTGTCTTTCCTCTGTGTCTGGGGCCAGATTTCCCTCTTCTTATAAGGACATTGGTCATATTGGATTAAGCAGCCCCCTCATGCTAATATGACCTCATCTGAACTAGTTGCATCTGCAAAGACTCCATTAAAAACTAAGGCCATGGGCGCCTGGGTGGCTCAGTTGGCTGAGCATCCAACTGCGTCTCAGGTCATGATCTTGCAGTTCATGGGTTTGAGCCCTATGTTGGGCTCTCTGCTGTCAGCACGGAGCCTGCTTTGGATCCTCTATCCGCCCCCCCCCCCCCCCACCCCTCCCTGCACCTCCCCCTACTCATGCTCTCTGTCTCTAAAAAATAAAACAAAACAAAACAAAACAAAACAAAACAAAAAAAACTAAGGCCACATTCTGACATTCCAGGGGTTAGGACTTCAACATATGTTTTGGGGGGACACAATTCAACCCATGACAGACCGCTTCAAATATTTGAAGTAAACCATCAAATCCCTTATAGTCTTCCTTTATCTGGGTTAAATCTTCCCTGTTCCTTCAGTCATTCCTGAGGTTCAGCTTTATTCTTTCCAAACTGCTGGCATTTATTGAATAATACGATTTGACTCACTGATTGAAATGTTGTTTGAGCAGTTTGACCGTGCAGAATAGACCCACACTATTTCCTCCCTGGTTCCACATACTTGATTTCTATTCCTGTAGCCTAGGTTTGAATTAGTACATTCCCTCCCCTCCCCTCCCCGCCTCATCTCAGGCCATGTTATGTGTTCCCCTTCTGTTCTTTTGGTTTACCTCTACCATTGCACTTACCACACTATGTGACAATTATTTGTGTGAGAAAGTGTTAAGGGTGTTGTAAGTCAACTCAATGAGCTAACAGCATGTTATGGCCATAAAATAGCTGACTCATCAAACATTCATTGAAATTTTACTACGGGCCAGGCACAGTAATGGTGCAGTGGATACAATTTTGAATAAAGCAGAACCTTTGCCCTCAGGAAGCTCGCAGTCTAAGGAGGGATACAAGCATATGAACAGACAAGAAAGACATGGCAGGATAAGTGTTGCGAGAGAGGCAAGTTCAGGATGCTTTGGAAGCATAGAGGAGAGATATCTAATCCAGCCCAGGATAGGGCATGTTAGGGGAATGCTTCCTTGAGGACATAATGCCCTGGGCCAAGTCTGAGAGGATGACAAGAAGTGTGCCAAGCAAAGGAAGAGTGAGCAACAGAGGAAATGAGCATCAAAGGAGAGGCTGCCTTGTGGGCAAAGACATAGAAATGTTTTGGGAACTTCAAGGTTGCAAGCTGTTTGGTATTGCTGAAACGTTAGCTATGCATGAGACATGGTGGGGGATAGAGCTGGCAGGTTCCAGGAGATTCACCTGATCCTGAGGTAGCTCGGAATCTATCTTGTAGGCAATGGGGTATTACATGATCATATTTGCATTTTAAGAAGCTAATTCTGGTGGCTGTGTGGATAATTGGATACAGTTAAAACCTGAGGCAGGGAGACTAGCTACTTACTAGGTGTGTGATGAGTTGAGAAATATTTGAGAAATTCAACTCTCAAGATTGGGTCAGGGTTTCGCTTTCAGGGTAGTGAGAGAGAATGAGGAGACAGAAATGACTTTCAGTTTTCTGGTATTGCAGTGATGGGGTGATGCCATCATTTGAGACAGGGAATATAAAACATTGAATAGGGAGGTGCCTAGGTGGCTTAGTTGGTTGAACATTCGACTCTTACTTTCGACTTGGGTCATGGGTCCAAGTCATGCATTGGGCTCTGTGTTGATGGCCTGGAGCCTGCTTGGGAGTCTATCTCTCCTTCTCTCTGCCCCTCATCTGCTTGTTCTCTCTCTCTCTCTCTCTCTCTCTCTCAAAATAAATAAATATCCTTTAAAAAATGAAAAGAAAACATTGAATAGGTTTGAGGAGGAGATACTGAGTTTGGTTTTGAACATGTCAAACTTGAGGTACCTGTGGAATTTTTCAAGACTTGGGGTAAAGTTCTGGCCTGGAAATATAGATTTGGGTGTTATCAGAATGAAGGTAAAATGGAAACAATGGGAATGGATGGGGCCATCATGGAGAATTTGGAAAGTGGGGAGAACCAAGGACCGAGGATGAGATACTGGTCAACACCTACATGTTGGTGGAGGAGGAGGATCATGCGAAGGACAAAGCAAGAATAGTTATAGAGGTGTGAAGGGAACTAGGAAAGTGTGGTGTCATGGAAACCAAAAAAAGAAAGAAAAGAGTAACAGTGTTAAATGACACCAGAAGATCTAGTAAAATAAGGGTTCCAGGAAAGACCTTGTTTAATGCTTTTCTAAAAGCCAAAGAAATTCAAAATTCTCTTCCCATTTCCCTTTTCTCTGTACTGATTAGCCTCAACGAAGAAGAAAATCAGGTTCAATTGACTATTTGTAATGAAAACTACCTCCCTTTAATAATCTGAGAATTCCAGAACTTTTATTAAGCAAATATTTATCGAGCACTTACTGTACACCAGGCATTATTCTAGACTTTGTTCTAGGTTTATCATTAGTAAACCAGACAGACAAAAATCCCTGCTCTCATGGAGCTTATAACTGAGATGCACTATAGCTATGATTCTGAGTCCAATTCCAACGTGTGGCAGGATATTTTCCCTCACACCACCAAGCGATTCTTGGTACACCATCAGCTGAGTATCCTATAATTCAACTCAATTCTGACACTATCTACCTAGATGTAGTGTTAGAATCCACTGGTTAGGGGCTCAGTCCTACAAGACTGCCCCCCGCCACCCATTTCAGATGCCAATCACAAGGCCAGATTCTCCCATGTGCTTCAGATCCACCGGCTATAGATGGAGGTTCCAATAACCCTCTTCTTCGGTTCAATTAATTTGCTCAGAACTCAGAGAAACATTTTACTTACTAGATTACCAGTTTATTATAAAAAGATATAATTTAGGAACAGCTAGATGGAAGTGATGCCTAGGGCAAAGTATGTGGAAAGGGGTGCAGAAATTCTGTGCCCTCTCCCATATCCCAATCTCCCAGCATCTACATGTGATCACCAACCTGGAAGCTCTCCAAACCCAGTCCTTTTGGCTTCATTACATAGCCATGATCCATTAAATCACTGGCCATTGGCAATTGATTCAACCTCCAGCCCTTCCCCTCCCTGGACATCAGGGGTGTGGGGGAAGAGAAACTGAAAGTTACAACCCTCTAATCATGTGGTTCTTTCTCCTGGCAAGCAGTCCTTATCCTTAGGTGTGGTCCAAAAGTCACCTCATTAACATAACAAAAGACATATTTTTCTGCTTTCATCACTTAGGAAATTCCAAAGAGTTTTATGAACTTCGTGCCAGAAATAGGGACAAAGATCAAATTCATATTACTTTTTAAAAAATGTTTATTTATTTTTGAGAGAGAGAGAGAGAGAGAGAGAGAGCACAAGCAGGGGAGAGGCAGAGAGAGAGAGGGAGACACAGAATCCAAAGCAAGCTCCAGGCTCTGAGCTGTCAGTGCAGAGCCCCACTCAGGACTTGAATCCACAAACCATGAGATCATGATCTGAGCCCAAGTCGGTTTCTTAACCCACTGAGCATCCCAGGTGCCTCCCCGCCACTTTTTTTTTTTTTTAAAGAAAAACAATAGCTACTTTTATTTTATTATTATTATTTACTTATTTTTGAGAGAGAGAGAGAGAAAGAAAGAGAGGAAGACACAGAAACCAAAGCAAGCTCCAAGCCTTGATCTGTCAGTGCAGAGCCTGATGTGGGGCTCGAACTCAAGAACTGTGAGATCATGACCTCAGCCAAAGTCAGACACTTAACCAACTGAGCCACCCAGGTGGCCCCCAAATATGTATATCTTATAAATCACAATATCACAATAACATAATGCTTATGAGCTGGGTCTAAATCATGGAATCACTCTCTGCTAACTATGTGACCACATGGATATACTACTTAATCTCACCCTTAGTTTCTTTATCTATAAAATAGGGAGATGAAGAATTATTGCCTGGAGGTTATAATTAAGATTAAAAGAACTAATGCCTGTAAAATGCTTTGAACAGTGTCAGGCAGATAATAAGAGCTCAAAAAATGTTAGTTATTATTCTGGTGTGGAGGGGGCATGGAGACAAGTCAATACACAACAAAATACGAGTTAGTGGTAAGTGCAATGGAAAGAAAGAAAATCAGAAGATTTTGTAACTTGTAGTTACTTTAGTTTGAAAGGTTTACTGTGAGAATATGATGTTTGAGCTAAATTCTGAACAAAAAGAAATTAGCTATGTAACAATCCTGGCAAAGTACACTCCAGGTTGACCAATTATAGTCCTTGGGCCAAATCCGGTCCACAGCCTGTTTTTGTAAATAAAGCTTTACTGTTTATGCACTGTCTATGGCTGCCTTTGCTGGGAGCTGAGTAGTTGTGTCAGAGACCATATGGCTCACAAAGCCTAAAACATTTACTGTTGGCTCGATACAGAAAAAGTTTGCCCACCCCTGCAGATACAAAGGCCCTATGCTGGGCTGAGTTTGAAGAGTTCAAGGAACAGAAAAAAGTACTGATATAGGTAGTAGGAGTAGTATTAATCTTGCCTCCAATCAATATTAAGCCCACTGGTCTGTAGTTTGAAAAATCCACCTTCTTTCCCTGTTTGAAACAGTTCATCTCTAGTCCTGGAGGATCTGATACCGGTGCTTCTCCCAGGTGTATGATTTCTCAATGACAGTAGTTCATCAATCTTATCTGCGCGTTTTATTTGCGCATTCTAAGTAGCCTAGGGAGTGATTAATTCAGGCCTTATTTAATTTTTTTAATGTTTTTATTTATTTTTGAAGGAGAGAGAGAGAGAGAGAGACAGAGTATGAGCGGGGTTGGAGCAGAGAGAGAGTGAGACACAGAATTCGAAGCAGGCTCCAGGTTCTAAGCTGTCAGCACAGAGCCCGATGCGGGGCTTGAACTCACCAACTGTGAGATCATGACCCGAGCCGAAGTCTGAGGCTTAACTGACTGAGCCACCCAGGTGCCCCAGGCCTTATTTAAAATTTGAATCTCGACCTCATTTCACTGATACCTTTGAATTGGAATTTATTGTCTTGGATATTAAGTTAATTCTTGTTAAAGTCTCTTAAAATTTTTTTTGAGGTTTATTTATTTTTGAGAGAGAGAGAGAGAGAGAGAGAGAGAGACAAAGCACGAACGGGGGAGGGGCAGAGAGAGAGGGAGACACAGAATCTGAAGCAGGCTCCAGGCTCTGAGCTGTAAGCACAGAGCCCGACGTGGGGCTCGAACTCACGGACTGCGAGATCATGACCTGGGACGCTTAACCAACTGAGCCACCCAGGCACCCCTGTTAATCTCTTATACAGGTATCACTGCTTTTTGGAAGTTCACATTACACCATTTTGCATTCACAAAAGACTTCTGTTAGTATCTGTTTTCACTAATGAAAAAAAGAAAATCTGAAGAGGATTCTCTTTTTTACAAAAAGAGATGAAAATCGAAAACAGCGTTTAGTGTTTTCAAGTGAGCTCTTATAGAGGCAGGAAGCATCCTGAGCAGCAAGAGAGACGCTGCCTAACTAGCTCCTTCCCCTGGAACCACACTCAGTATCTCAGCATCAAGTTGCCATAGCTTTGAACTGGGTTTGTGAGTTTCTGTGCTTCATCTTGACTTATTTTAAAAAAAATTTTTTTTTATTTTTGAGAGAGAGAGCCAGTGGGGAGGGGCAGAGAGATGGTGGGACAGAAGATCTGAAGCAGGCTCCACGCTGACAGCAGAGAGTCCAATGTTGGGCTTGAACTCAAGCCAAAGTCGGACAATTGACTGAGCCACCCAGGCACCCCTATTGTGACTTATTTTGTGCATCTGTTAGCAAGATCCGTTATCTTTTCTAAGGTATCAGAAAAGCCTAAGAGAGGTTATTTTGGGGGTCTCAAAAAATTTCCCTATAATTTAGTGCTAATTGCTTCTTTGCTACTGCCATTTGTTTGAAATTGTCATTTCAGCTTAAGAGAGGTTTCACAGGAACATTGTACCTTCAGATATCAGGGGAGCCCTGTATATATATAACAACCTACATATCTATATCTATATATCTACATCAACACCATTTTCAACGTTTTTTTTTTTTTTTAAACTTATTTGTAAATATAAAAAAAGAGCATGAACGGGGGAGGGGCAGAGAGAGAGGGAGACACAGAATCGGAAACAGGCTCCAGGCTCCAAGCCATCAGCCCAGAGCCTGACGCGGGGCTCGAACTCATGGACCTCGAGATCGTGACCTGGCTGAAGTCGGACGCTTAACCGACTGCGCCACCCAGGCGCCCCTCAACACCATTTTCAAAACTGTATTTTGAGAGATGCTAGTGTCCTATGACATATTAGTAAGTGAGAAGAATATAAAAGTTCCATGGTCAAACATATTTGGGAAATGTGAAATAAAGCTAAAATAGGTTTTATGTCTGGTAGGACTTCTTATTGATATGCTAATGTGTGCTGTGCCTCTGAAAAGGAGATTCAGGGCACAGCATTTCCTAAATTTATTTGATCACATTCTTTTTTTTCTCAGAACACCAGTTAATATCTTGAGGGGCTCTAGTGTTTCTTGAGTCAGTTTGAAAATTGCTGGCATGTAGGCAGTCGAGGCCCTGAGTAATGTGTCTGGCCTCCTGGCATGAATCTGCTACAAATGTCCTAGTTTCTGCCAAGAGTTTCTTTCCATGTGTGATATTTTCATTTCAGACTGAAGATTGGGGTAATTCTGTGATTCTGTAGCAAAGATCATCTCTGGAGCACACTCTTTCCTGCTTATTGCCATTCATCCAGGAAATATTAGCACCTGCCATGAGCTGGGTAGTGTTCTAAGCGTTGGAGATATGCCAGTGATGGAGATAGACAAGGTTCTTGCTCTTGTGGAATGTATATGCTAGTGTGTATGAATATGGAGGAAGGCATATAATAAACACATATGGTAATTTTAGCTAGTGATAAGTAACCTGAAGGAAATAAATAGGGTGTTGTATTAGAGAATAATGTGAAGGGGTTACTTTAGATAAGGTAGTCAGGGAGGGCTTCCCTGAGTAGGTGATATGTAACTTAAGAGAAGGAATTAGACAACCATGTGTTGAGTAGAAGGAAGAGTATCCAGCTGAGGGAAGAGAACATGCAAAGCTCCTGCGGTAGCCAAGAGCTTGTGGTTCAAGGCATGTCAGAGTGCCAGTGTGTTTGGACTACAGTAAGAACAAGAGTGGAATAGGATAAGGTTGGAGAGGTAGGCAGGGGTCAGCTAATGCCAAGTTTGATAGATCACAGTAAGCAATTTGAATTTTACTCTAATGGCAGTGAGGGGAGGGAGTAAAATATTGGATTTCCATTTTAAAAAGATCACTCTAAGGGCACCTGGGTGGCTCAGTCGGTTAAGAGTCAGACTTTTGGTTTCGGCTCAGGTCATGATTTTGCAGCTTTGTGGGTTCGAGCCCCTCATCAGGCTCTGCATTGGCAGCTCAGAGCCTGCTTGGGATTCTCTCTCTCCCCTCTCTCTCTGCTCCTGCCCCACTCAAGCTGTCTCTGTCTTTCTCAAAATAAATAAATAAACTTAAAAAAGAAGATCATTCTCGGGGTGCCTGGGTGGCTCAGTTGGTTAAGTTCCCGACTTTGGCTCAGGTCAGGATCTCATGGTTCATGGGTTTGAGCCCCTTGTCGGGCTCTGTGCTGACCGCTCAGAGCCTGGGGCCTGCTTTGAATTCTGTGTCTCCCACTCTCTCTCTGCCCCTCCCCTGCTCACATTCTGTCTCTCTGTTTCTCAAAAATGAATAAACATTAAAAAAAAAAAAACAAAACAAGATCATTCTGGCCACAGTATTGATTGCAAGGAGTCAAAAGTGGAAGTGGGGAGACCAAAACAAGACTTGATGGATTGAATGCTGGGTGTTGGGGAGAGGAGAGGGTGGCAAGGGTAACATCCCAGGGTCTGGTGTTAAACAGCTGAGTGATGCCATTTACTGAAATGGGGAGGAGTAGAAACCAAGAGTTCTCCTTCAGTTACATTCAGTTACGAAGCATCCACATGGAGATGTAAAATAGCCAGGTGGCTAAGCAAGTCTGGACTCAAGGGAGAGGTATGAGCTAGAGAGATAAAATGGGGATTGTACTGAAAACCATGGGATTAGGGGAGGTCACCAAGGGGGTGAGTGCAGAGTAAGAATAGGACCAAGGACGGAGCCTTGGGACAAACCAACCTTTGGAGACAGAAGACCAGGAGGAGGAGGAAACGACAGAGCTTGAGGAACAGGCAGCAAGATGGGGGAAAAACCAGGAGACTGTGGTGTCAGAAGTCAGACTCTAAGTGACCTGGTGTGGTGGTTAGGAAGGCATGGTCAGTGAGAACGTTTGGGCTAGGGCATGAAGACCCAGGAAAGACTCCAGGAAAATACTTGGTGATGTAATGTGTATATCAAAGATGTGCGTTTCTTGTAACAAACATCAATTTGGAGGAATTACAAAATTAAGAAAAAACAATACCAAATTATAGATCAAAGGAGTAAGAAGTATCAGGAACATGCCATTTCTGCATGCTGGAAACCTAGTTATTTTTTTTTAATTTTTTTTAATGTTTATTTTTGAGACAGAGAGAGACAGAGCATGAACGGGGAAGGGTCAGAGAGAGAGGGAGACACAGAATCTGAAGCAGGCTCCAGGCTCTGCGCTGTCAGCACAGAGCCCGATGTGGGGCTCGAACCCATGAACCGTGAGATCATGACCTGAGCCGAAGTCGGACGCCCAACCGACTGAGCCACCCAGGCGCCCCCCTAGTTATTTTTAATCACTGTTTCTTAAGCCATGAAATGCCCGGTTCACAACTAGTTTTAGAACAATGTCCTATTGATGGGCCTTTGCCAAAGTACCTTTCTTCTCACCATCCTGTTAAGAGCTCCCTAGTTAGAAAAGCCTTTGGTAAACCTCTGGATTTCAGACAACTAGCTGCTTCTTTTGAGAGCAGTATGAAGGTTCCCTTCTGCAGAAGCAACAATTCTCTGGTGCAACAAAATCTCCGTTCTCTGTTTTTTTCCTTCTGAAACAGACCGGGCTCTGTGCTTCTCTCTGTAGAAAGTATCTGGAGCCATTCTGCCTCTCCCCCTCGCCAATTCTTAGCTGAAAAAAAAAGAGCCCATGAACTGTCCCTTTCATACTCTAGGACTGTGGTGTGGTGAGTCAGCTTCAGATTGATTCAATTAAACACCTCAAGCTGAATCTGTCAAACGTCTTTCCCCCCCCCCCCCCATGGGCCTGATTTATTTTGGTAATAGGATCAATGCATGTTATATACAAAGGTAACCATTAAATAATTATAAACAAATAATTTCATCACATACTCACAGCCCATTTTGCATCTCCTGCCAGATACAAAACATGTACTTTAATACATTTACAGTGATAATTTGCATAAAACCACTGAACGTGGGGATATTTCCAAAGCAGCTGCTTATGTGATGTGATTAGCAAAATCTCCCCCACCCCCTCATACCCACCCACACACACTATTAGTCATTCCTTTGAGTTAATACATTGAAGGCCTCTGTTAAAATTAAAACATTATCTAGTCATAGAGAGACAAACAAAGCTATTAACATTTAGCTCAAATTAGTCGATTGAAATCCTTAATCAGTAAGGTCTTTGGTGAAAGGGACCCAGAAGCTGTTTTTAGTTTTGACTAGGGAAAGGAAAGGTCCCGAATATGGGCCGCTGTCTGGGGAGGGGAGATAGGGTTCCAGCACTCTGTATAGAGCTCTGGTCAGTCAGAGGGACTAGCTTGAAAGCACTGGATACTCAGGTGGAGGGGAGACTGGTAAAAAGTGAAGGAGACAGCAGCCTCTGAAGAATGGTAAAGGTCTTTATTGAAAGCAATTGTTCTCTTGGGGTGCCTGGGTGGCTCAGTCGGTTAAATGTCTGACTTTGGCTCAGGTCATGATCCTGTGGTTCATGTGCTGAGTCCTGAGTCGGGCTCTGTGCTGATAGCTCAGAGCCTAGAACCTAGAGCCTGCTTCAGATTCTGTGTGTCTCTCTCTCTCCTCTCTCTGCCCCTCCCCAACTCACCCTCTCTCTCAAAAATAAATTAAAGATTAAAAAAATCAAAAAAAAAATAAAAGCAAATGTCCTCTTTAAAGCTATTTATTTATATTGATAGAGACAGAACGAATGGGGGAGGAGCAGAGAGAGAGGGAGAGAGAGAATCCCAAGCAGGCTCCGTGCTGTCAGCACAGAGCCTAATGCAGGGCTTGAACTCATGAACCCTGAGATCATGACCTGAGCCAAAACCAAGAGTCAGATGCTTAACCGACTGAGCCACCCAGGTGCCCCAAAAGCAAATGTCCTCTTAATGACAGTCCTGGCAAGAGCTAGCTGGTTTGGTTCTGGGGTCTGTGACAAAGTAGTCACTTTGTGTTTTAGAAAATTCTCTAGCTCTCTGCAGAGATCATCCAGTGAGGTTAAAGAATTCTAAGGGATTGATTGACTTCTGACTCAACCTGGGGTTTTTGTGAGACATAACCTAAAAAAAATTTTCACTACACGGGCGCCTGGGTAGCTCAGTTGGTTAAGCGTCCAGCTTTGGCTCAGGTCATGATCTCACAGTTTGTGAGTTCAAGCCCTGCCCCAGGCTCTGTGCTGATAGCTCAGAGCCTGGAGCATGCTTCGTATTCTGTGTCTCCCTCTCTCTCTGTCCCTCCCCCACTCATGCTCTCTCTCTCTCTCTCTCTCTCTCAAAAATAAACATTAAAAAAATTAAAAAATTCTTTCACTATAAAAGAAATGCTCATTGTAGGATATTTAAGCAATTAAAACATACATAGAATCAAACCTGAAAAATCCTCTCAATACCCCCTATAATTCCAGGCTCATGCTATTTGTAGCATGCTCTCAAGTTCTCTTCTATGCATTTACCCAGAATGTACATAGGTTGGCCCTTGGACAACATAGAAGTTAGAAGCACAGAGTCCTGTGCAGTTGTAGATCCGTGTATAATTTTGACTCCCCCGAAATTTAACTAATAGTCTACTGTCAACTGGAAGCCTTACTGATAACATAAACCACCGATTAATGTATATTTTGTATGTTATTAGCGTTATATACTGTATTCTTTTTTTGTTCAACATTTTTTTTATTAAGTTTTTCTTTTAATTCCAGTATAGTTAACATACAGTGTTATATGAGTTTCGGGTGTACAATATAGCTGTATTCTTTTTTTTTTTTTTTTTTTGAGAGAGAGAGACAGAGAGACAGTGTGCATGTGTGGGGGAGGGGCAGAGGGAAAGAGAGAATCCTAAGCAGACTCCATGCCCAGTGCCAAGCCCAAGTCAGGGCTCCATCTCATGAACAGTGAGATCATGACCTGAATGGAAATCAAGAGTCAGACACTTAACCAACTGAGCCAACCAGGCGCCCCAGCTGTATTCTTAAAATAAAGTAAACTAAAGAAAAGAAAATATAATTAAGAAAATAGTAAGGAAAATACATTAAAGTACTATACTGTAAAGAAATCTGTGTATAAGTGGACCCATGTAGTTCAAGGTCAACTGTATATTTTCTTACACAAATACAACCATCTCTACCTGTTCTATATACCTCCTTGTTCTTCTAATTCAAAAAATTGTTTACTGTGGTAACATGTATAACATAAAAGTTGCCATTTTAGCCATTTTTGGGTGTACAGTTCAGTGGCAGTTAGTACATTCACAATGCTGTATAAGCCCCGCCACTATCTAGTTCCAGCACTTTCTCCTTATTCCAAATAGAAACTGTGTAACCATTAAACAGTAACTCCCTATTCTCCCTTTCCTTCAGTCCCTGGTAACCTCTATTCTCTATTCTGTCTCTATGCAACTTGTTCCTTTAAAGTTGTTTCCAAAAAGGTAATACATGGACATTATTAAAAAAAAATTCAAACACTACAAAAGGGCATATACAATGTTAAGTACTTCCTCCTATGCTTGACCCCCAGGAAATCAGTGTAATCAATTTTTTAGGTATCTTTCTGCAGAGTCTATGCATATATAAGCATGCTTAGACATATACCCTCCCACTTTTTTTACACAGGAATAGCAAACCATACATCACTTGCTTTTTTCATTTAACAATATTTGAGAGAGATAAATATATGAGATATACATTCTTGGGCACCTGGATGGCTCAATTGGTTGAGTGTCTGTTGATTTCGGCTCAGGTCATGATCTCATGGTTCATGGGTTTGAGCCCCACATTGGGCTCTGCGCTGGCACCGCAGAGCCTGCTAGGGATTCTCTCTCTTCTCTCTCTGCCTCTCCACTGCTCACTTGTGCATGCTCTCTCTCTCAAAATAAATAAGCTGTAAGAATAAAAAAAAATTCTTATTTATTCCCTCCTCCATTAGGCTAGGATCAGTTTACTTCTGACTCAGCTTTTGAAAAAATAAATGTTTCATTGTGGCAAAAAACACAGAACATAGAATTCACCCTCTCAACAATTTCTTAGGGTACAGTACAATATTGTCAACCACGTGCACATTGTTGTGCAACAGATTCCCCAGAACCCTCCGGAACCCCGAATCCTGCATGATTGAAACTCTACATCCATAGAACAACAACCTCCTCACCGCACCCACTGTGCTACTCTCATTTTCTATGAGTTTATTTTAGATACCTCCTATAAGAGGAATCATGCAGTTTTTGTCCTTCTGTGACTGACTTGTTTCACTTAGCACATTATCCTCAAGATTCATCCATGTCTCAGCATGTGATGGGATTTCCTTCTTTTTTCAGGCTGACTTGTATATGCCATATTCTTTTTTTTATTTAAAAAATGTTTAAAATTTATTTATTTATTTTTGAGGGATAGAAAGACAGAGAGAGTGTGTGTGTATGCATGTGGGGGAGGGGCAGAGAGAGAGAGAGAGGATCCCAAGCAGGCTCCACATGATCAGTGCAAAGCCAGATGCAGGGCTCAAACTCAGGAACTGTGAGATCATGACCTGAGCCGAAATCAAAGTCAGGCGTTTAACCGACTGAGCCACCCAGGAGCCCTTACATACCACATTCTACTGTACATATATGTCACATTTTCTTTATCCTTTAATCTGTCCATGGACATTTAGGTTGCTTCTATCTCTTGTTTACTGTTAATAGTGCTGCAATGAATGTGAGGGTGCAAATACCTCTTTGAGATTTTGCTTTCAAGTCTTTTGGATATATTTCCAGAGGTGGGATTGCTAATGCATATGGTAGCTCTTTTTAATTTTTTGAGGAACTCCTATACTGTTTTCCATAGTGGCTGCACCATTTTACATTCCCACCAACAGTGTACAAAGGTTCCAATTTCTCCAGATCCTCAGCAACACTTATTATTTTCTGTTCAGTTGCTTATTTTTAAATAACAACCATACTATCCAGTGTGAGGTGATACTTCATTGCATTTGCATTTTTTCTGATGATTACTGATATTAAGTATCTTTTCATATGCTTGGTCATTTGTCTATCTTCTTTGAAGAAATGCCTATTCAAGTGCTTTGCCCGTTTTAAAAATTTTTTGTGTTTATTATTTATTTTTTGAGAGAGAGACAGAGTGTGAGTGGGGGAGGAGCAGAGAGAGAGGGAGACACAGAAACCAAAGCAAGTTCCAGGCTCTGAGCTGTCAGCACAGAGCCCGACCTGGGGCTCGGGCTCACGAACTGCGAGATCAAGACCAGAGCCTAAGTCAGCCACTCAACTGACTGAGCTACCCAGGCACCCCTGCCCATTTTTTAGTTGGGTTATTTGTTTTGTTATTGGGTTGTGGGAGTTCTTCGTATATTTTGGATACTAACCCCTTATCAGATGTATGGTTTGCCAAATTTGCTCTCCATTTGTGTTCTTTTGCTGTGCAGAACTTTTTAAGTCTGATGTAGTCCCACCTGTCTCTTTTTGCTTTCGTTGCTTGTGCTTTCGGTGTGACTCATTAACTTTTATTTCTCTTAGGGTCAGACTTTCATCAGGATAGCCTGGTTGTGATTTTTGCCTTTGTTTCCACCTCAGTGATCTCTAGCACATTGTTTAACAGGGGTGTTGGCTAATTGCTATTGGTTCCCTGATGGGATACACCCAGAACTACCTTAATTTTTCTGGACTCCTTTCCGTGCGCCTTAATGGGAGGCCTATGTGAGAGGGGGGTGTTTCCTCCCATTTTCTGTCTTCTTGCCCCTTAATCTCCTCTTTTACCTCATGCTAGGTACAGAATCTTCTCTAGGGCCTCCTCCTTCTTCACTCTCCCATCCTCCTTTTGCGTGGGGTGGTGGTCTCCCAGCCAATGACAGGTCAGCCAACACACTGGCTCCAGACTAATGAGGCTTCCGGTTCCAGATGAACCCATTAGCTTATTAGCGACATTGTACCTGGGTAGCTGGCATCTGTCCCATTGTCCTCTTTAATGACTCTCTGGTTTTGCCCATCAAAGATTTGAATGTGCAAATGAAACCGTACTTTCTTTTGTTTTGCTTTGTTTTGTTTTTAAATTTTTGTGGCTTTAATCCATCCCCACAACTTCTGCCCAGGGCCAATAAAACCTAGCCATTCTCCCTTTGTAAAAAGAAAGAGGGGTTGGGTTTCCTTCAATTGTCTGCCTTTTTCTGTCTCCTCCACTATTTTTGTTTTACTCTGTAGTTAACTTTGCATCCAGCAGCTTCATCTGAGGACCTGTGCGGTGGACCTAGGCACTCTCTTCTTGCGGTTGCAGCAGCCTTTTCGATGCTCTAACCCGGTGGTTTGTGGGACCAGGGGTTTGGCGGGTGGGAGAAGAGTTTGGCCATAGTCTTCCTTCTGCATTTCACACACATTCTGCGCTCGCTCGCTCTCGCCCTCTCTCTCTCTCTCTCTCTCTCGCACACACACACGCCCGCCCGGGCCCGTCTCCGTGTGTCTTCCTTCAAGATGACAGGGCGCTGGAGAAAAGGCTGCTGGAATCAGCTGGTAGGTACAGTAGTAACCCGAACCCCACCCACTCGCTGTCTTTGCTTGCTCAGGTTTCTCCGGTCACTCCTGCCAGGGGAGAAAACATGTAGATGCGCCTCCACAGGAGGGGCTGGGGGAGCTGGGAGCGGCGGGGGCGGCGGAAGGTGAGCCGGAGAAGGTGGCCGAGCACCCCTGCTGCCGGGGCCCTTCCCAGTGCTCCCTCAGGGCGTCAGCCCCAGCCCTGTAACCCTGTTTGCCCCCCACCCCCCTTTTCGTAGGGATTGCCTTTTTTTTTTTTTTTTTTCCTCTGCGGCGGCGGAAATGACAGTGTGGTGCCGCCGTGGTGTCATGGTGCTGCCCCTGGACTGAGGGGCGAAAACTCTTAAGTTTGGCTCGGGAGAGCCAGCCACGGTAGCGTCGCGGCCGCCGCGCTGTCCCTGGCGGGCCGCGCGGGCTGGCGGATCCAGGCTGCTGCGCGGCGGCGGCGGCGGCAGCGAAGGCGGGCGGCGGCCTAGAGCGGCGGCGGCGGCGGCGGCGGCGGCGGTCGGGGAGCTCGCGCCGGAGCCCGAGCCAGCTCCCAGCGGAGGCAGGCGAGCGCCCGGCGCCCTCGGGCGCGCCAAGGAGATGGCTGGCACCCGGGAACGCTATGGGTAAAACGCGCCCACTCACCGCGGCCCCGGGAGCCGAGCGCCACCGCCCGCGTAGGGCTCGGCCCGGGCTCCGGCTCCCGCTCCGGCCGCCTCTCAGGTGCCGCTGGGGCCCGGCGCGGGCCGAGGACTCTGGGGCTCGGCGGGGCGGGGTGACGGGGCCCGCGGGGCTGGAGGTGGCGGCGGCCGCGACAGCGGCGGTCCCCGGCCTGGCCGGGGCGCCCGTCGCTGCCCTCTTGGGAAGGAGTTTGCACTCCGGGGTGCGGGGCCGGGGCTGCCCGAGGCCTCCAGCGCACCGGCCGGCCCGGCGCGGGCGGTCGAGCGGCTCCCCGGTGCCTGGGCGCGAGTCTGGGAAAGGGCACCGCCGCCTTCCCACGCTCCCGCGGCCCGCAGCCTCCTCGGCCCGGGCGGCGCCCCTCGGCCGGCCATCCGCCCGGCGGTGGCTGCCGCAGCAGCCCGAGGTGCTGCGGACACCCTGCCGGCGGGGAGGCCCCGTGAAACTTAATCCTTTTTCTGCCAGGGCAGCGATCCTCCGGTCTCCGTCTGGGTGGTTCCTTATTTCTGGCCTAGCTGCGAAACCGGCTCAGTGGGAGAGGGAAAACTTAACATTTGTCCAGAGGACAGACTGCCACCGAACCGGGGAGAGGTGGGGTTTTTCCATTCCTGGCTCGTAAGAATTAAGTAAATAACGGCGGAGTCGATTTTCAGAAACATTTTTGGTGATGATAAGGTTTAGGTTACTTAGTACTGTGTGTATAGCACATTATTTCTTGGAGGGCTCGCCCCCCACCCCCCAACCCCGCAGAGAAGGACATTGGGATCCTGGGGTCTTTGGTTTCTCCACTTTCTCTCTTCCACACTTCCCTACCCGCCTTCACGTTCAATTGCCTTCTTCCTGCCTCCTCACACATCTACCTGCCCACCCAAATCTCCCACCAGAACCCACCCATTCCCCAGAGTGCCCCCCATCAACCCGTGTGCTCTGCCTCCCAGCTCTGCAGCCTCTTGCTTCTCAACCAGTTTGCCTTTTTGAGGATTTCTGAGTGTGGGGTGAGTGGATAGTGATGATTGTGTGTTTGTGAGCAGGAGCCCTTATGCAGGAATATAGTGGAGACTGTGTAAATAGACATGTAATGTGTGTGGGTTGATTCCTTGGATTCTCAAGTTGGGCCATAAGGGCTGCCTTTAACCCTATTCTGTTCCCTCCCAGTATTCTCTCTCATCACTTCTCTGGCAATGTTCCAATAGAAGGGGAATGCTGAATGGGGAGATTCCCTCCCCTCTGTCTGGCTTAACCCCAGCTGATTACCCCAACCCTCACATCCCTCTTTTCACCCCTCTCCACTCATCACTGCCCCCAGGGGGAAACAGCCTTTGCTATTTATATATATTCCTGCCCAATCAATTAACATAATACAGATACATGATGTGAATTATATTTTTCCTGATTGTTCCTCATGACTTGATTTGTGTGGTGGAAGTACAGGTCTAGGAGTCAGGAAGATCAGAGAGTTTACCCCAAATCTGATGTTACTTTGGCTTTTTGGCCTTAGGACATTCCTATGACCTTTCTTTCATAGTTGATGCACTTGTGTAAAAGGCATAATATTGTGTGCTGGGTATTGTGAGTCTCGGCTTGGTCCTTTGAAGATGAAAGGGTTCTATAAACACTCAGCATTATACTTTTCAAATAAAGTACTTCATTTACCTTTTATTGGGATAATGGATTTGACTGGGTGTAAGTAGGAACCCCAGTTTACTGGAAACCTTCATTTGCCATTATTAGCCCCCCTGGGAGCCAAATCTATCAGCATACTTAGGTCCCATGTCTCTTTTGTTTTGTTTTGTTTTTGTTCCTAATGCATCTACGACTGAATGAAAACATGCATAACACTAGGCATACAGAGTAAGAGTGATTATTTTAAGTCAAGGCTTAAATCATATCTAATGTACTCCAACCCAACAATCTGAGTCAGACTCCCTTTGAAAACATAACCTCACCCATTTTTAGCCTGTATGGGGGCAGTTAATTTCTACTGAAAAGTGGCAGAAATCATTTCAGGCATGGCAATATAAGCATGATTAGCATCTACCAGCGGTGAGTCAACTGTATTTATTAAGCACCTACAATGTGAAGAGTCCTCTGCTGGCTGGGCTGAGGCCCCAGTCTTGGCCTGGTATTTTGTCCTGCTTATTTGAGGCCTGCCTCCATACTTGCAGCTCCAGGAGTAGGACAGGGAGGAGTGAGGCAGGGGTAGAGGCTTAGGGACATGAAGGGGGTAATTTTCCCCCTCCCTCTCTCATGACTGCTAGACTTCTCCTTGAGCATGTTGTACCTTGCAGGGCCACCCCTGGGAAGCCCTGCCACAAATCAGAGTGACTTGGTTGCTTCATGAACAGTATCATCTGAACAGTGCAAATTGATTTAGCTGAAATTGGTTTAGTTAATCCCTCCTCTAAGAGCAGGGCAACTTGCTCCAACTTGCAGATCCTAAAGCAGTGCCAGTGGAGTCTCATAATTGCATCCAAAAATTGCTCTGGGTAGTGAGCCCGTCCATTCCCTCATCCCTCCTCCCATAAAATCTGCTGGCACCATGACAGTTGAGAAGGAAACAGCAGAAGGAGTATGTCTTTGCTACTCAGCAAACCCCACTGGCGTGGTGAAGAGGGGGAGAATGCCCTCTTTTCTGTCTGTCTCTTAGCACTCAGGTTCTCTCTTTCCCACCAGGGACACAGAGCCCCCCAAAAGAGGCAAAGGCAGGGCTGAGGCATGAGTGCGTCTCGAATGGGTGTTCCCAGAGGTACCTGATTGGCCTCTTGTGTATCTGTCATTCAATCTTTAGGGATCTTGGTAACTCCCTAGCTGTGGGGCCATGTGATTTAGCTGCTAGCGGAGGCCAGGGGGTGCTCCATTTCCGTTTCGCATTTTTCATCTTCTTTTGCGTGCAAAGGGGAAGACAGGGCACTGTGTTTGAGAAACGCCTCCTCACTTGAACTGGGGGTCTTGACTTAGGGCATGGCATTGTCAGATTATGACGTGTAACATGTTGTTGCTGGATACACAGCAGTTCAAAAGGGTCTCCCGTGGTTCACTTTTTGAGGAATGTAGTGTTGGTACCCAGATGGTATTGCGGGAATCTCTGTATTTCGGGTCTCTTGAAAAATGTTGTGTTCATCACTGAGCAGTGTAGGGAAGAGACTAGAGAAGTGTTTCTCAACCAGCATATTGGATCATGCTAATGAATGGGAAGACCAGATCAGTGGTGTTGGGACCAGAAACTCCAACTCCCAATTAGCCCCCTGTGCAAACTACTAGCCCCCTCTTTATTTCCCCTCTCTTCCAAGGATCAGTATGTTTTCCTATTTTCCATCAATGAAAGCTCTCCTAAAAGTCTTCCACAGGCCCTAGAGGTCTGTGGCTCCTCCTACTATTTCTCCTTTTCCATCTTCCCCTTCTCCATTGACCATAGATGGACATAATTTTTTCAGTAATCGATTGCCCAGTTCCTGCATTTCCCTTAGAAATCCTATGAGCTTCTAACACTGCTAGATGGTTAAAGTATGAGTGGTGGAGGGGTTTGGAGCAATGTACCAACATCCCACCACTCCCTGCTCCATGTAGGGCTCACCTGAGTGCACACAAGGGTGTGGGTTCGGTTTAAGTGGGTTAGCAAAATATCCTTAGTAAGACTTAGCCTACTTGGGTTCTTGTCTCCTTGCAGAGCTATGACTGCTTGACCTTGGGCTTTGTCTCATACTCTTTCCTGCAGGTCAGACTCCACTGGTTGATGAACAGCATCCCAAGGCTTTGGATCTTTTCTCTTACAGAGACCAAATGATCTGATAACAAACCCATTATACAAACGAAAATCCTCCTGAAAAGGAAAATTTCAGCATTTACAGTTTTTCCAGTTAGGAACATAATGTCCAGGCATGGTAGACAACACTAATGTAAGACAGTGACGTGTCTGAATGTATACGGCCCAGAGATAGCAAAATGGTTTACGGTCCGAATCCTCAATTGCTTTGTCTATAGCCCTTTGTTCAGTGTTGCTAGGATCCATGTGATTCCCCAGGGAGTAGAAGCTTGATTTCAAATAGGCTTCTGTTCTCTGTCCCTTGTTTCTGACCTGAACTTGGGGTGCTCTCAGCCTAACATTCAACAGTATGCCCTACATACATATATTGCCAATTTTATCCTGTAGAAGTAGAGAGGACTTCCCATCCAGGTGTGTCGCTGAGCATTTAAAAATTTGCAAATATTTCACTGGGTTAGATAGGTTGGGAAAAGCAGTCCTAGATGGAAACCTGTACTGGTAGCAGAAGGTAGATTAAGTTTGTTCTCCAACCTTGCAACTGCCAGTGTATTTCGCATTAAGATAAAGGTGTTATGAACTATACTTAGGATTCCTGTCAATTATCATGTGTCACCTTGGCAAATCCTTTCCTTGGTTCCCTACATTAATCTCCCGCATTTGTAGTAAATTTAGGACTTTTTTGTTCTGCTATTGTGATAATCATTTTTTTATTAAAAATGTTTTTAATGTCTATTTATTTTTGAGAGAGAGAGAGAGCCAAGGAGGTACAGAGAGCCAGGGAGAAACACAAACCAAAGCAGGTTCCAGGCTCTGAGCTGTCAGCACAGAGCCCAATGCAGGGCTCGAACCCATGAACCACAAATTCATGACCTGAGCCGAAGTCAGATGCTTAACTGACAGAGCCACCCAGGCGCCCCTTGTGATATTCATTTTAATGTTTATGATGACCATATTATATGAAATGGCCAATGGTTGGATTTAGGAGCTAATCATTGTAAAGAAAACATCATTAAATCCACATGCTATAAAATATTAATTAGGCTTTAATCTTTTAGACAGGAACTGACTCTGGTGCTGTCAGTCGGTAATCAACCTCTAGTCCTGAGCATGATAAAAGCTGAAAGGAAGGAGAGAAACAGTTCTTCCCTTGGTGGGGGGGGGGGCTCCATTCTAACAGGGGAGACATATGAACATAAGAAATACCATAATCAGACACATGGTCCTCCAGAAAACTCGCGGGGGAGTGTGACTGTTCTCCATCATGCCAACCATGTGTTTGGACGATTTTCCAAACATTTGCTGCTTTCCTCAATAACTTGTTTTGTATCTGTCATCTGTGAACGTATGATGAGAATATCTGTATTTGTAAAGCCAGTTAATAATTTTATTTTATCCACATGTGATCTTCATAAGAGCCTGTGAGCTGGGTAGGGCAGGTAGTTTTCAATCCACAGATGAGGAGGCTGTGGCCCAGATAGTTTAAATGTCTCACCTAGGATCATTCAGCTAATTCAGTTTAGAGCCAGGACTCTAAGGAGGCTCTATTATGAGGATCAAATGAGATAATGGCTTTGGAACCATTTTGAAAGTATAAAATGGTATGCAAATGTGAGATGGCTGTTATTATTAGTTATGCTTACTGACCACCTAGCCTCTTTTTTTCTGGGTTTCTGTTTGCAGTCTGTGCCCCTTTAGGGTGAGAATTCTATGCCTTGGTTGCCTTTTAGGTTCCCAAATGATCTTTTCAGCTTCAAGGGGTCCTTTCCTACTAATTGCATTCCGGGATAAGGTTGTCTTCCTTTTCAGTTTCAAAAGGTGTTCTCATTGGTTTGTCCTCCCATGGGACTCCTCTCCCCTTTCCTTGTCCTCTAGGAGCACCCATTATATCTTCCTTGAGGTGTATACACCAGGCAAAACTAGCCACTGTCATTCAGCATCTTGCCTTAGCCAAAGTAATGCATTTTGTTCCTTTCATGATGATGCCCTTCACTGGTCAGCCTTTCTAGTCACACTAATAAATAAGATTTGTGTTTTGAGGAGCTAGTTTTCAATAAGCCATGGTGTCTTTCCTATGTGGGAACAGATAGCAAGAGCTCTGTAATAATAGGATGTCAGAGCTGGAAAGCATCTTAAAGAGATCGTCCGGTGATTCTAGTCCAACTTGAACGACACTTTATAGTTAAGGAAACATCAGACTAAAGCCGGGACTCATTCTCTCCTCCCCTAAGGCAGGGTTTGTAGTGTTTTAAAGGAAAAGCTCATGGGACATTCACGCTAATATCCTGGAGAATGTTTATTTTACATTAATTTCTTTTTTAAACAAGTCCTACAGCTCAGCTCAATCCTCATTCTACAGCCCAGAGGTCAGGCTTGGTTTCACACTCACAGTTTCTCTGTGAAGAAGGGGGGGACCATGGCTTCTCAGGGAGGTAATGAGAGCCCTGGGCCATGCTCTGCAGACCTAGAAGATGAAAACTGGATGGAATATAACTGCTGAAATAAGGGGACATTTAATTATGTTCAAATCACATTTGAAGTAATAGAATTCTGCCAAGTGCAGATCATGCTGAAATCAATCTTTCATTTCATAAGCATAGAATGCATTATTTTTATCTTAATCACCTGTACCAAAGCTCCTCTTTTTGTATTTCTACTTACTCACACAACCTTATGATACCTTCTTACTTTTTTTTTTTCTCATAGACTTCTGTTTTTCAGGGCTCTCAGCCTGAAGGAGGTTCAGGGTGAAGAAAGAGCAGACAGAAACAGTTTTATAATAGAGCAAGGGCAAATACGTAAATGTACATATTTGACTACATGGCAGTAACTAAATGAACAAATCAGTGTATGTACATGTGGGCATTTGTTTCTTAACATGGCACTTGGTAGACCAGCCTGCCCAGCCATTTCATCAGTGCATTTTTATGACAAACTCTTGTGTTTCCTGGCTAAAGCTTCATGATTACCTGTTATCAGTTCACACTCTATCAGGTTCACATCCTGTCTTTATCTTTTAGTGCACTCTCTAATTCTGCATAGATTAGTGATTCACAGACTTTTTGAAGTTGCAATACTTTGCCGTTGTTTCATTTCTGCCATACTGTTTCCCCCTGTCCTTTCTGAAAGTATTTTGTGATGTAGGAGTCAAGTATTTTTGTTAGGAGTCTTGTATTATGTAAACGAATAAAAGTTGGGAGCTGAGAGCTTTCTGACATCCACTGATCATTAGAGGTGTTCCAGGGGATTGCCAAACCCTGACCTAGAAAAACAATTGGCAGGAGTAAGCAATCCAGTAGGATTTAGAATGACTACATAGTTGCATAGATGGCAGTGTAGTACAGTGGTGAACTGTTCATACTCCAGGGTCAGACCTGGGTTTGAATCTTTTTTGTTTGTTTGTTTTAAATTCAGATGTAATTCATGTGTCATAATATCTTCACTGTTTGACAGCATACAATTTGGTGGATTTAACTATATTCACAAAGTCATGCAACCATCACCACTAATTCCTGAACGTTATCATCATCCCCCAAAGAGACTCTGTACCCATTAGCAGTCACACACACCCCCCATCCTTTTCTCTCCCCAGCCCTTGGCATCCACTAATCTACCTTCGTTCTTATGGATTTGCCTATTCTGGCATCGCATATAAAAAGAATCATATGGGGCGCCTGGGTGGCGCAGTCTGTTAAGCGTCCGACTTCAGCCAGGTCACGATCTCGCGGTCCGTGAGTTCGAGCCCCGCATCAGGCTCTGGGCTGATGGCTCGGAGCCTGGAGCCTGTTTCCGATTCTGTGTCTCCCTCTCTCTCTGACCCTTCCCCGTTCATGCTCTGTCTCTCTCTGTCCCAAAAATAAATAAAAAACGTTGAAAAAAAATAAAAAAAAAATAAAAAGAATCATATGATTTTTAGCATAATGCTTTTAAAGCTCATCTATGTTGTAGTATGTGTCAGTACTTTATTACTTGTTCTTGATGAATAATATTCCATTGTATGGACATACCACATTTGTTTATCCGTTCATCAGTTGATGGACATTTGGACTATTTCTACCACTTGGCTATTATGAATGATGCTGCTATGAACATTTGTGTGCAAGTTTTTGAGTGATCACATCTTCAGTTCTTCTAGCTTATATGCTAACTCTACATTTAACCATTGGAAGAATTGCCAGACTATTTCCTAAAGCAGCGGCACCATCTTACATTTCCACCAGCAATGTATGAAGGTTGCAGTATTTCCAAATCCTGGCTGACAGCTGCTATTTTTTAAAATTATAGTCATCCTGGTGGGTATGAAGTAGTAATATAGGCATCCCAATGAGTATGAAGTGGTGTTTCAGTGTGGTTTTTATTTGCATATCCCTGATGGCTTATGATGTTGAGTATCTTTTCATATGCTTACTAATCATTTATTTGTAAATCATCTTTGGAGAAATATCAATTCAGATCCTTTGCCCACTTTCTTGGTCTTTTTATTGTTGCGTTTTAAGAGTTCTGTATATTTCTAGATACTAGACCTGTGTCACATCTATGACCTGCAAGTATTTTTTCCCATTCTGTGAGCTGTCTTTTCACCTTCTGGTCTGTGTTTGCAACACAGAAGTTTTAAATTTTGATGAAGTCAGATTTATCTATTTTTTTCTTTGGTTGCTTGTACATTTGGTATCATGTAAGAAACCCTTGCTTAATTTAATTTCACAAAGATTTACACCTATGTTTCCTTCCAAGAGTTTTATAGCTTCTACACTTTCATTTAGGTTGTTGATTTGTTTTTAGTTAATTTTTTTATATGGTGTGAGGTAGGGCTCTAACTTCATCATCTTGCATGTGGATATGGAGTTGCCCCAATACCATTTGTTGAAAAGATTATTCTTTCCTCACTGAGTGGACTTGGAATCCTCATCAAAAGTCACTTGCCTGTAAATATAGGAATATATCAGGTTATTTCTGGATTCTCAGTTTTATTCTAGGTTTGAATCTTAGTTCTGCTACTTGCAAATAAGTGTGGTCTGGGAGAAGTTACTTTTTTTGATAATAATACTACCTACCTTTTAGAGGATTGTTGTGAAAATTAAATGAGATAAGGCATATAAAGGGTATTATTTAGTGTCTGGCACATAGTAAATGCCAGATAAATTTTACGGGGAAATGTGGTTAGATAATCAGGAAGGTAGTGAAAATGGGCATAGTTGAAAGGATGCTGAAATATTAGGAGTGACCAGAACAAGGTGGCCTCATGAATGAGAGATGAGATGAACAGATGTTTGAAGAAGTTGAGAAAAAAATTCAGTTCCACAGTCTCAGCTGAAGCAATTGTGACTTGAAGATAAAACAGAATAGAAGCAGTATAGAAAAATTCCTTACCATAAGCAACAAATTGTAACCATCCTCTATTATTCTTTGTAGAGCTGAAAATCATTAAGGTGGGTTATTTTAGAGCACTAGTGTTTGACTTTCTCTGTCAATTACTCTTTTTTCTTGCTTTTTAAAAATGTTTTTTCCATTTTTTATTTGAGAGAGAGCATGAGTGGGGGAGAGGGGAAGAGGGAGAGGGAGGGAGAGAGAGAATCCCAAGCAGGCTCCACACTCAGCATGGAGCCCAATGTAGGACTTCATCCAACGACCCTGGGATCATGACCTGAGCTGAAATAAGAGTCAGATGCTCAACTGACGCCCCTTTTCTTGCTTTTTAAAAATGCTTATTTATTTATTTAGAGAGAAAGGGAGAGAGTGAGTGCAAGTGGGAGAAAGGCAGAGAGAGAGAGAGGGAGAAAGCGAATCCCAAGTAGGCTCCTCACTGTCAGCACAGAGCCTGATGCTGCTCGAACCCATGAACTGTGAGATCATGACCAGAGCCCAAATCAAGGGTTGGTCACGAAACCAACTGAACCACCCAAGCGCCCCTGTCAAGGAATCTTTTGAGAACATTTTGAATGCTGTGGACAACCCTCTCCCCATGAGAATGCAGATATGACAAACACACAACATTCTTTAAACTGTTCTAGGAAGTTCAGAAATCCCTGGTTAAAAATCCTATTTTGACCTTATTCAAGGCAATGCTGACCCATAGCATACTTTCCCAAGCTTAATTTCATAGTGAGGTTCAAGTGTCACACTTACTCAGGAGCAGTATTTATGGTTTCAGGGAAATTCGAAGAGCTTTTTGGCTTGTAGAGAAGGGTTTGTATGGCACCCTCCTAAGTAAGACTTAGAGGAGTACCACAAGTACTCTAATTGTTTTTGTATAGCTTTGAATGAATAGACATCTTTAGCAATGCTTCTGACCAACTGTCAATTTTTTTAAAAAAAAAATTAATGTTTATTTTTGAGAGAGAGAGAGAGAGAGAGAGAGAGCGCTTGAGTGGGAGAGGGACAGAGAGAGAGGGAGATACAGAATCCAAACCATGGTCCAGGCTCTGAGCTGTCAGCACAGAGCTTGATGCGGGGCTCGAACTCATGAACCGTGAGATCATGACCTAAGCCAAAGTCGGACTTAACCAAATGAGCCACCCAGATGCCCCTGACCAACTGTCATTTTGGAGGGAGGCTTACTCAATTCTCCCAGGTAGCTTTCAATGCAGATGTTAAAGAATGCAGACATCCAGTTCTGGAAGAGGTAGTAATAGAAATGCAGTGTGAAGTGGCATTGGGCCTAGAAGAAAAAGATATGATTCTGGAGGGGACTTGGAATGAGAGGAAGAATCAGAGAAACTGGGAGGGACACAGAGAGACAAAAATAGAAGTGGAAACATGCTGTTTAGAAACACTCTTGTAAATAGTCAAGATAAACTTCAGTGAGGGAGGTGGGATGATTGAAATAAAGGTGTAGGGGAAAGAGCACAGGCGCTGGCATTAGACTGACCCAATGCTGTGGGTATGTATAATTCCTGGTTGATTTACTTAACAATGCTGAGCCCCAATTTCCTAACTATAATAGGGGCATGGTAGTACCTTCCTTACAGGATTCTCTCTCTCTCTCTTTTTTTAAAGTTTTATTTATTTATTTTGAGAGAGAGAGAGAGAGCGAGCAGGGGAGGAGCAAAGGGAGGGAGGGAGAGAGAGAGAACCCCGAGCATGCACTGCATTCAGTGGGGAGCCAGATGTGGGGCTCGATCTCACAAACCATGAGATCATGACCTGAGCTGAAATCCAGAGTCAGACGCTTAACCAACTGAGCCACCTAAATGCCCCTCCTCACAGGCTTCTTGATAGAATTTAATGAAATAATGTGTGTAAAGTGCTTAACAGTACTCAGAATACAAGAGTTGCTCAATAAATGCTAGGTCCTTTCTTCCAACTTGTACTTTAAGGGATCTTTCATTTAACAATTATTGAATACCTAGCATGTATGAGGCACCATGCTATGAATAAAAATATGAAATAGTCGATGCCCTCAAGGAGCAGAGAGAGTTAGCTGGAGACAAATATGTAAATGAAATAAAACAGAATGTTCTGGAAGCCACCAGTGGTTGTGGTGATAACCATGTCATTATCATTTACATGATAACCATGTAAATGAAAAGACCCCTAGGTTTCCAGGCTTGGATAGTGATATTCATCCCATAGGGAAAATTGGAAGAAGAGCAGGTGTTTTGGGTTTTTTTTTTGGGGGGGGGGGTTGGGGGAGAATAAAAAATTCACTTATGGACATGTTGAATTTGATCAGTGGGGCTATCAAAGGCAGTATTCCTGCCTGGAACAAAAGTTGGAATCCATCATCTCTAACTAAAGTCTCTTCCAATTTTAAGGTTCTGTGATATATGCACATTGTAATTGGTTTACTTTTTCATCTCTATAGGTGAAAGCTGATAGATAATATAAGCTACATATTGCCAGCCAACAATTTTGAAGCACCTGTGAATTATAAAATAAGAATATCACATGTCTCACGGTTTAAGAAAGCGGTTATCCAAACATCTGAACATTCCAGACCAACTGAGAATGGCTATTTTACAAAAAGACTCTACTTCTACAGCCCAGTTTCCTTTAGATTTCCCTTAAATAGCTAGTTATCTTCATGCACTTAAAAGGTTTGATTTAGAAACAGCTTTTAGGGATGCATCTACTGTACTTATTCACAAGGTATAATTGTACTCAGTGTTTAAGTATCCTGTGAAAAGGCTAGGCAGAGGTCACTGATTGACAAAATCTGAACAAATATCAGTGGCAGAATCAAAATTTTCAAGCCCTGGTGAGGGTATCCAGTGCTAGTAAGATGATGAACAAAAGTTATTCAAAAGCAAATGATGTTTTTCTTTTTCTATAAATAGGATTAACATTTTTTGTCAGATAGTTTTGTCCTTAGTTAAGGCTAGGTTAGAACATTTCTCTGTGTTGGTTTTATTTAACAGAAGACCCGTGGCAGTATCTGTATGTTCAGCTCAGAAATATCTGTGGCAGAAGAGATAGGTTGGCCAAGAGATTAGTTTCATGTTAATTGGATGACTTCTTTTACTCTCCAAAACATGTACCAGAATGAAGACTACCAGGTCTGAAAATTTCTGGCTCCTCACCTTGCTAATTTATATCTGGATGTTGATTTGCATCTTGTTACATTTTAAGACACATGGGGAGGTGAGTTCCATAGTAGGTTTGTGCTAATTCAGTGGGTGTCTTATAATAAAATCCAGCTGAAACCACAAGGTGATATGTTGTCAGTATTGATCAGCAACTATTGCTGAGTAAGTTGAATGGTTGAAATCATTTCTCATGGAGCTTGATGAGATGAGGGGTTTTCTGGAGGTGGGGGAAGGAAGTGGATACTAGCATCATTTGTTTCTAGTAACTCAGTTTACTAGAAATGGGATAGAACAGGAATTTCCATGAGTGGTAACAGGAAGTAATTAAAGTTCACACTCTGAAGAACTTATTATTCTGCACCGAGAAGTTACATTCTTCTGCAGCTCACTCTTGTTTTTTACACAGGCTCTCAGAATGGAATCACTTCAAAAGCCAGAGAGTTAGCTTGAAATATGGCCTGATTTTCCTTCCACTAGAGGTGAAATAGGTGCAGCCCCTATATTTTACCTTGAAGTAAAATACAGACCAATATTGGAGAATGGAGATTGAGAATTTTGCACAGCCTCAGGCTCATCATAGTCCAGGACAAGAGATTTCAGTGGATAATATGTGACTGGCATGGGCCAGTATTATGAGCTGGAATAGTAATGTCGACCAGTAAACCAGGACTCCGAGGTGGTCACTTGGTTCTCCTTATTAGTGCAGGAAAATAAACTCAAGCATTTGTCAACCACAAGGTGTGAAGGGGAGAAAGGCTTTTTGATTAATGCCCAGATCGCATTGCTATTGCTCCAGCATCGCTGAGGAATCTAGCATGTAAAGCCTCCATTGGTTAGTGTATAATTATGCTGCAACCACTTTTCCTTTGGAAATGCTTAGTGACTCTTGCTTTGTATTCCTTGCAGGTGAAAGCCCAGCCTCTGCGGTTCTTAATGCCTCAGCAGGATTATTTTCACTAAAGATGGAAACACTGGAGTCTGAATTGACCTGTCCAATCTGCCTAGAGTTGTTTGAAGACCCCCTTCTTCTCCCTTGTGCTCATAGCCTCTGCTTCAGCTGTGCGCATCGAATCTTGGTCTCGAGCTGTGGCTCTGGTGAATCCATTGAACCCATTACCGCTTTTCAGTGTCCAACGTGCAGGTATGTTATCTCACTGAACCACCGGGGCCTGGACGGCCTCAAGAGGAATGTGACTCTGCAGAACATTATCGATCGCTTTCAGAAGGCTTCCGTCAGTGGGCCCAATTCCCCAAGTGAGAGCCGCCGGGAGAGGACTTACAGGCTCAGCACTGCCATGTCTAGTGAGCGAATTGCTTGCCAATTCTGTGAGCAGGACCCGCCAAGGGATGCAGTGAAAACATGCATCACCTGTGAGGTCTCCTACTGTGACCGTTGCCTGCGGGCCACACACCCTAACAAGAAACCTTTTACCAGCCACCGCCTGGTGGAACCAGTGCCAGACACACATCTTCGAGGGATCACCTGCCTGGACCATGAAAATGAGAAAGTGAACATGTATTGTGTATCTGATGACCAATTGATCTGTGCCTTATGCAAACTGGTGGGACGTCACCGAGACCATCAGGTCGCGTCCCTGAATGACCGATTTGAGAAACTCAAGGTAAGGGATCTGGGACATATCCCTTACCCAACTTGGTCTCTTTACACACAGTTGTACAGTTAGCAAGCTCCCTAATAAAGCTAGGTCCACTTTTCCTATATGACAAATAAGTTCACTCCAAGTTGTTCTCATGAGGTATAGCCTCTGCTCACTTGCAAGCTCTCACTGGAACCTGTTTCGTCTGTTGTGTAAACCTCCTTGCATTTATTCACCTCTGGCCAGTTCTGGAAGGGTTAGCCCCTGGCCTGCCACACCAGTAGTCTGTCCAGAGACACAATGCCCTCTCTCCTCTGTCAGTGACATATTGCACACTACATATCTTTGTCATGATCTTTCCACCTCTTCTTTTAAGTATGTGAGTACCTATGTAGGTGTGCTGTAATTAGCATACGTGCCGATATGCATGTGTATGGGTCTAGCAGCGGGAAGGTTGGGTGTGTGTCTGTGGAGGTGTGGGTGGAGGTGTCTGAGTGTATTTATATGGAGGCGAGAGATTTTTGTGGATGACAGCTGTGTATGTGTTTGCACGCTCAGTACAGTAAAGCAACAAATGTTTGGCATCGGCCGCTTGCAACAAATTGCCATCAAGCCCTTAACAGGGGGCTAATTCTAAGCCTGCCTTAAAAAAATCCAAAACAAAACACACAAACGGACAAAAAGGAACCTCAGTTTACCACGAAATCAGGAGGGATAATCAAGTATCGGACCTAAAAATTTAAGCCGAAGGCAATAAATATTTAACCCAGTACCAGATTTTGTGCCAATGTTCATTTTTGTGGGTTGCAGACTGAAGCACTTTGTTGCATTCCCCGCCTTGGAAGTTCCTAGTCTTTCATTTGCATTCAGTGGACAGAGTTTTCCGAAGTGGTTGTGCCACATGATATTTATGTGCAGGTCTCAGTGCCTGTTTTGTAAAACCTTACTACTTCACATTGATGTTAACAAATGTCAGCTCTGGCCAATTGTCTTTTAAAAAAATTTTTAATGTTTATTTATTTTTGAGAGAGAGCAAGTGGGAGAGGGGCAGAGAGAGAGGGAGATACAGAATCTGAAGCAGGCTCCAGGCTCTGAACTGTCAGCACAGAGTCCCACATGGGGCTCAAACTCATGAACCATGAGGTCATTACCTGAGCTGAAGTCGGACACTTAACCAACTGAGCGACCCAGGTGCACCACCCCCCCAACCCCGGCCAATTGTCTTATTCCCATTACCTGCCTGCTGTGTGGTTTAACTTCTCTTAAGAAGGGAGCTATTTAGCAGAAATTCCAGAAAAGCAAATGTTTAAATGACTGATAAAATTACTACCCCAAAATAGAGACTGGATATATAAGCCAGTTTGGAAGGAAGACCCAGATAGGATGGAAGGAGGGCAAGAAGGAAGCAGAGATTTTCCTCTTGTGATGCTCTGAAAAAGTCAGGGTAACTTGACTTCATAAAAACTTCATAAAAAGTTTATGAAGGGGGGCATCTGAGTGGCTCAGTTGGTTAAGAGTCCGACTCTTGATTTCACCTCAGGTCATGGTCTCTGGTTCATGAGTTCGAGCCCTGCTGTCAGCACAGAGCCCACTTGGGATTCTGTCTCTGCCCCACCCTCTCACTCTCTTTCTCTTTCTCAAAATAAATAAATAAACTTAAAAAAATTGGTACAAATTTTATGAAGTTGGTGAAAGTAGCAATACTCAGAACAGGATATCTTTTCCCTTCTGTAATTTGTTGCAGGTAATATCGAGAGTAGTCACTTTGACAATGGTTTGTGCCTTTTTTGATTTTTATTTATATCTAATATTTACAAATTTGTACAAAGCTCAATGTTTGTCTGTTGATTTCACTCAATGAGAATGATATTCTCATTCCTATCAAAGCTGCAGAGAGGAATAATCTCATTGATTTCAGTTCTTAGAGTCCTAAGATGCTAGGCCTTGCTTTTGGTCTAGCTGAAGCCTTCCACTTTAATGTGGTGTAAACTAAGACTTTGATAGACTAAGTGATTTGGTCAAAGTCACAGAATTGGAACTGGAACTCAGCTTCTAGACTCTGACCTAAGTATCCTTTCTACTGTGGCATGCTGCCTTTGTTTTGGACCTAAGTTTTGCCATGAAATGTGATTTGAAACTTACCTTTATGCTCTGGCAATTGCACACTTCATGGGTCACAGATAAATGATTAACAGCATTGGGGGACGGGGAGGGACATACTGTATAAGCTTACAGCCTCATAATGGTAAGAGATGGGGGTGGGGTTGCAGGAAGAGTGGAGGATATGGATGGAACAGTCTCTGCCAAATATTTGCAGGTGTTGGAACTATAATAAGGCATTGGCCTTGAGAAATACTCCAAACAGAAAAATCTGTATCCATATGTACGGTTGAGATAACAAAAGACTGGAGAGAATAAGCCTGTATCTGCAGAACCCCAGCTTTTTGAAAACATCCGAAAACATGAAAACATTGGCTGACTGATTAGATACTTGGCACCATGCAGCTACGGCGCTAAGTCTCCAGGCTGGGATGGAGCACAAAAGTATTTTACCAAAAAGATACTTTAGTCTGTAACTAATCGGAAAGTTTTGGAGAAAGAATGGCCAGATTTTGAATTGTTCCCCTTTAATTTTTTTAGGAAATGTGCAGAAAATTCTGATTATAAATTAAGTGGAAACTTCTTTTGCTCATGTTTGGACCGAGAGTGGAAACATATGAATCATTCCCAACCGTGTGGTTTGTTATGTTGTCTGGAACATCTTGGACTTTGGGGAGGGAGAGGTGGTATGTGCGTGTGTGCGTGTGTGTGTGCACGCGCGCGCGCGCGTGTGTGTGTGTGTGTGTGTGTTGGATGTGTGGGGATCACTCTGGTTTGTTGTCCAAGTATAAAAGGCTATTAGTTCCCCACATTAAGCAGAGAGGAAGCCTGACTTTTAGTGTCACACACACTCACTTCATTAGGTTCATTTTAAGTTAGAAAAGCATTTAGGATTATCCCCTTAATCTGCTGGATTCTTCCCCAAGGAGAAAGGAGAAAGCTGGTTGTCAGAAGCTATGGGGGAGATGGGCTTGGGCATACTCTGCTGACCCTGAGGGGAGCACGAGAGTCCTACAGGAGAAGTAGAAGGATGATAGTATATATATCTAGGGGATTTACGTTCTGGCCAGTAAGTGAATTGCTATTTATTTGTTTTTTTCTTTAACGTTTATTCATTTTTGAGAGACAGAGAAAGACAGAGCACAAGTGGGGGATGGGCAGAGAGAGAGGGAGACACAGATTCCGAAGCAGGTTCCAGGCTCTGAGATGTCAGCACAGAGCCTGACACAGGGCTTGAGCTCAAGAACTGCCAGATCATGACCTGAGCCAAAGTCAGATGCTTAACTGACTGAGCCACCCAGGCACCCATAATTGCTCTTTATTTGTACTTTTTGGTTCTGGAGCTTCATTTTTGGCCTTTATAACCACTGTTTTTTGTACTAACCTCCCCGAGTTGGATTAGTGGTCTCTAGTGTTTATTTGTTTGATAAAGAATAAACAAACTGTTATGTTATAAGATGAAAGGTCAGAATAGCCAGAGGCCAGCCTGTCTTCTTAACATGTACTCAAAATGAATTAGAGGGTTTGGGATACTTACTCTGGTTTATTATCCATATTTAGTTGTCCATTCTAACTATGTATCCTTCAGAAGGCTACTTACTAGTGGTTCAATTAAATTCTTCAATTTCAAAGAATAATTTTGTTTGTGGCAGTTATTACAATAGTAAGGGCTATCAGAGTAATTATTTTCTCCATTACTTCTTTTCATTTACTATAAAAATGCTTCACGTATTAGAGTTTTCATTGTCACGAGTTTCTCCCCTTAGAAAAGATCAATGTTATTGCATTAGTAAGTGTTGGCTTTCTAAAAAGAGGTCAGGTTTTAGTGGCTCTGTATTGATGACAGATCTCAATTGCTTATTTGAAGTCTTGTACCACTCGGTTCCCGTGCTGCCCATCTATCTTTCCCCGCTACCACTCTCAGACGTGCTACATTTTTCTGCCCAGACTAGTCTCCTAACAGTCTGTTAGACATACCACTCATTCTCTTTTCTAACTCTTAACTTTGACTCATGCTCTTCTCTTGACCTGCTGAGGAATCCTACCTACTCTGTAGTTCTCAACTGAACCCCTACAAGGCCACTCCAACACACCCCAACAATACCATATGTTCTTTGAGGCCAGACATAATGTCTTTTACTTCTTCAGTATTCTTGCTGTCTTGCACACATAGTAAGTATATGCTCAAGAAATCCAAATGAATTAAATCTTTAAAATGGATCCACAGGAAGTATACCAGCGACTCTAGCTTGCTTTAGATCTCATCTTGTAAGATGGAAATCTGTCTTGCCATTATGACTACTTTGGAAGTCTGAAAAGAATCGCCTGTGCACTACTGATAATGTTCAAAGCCAGAGTGTTAGTAAAAGTATGGCATGTCCTTAATTTTAAGTTCCTATTCATTTGAATTGCTGGATTTTCCAACTGCCTAACCCTATGGTGACATCTGTATAAATCAGATGTGATTATTCTAATTCTCTTTGAGAGTGATGTCTTCACATTTCCATGCCAACAGCCTGCCAAAAATATAGCTGATGAAAACCAGGGGGGAATAGAGGAATTTCCTGAAAGGAATAAATAAGCACATTTTCTTTTTCTCATTACATTTCCACAAATTCATTACTACAAATAATTCTTAAATGCAGTTACATTTACATATCAGGGATCTTGTTATAAAATATGACCTGGCACTAGAGTAAGCTTTTTGTCATGGGAAAGTAAAACACACACACACACACACACACACACACACACACACACACGAAAAGAGAGGCTGAGACAGAACTAAAGATTGCTAGACAAAGAGAAGGGAGATATGAGACTTGGGGAGTGTTCAAAGGAAACCCACAATGAGAGTTAAAAAGTTGGTAAATATGATATTCTAGAATCTTATCAGAGTTGATTACTTGCTCTTCTTCCTACTCCATCGTTCTGTCATCCACCCACCCATTCTCACTCAGCCACCGCCTTTTCCCAGTCATTTTTCTGCTCACCCACTTGACACCCACTTCTGTCTGCCAAGACAGATGCCCTCTCAACTTATCTACCAATGGACATTTGACAGTTTCAGAACCAGCATGCTGATTCATATAAGAGAAAGAAAGAAATATCTTTATGAAAGCCTGGGTTGAGAGAGGGTGTATTTGCATACATATGTATGTGTCACCATACAGGAATGTATGTATTTCTGCATGGTTGAGTGGCTGAGAATGACTGTGTTTGTATTTCTATGTATATCTATAAATGTGTTGTCTCTGTGTGTGAGGCGGAGAGAGCGTCTGTGTTAATCTTCTGTGGGCATATCTGTGGATAAGTTGGGTATAAGGGAGCCATAAGTGTAAGGTCATGAGTATGTTCCCCCTAAGAAGGGGTATGGCCTCAGTAGAACCTATCCTGAGACTAAGGATCTCCCTGATAAATAAGCCATATCATAAGTCCTCATGATTAGAAAAATCTTCAGTGAGGCCAGATTGGGTTACCATAGGTGAGGGAAAAAGTTTTTCCTCAATTTCACTCACTTAGGTACTGAGCCACTGTAGTGAAATATAATATGAGCAAAGCATTTGAGTCCAGATTCACACTCTCTTAACATATGGTGGTGGACATGTATGTATGGGGGTAAGGGTAATATCTGTCATGGGGTTTCTAAACCAGCTAAACTAGCTTTCAACTGACAATCATAAAATCATTCTTGCTTATAGATCTGGCTTCTCTGTGGTCTCTTAATTGTCCAAGACTTGCTCCCCATTACTATACTATATACAAATCTCTCTCTGTGTGTTTTGTGTGTGGCAGGGGGATAAAAATGCATTTATTCCATCTCTACTCAAACTGTGTGCTAACACACTCATCTGAATTCCTGTTCTTTTCCCTCCAATAGTTATATTGATTACCTGGCTCTGTTCTCATAGAACATTTCTGTGTTGGAAGATGTTTTCTGTTGTTTTTCTATAGGTTTGAGAGCAAGCTTAGCAAGTGGATACTCCTATTATCTGTGCTGTTATCTCTCTGTTTTTGTTGTTTCTTTTGTCCCAAGTCTTCTCCTACCCAACATCTGCAAGGAGCTAACAACAATCATTAGTCTGAGCACAATTTACAAGATGTTGACTCAGAGACCAATTCCTGGGCGGATGAAAATCCTGTCTATTCTTATTGGGCAAAGGAACATATTACAGAAATATAAAATAGGTGAGGAAAGAATTATTAAACCCAAATAAGTGAATTTGAAAGGGGAAAATGTGATACTGACATACAAGTTCTTGAAGGTTGATATAATGAGGTAATGTCTTGTTCTTTATCTCCCCCGAAGACAGACCAGATAATAACTTAAACTGTAGCACCAGTGATCGAGGCCAGGGATTCATTCATTCATTTAACAAACAATCCATGAACACCCATTTTGTTTACTGAACACTTACAGTGTTCAAGTCATTGTGGTCAGAGCTGGGGACACAGGAAATGAGGCACAGTCCCTGCCCTGGGGAGCTCTGAACTTAGTAAGAGAGACAAAGAAGTACATCAGAAATTCCAAGGCAGCCTGATAAGTGCCATGACAGAGGTTTGCACAGGATGCTCTGAAGCAAAGAGGAAGAATCAGGGAAAGGAAGTCACTGAGCTCAAAACGGGGAACCAGGAATGAGTTTGTCAGAAAAGAGGGTCAGAATGGAGAGAGACTGAAGAACGAATTGACGGGACTTGGCCAATGACTGTGGTTACAGACGATGGAGAGAAAGAAGTAAAAAATGATTTTGGAGTAGGAGATGTCTTGAAGAACAGTGGGTCGGGGATAGAAATGGGGAAATTAGGGAGGGGCTGGCAGTTTGGGTGGGATGATTTGGCTTCAGATTTGAGTTTGATACGATCGTGGGTCATCCAACATGCATTCACTCATCCAACATTTCCTGAACACCTATTACATGCCAAGTACCAGAAGGGATGTTGGGGTTATAGTGATAAAGAAAGAACATTCCCAGCCCTGGTGGAGCTTTCAGCTTACTGTGGTGAGACAGATAGTTAAGGACACAGTTACAAGACAGTGTGGTGAGTTCTGTGACAGTGGAAGCACAAGGGATTGAGAGAGAGCACAGGAGGGACATCAAAAGAGACTTTGGGTAGGTTTTTGGATGCCCAGTTGGGGGACAGGGATGGAGTAAGGAGCCTCTGCTCCAGCAGAGAGAAAATAATTTGCTCAATATCTGGAGGAGAGAAAGCACGGGATACTCTCAGAACCAAAAGGGCAAGTGTTGTAGAAGGAGTTGAAATTCAGGCCTTTGTGGTGGCGGAACGATCAGGGCTAGAGACATTAGATTGAATGCTTTTAGCATGGAGGTAGAGGCATGCAGTAGTGAGCTGAGTGAAGGCCCAGGACTGTGCCTTGAAGCACACTCAAGGTCTAGAAGGTAGACCTGAAAGAAGAGCAGGTGAAGGAGAAAGAGGAAGATGTACATGACAGGCAGGAACTGAAGAGGAACTGCTCAAGTGGAATGCAATATTGAGGATTCCAGGAAAGCAGAGTTGGCTTTGGCTCACTATTCTGTTGCCAAAGTAAACACTGGATTTAGTGTTTCCTTTTAGAAGGACCAAATAACAACATACGCTTTAACGCTAGAGATTTAACCATGCTGTGCACCTGAAAAGAGGGGGAAGAAACAAAATGCAGAATGGTCCATGTAACATTCCTGATAAGGGCCCTATGGGAGACATGGGTCTTTAATGAATGACTTCAGAACATTCTGGAAAAAAGAGGGATGGCTACCTGGTTCACCTGGCTTGAGGACCAGTCTGGTCATTCTCTAACAAACCTCAAGTAGTAGACCTTGTACATCCAGTATATCACCTGGATCCCATTCTGAGACATAGCCCCATGCCTGTATAACAGCAAATACATGTTTGGGGATGGAAGACACTCCAGCATAAGGGTGTGGGCTTCAGTTGGTGGACCAGATGGTGTGTTCTGCTGTTGAAAGGCCATATGTAATTGATACATAAAGTGACAGACTGAAGCGAAAGCAAAGTAAGTATTTTAAGACAAGCAGTTAAAAAAAGAAAGCAGAATGTGACCCCAAAAATGTGCTAAGATTTTTGGCTACTGGCTTTTGGAATATCTGGGAACATCAGTGAGCAGACAGGATGTCAGAAAAAGAGCATGTCGATAAATAGTAATGGGGTCACTGGCTCAGATCATCTTTTTTTTTTAATCACAGCAGGATTCTTTTATTTTTTTTAACGTTTATTTATTATTGAAAGACAGAGAGAGTCAGAGCGTGAGCAGAGGAGGGGCAGAGGGAGAGGGAGACACAGAACCTGAAGCAGGCTCCAGGCTCTGAGCTGTCAGCACAGAGCCCGACGTGGGGCTCGAACTCACTGACCACGAGATCATGACCTGAGCCGAAGTCGGCCGCCCAACCTACTGAGCCACCCAGGTGCCCCATCAGATCATTTTTAAAGATGACGTTGTCTTTTGCGGATTGGGGAAGGCTCCAGTTTGGGGTACATTGACCTTTATTCCCTTCCCTCCTCCCCCTGCCTCTCCCAAAGTTCAATTCCCACATCAAAACTGTTGGGATCTTACATAGACTTTAAATAATGTTCTCCTGGTACCTTTTAGAAAGCCAAAGACTCTACAGGCATTTGGTGGCAATACTATATGTTTAAATAGAACACACAGAAAGCTTCACCCCCTTTTTAAGCTTTGAGACTTGCTGTGGCAGGTAGGTGTGTGTAAGTGTGCTCATGTATGTGTGAGCACATATGCCTTCACAGAGCATGACAGGTGGTGATCGTGGTCGAGAGTGTGTGCCACCAGGGGAATCTCTGGCTTTCATGAAGAGGCAGTGTTTTGCCTCTTGGTTTCTTGAGGGAGCCAATGGGAAAGTTAATCTGAAACAACCTGTGTCTCAAGAAATGAAAAAAAAATCCCAGCAATTATCCCATTTCTTTTTATGGGATGCTGTCTGCAAGAATAGCCTGAGTCTGGTTTCTCAGAATTGGGAAACATTTTCCTCTTTGTGAAGGGTATAACAGAACACAAAGAGGTCAAGTGTATATGATACAAATGAAGTGAAAACTGGATAAAAATGGAATCGGTGTTGACCACCAGTTTAGCTAACTCGGGCCTTTTAAAACCTCAATTATGCAAATCAGCCAAATATTCCCCTCACGTTGCGCCATTGAGACGCGTGTACAGTTTTGTGAAAGCTGTAATGATGGAGTCATCCGGAGGTGAAGAGGATCTCAGTTTCATAGTGCAAATGGCTTCTCTAACTCTCACACAGGGGAAGCATGGAAGGACCCAGAGGTAACCTCCTGCAGCAGGAAATGGGAGCTTCATCCTGCTCCCCTGCCAACCTCCCATCCCCATTTCCTCCCAGCAGATATCTCCATTCCAACCTCCCCTGCCACTTTGGCTCTCTCTTTTGTCATGGTTCAACTGTTCTAGAAAGCCACACTAAACTAGGCCTGGACACAGGGAGCCCAGCCCAGTGATTAACTGGACGACACAAGAGAAGAGCAAAACAAACCAATTTTTAAAAGCCAAACACAACACAACCACAAAGAGTCATGTTTAGTTTTACATATAGAGACTATATAATCTCACACACACACACACACACACACACACACACACATGCACGCACACACACGCACACACACACACAGAGGCACATGCATGCCCACACAAACACATACATACGTGTACTCTCTTGGTCTGCCCCACCAGAGGATAGGCAAGATAATTACTTGGCTAAATCAATGAAATGACTCAAGCCTAAAGTGGCCCAGAATTTCTAGTTCTAAGTGATTTGTCAGTGCTAGGCATGATAAGGAAGGGTGAGGAAATAGACTGCATAATTGTATCAATTCTCTGCTTCCCTTTGCATATGTTCATTATTGAGAATCAATTTCAGTTTGAGAGGAGGCTTTAATTCCTTGTAAATGAATAGGAAGTGAGTAAATAAATGTTCAGGGTTTTCCTCAAATTATGTCTTGTAATGTAAGAAAACAGTGGCAAAAAGCCATCAACAGATGGTGTTTTCATTAGCCAGAGATTTATTTTTTCAAAGCATTTTCATATTAATGAAGTAAGGTTGAAATTAGAGTCATCTTGTCAGTTCTAGTTCTGCGTTGTTAAAATGTGCTGGTGTTCTACAAATTGCTAGGAGGCCAGAGTAAAATAACCATTTGCCACAATTTTGTGACAGTAACCCAAGGTTCATAGTTTAACCAGACCCCAAATTATGCTTTCAGCCCTAATTTTTATTTTCAGTGGCTTCACAGAAACTGTGAGTCTCCATTCTGGGCCATAAATGAGGAACACACGGATCTTAGTCCTGCTCTGTACTATGAATTATTTATAGGATGTTTGTTTCATGACAAGTGTTGCAACAGGTTGCATGTACTTGTTAGAAAACATTTTCCCCATGGAATCCTAAGTTTGAATGGAAACACAATACAGTTTGAAACATGACTTTCTAATACTGTGTCTGCTCCGACTTCATCAATCTACATTACATTTACCTAATATGTCAATCTAGTCGATGGTGATACATGGGTTTTTCATTGATCTAGGAATCGGGACCACTGTGCTAGTGGAAGTCATAAACTGATCGAGCCCATTACCAATGCCCACTCTCTAACCTAAGCTGGACCCTTTCATCAGACCGTAGCTCTATCTTATTCACACTCAGCCAAATTTTTGAAGAGGAGTCCAGACTGGTAGCCTCCACATCGTCACTGCTGACGTACTCCCTAACTCTGCGTTTTGGCATTTGCTTCCAACACTCTACTGAAACTCCTTTTTCAGAGGTCACCTGTGGCTTCTAATTACCATATCCAACTGCCTTTTACTAGTCCTCATATTTCTTGCACTCTCTGCATGTTTGACAGTGACTGATCCCTTCTTGAAACATGTTTCTCTTGATTATCCTCTCAGCTTGGCCCAGACTTGCATTACCAACTGCCTTGAATATTGCAGCATCCTCTTAACCAGCGTCCCTGGCCTTAGTTTCAGTCTGCCCCACATATTGCTGATATGTTGATCTCATAAACACGGCCCAGATTATGTCATTGTCTTACTCAAAAGCCTTTGGGAGGTCCCCACTGCTAAAAAATAAAAGGAGGTACAAATTCCTTACCTAGGCATTCAAGACCTTCAAAACAGGACCTCCACCTCCATTTCTGACCTTGTCCCCCACTACTCTCTTGTACCCTCTCTTCTAGCCCAAGTCAACTTCTCTTCCCTGAACATGTCCTTATACTTTATTCTCTTTTACTCATGTTATTCCTTGTGCCTGGAACACCCTGTCCCCCTCCATCTCTGTTTGTTAGAATCCTACTTATCCTTCAAGACCCACCTTAATGTCACCTTCTCTTTCTCTTTGAATTTACTGCACCTTCAACAGAGTAGGTACTCATTACTTTTTGTTGTATTAAATCTCTGAACTACTGCCATTTCTTTTTTTTTCTTGTGATATCTACTTATCTTAGAGATCATGCCCAAACCAACAATTGCTGCCCTTCTTTTTCCCTTCTCCATTCTCTTTGCCCTTGCTAAGGAGAAGGCCACGGATTGAGATGGTTGTGGAGTTAAAGAGGGCCAGGGGAGAAACCATGCACAAGCCAAGAACAATGGAATAAATGGGGAAAAATCACTTCCATGGGAATAAAGCCAAAGAAACTAATAGAAATCTGGCAAGAGGGAAGCGAAGATTAAGCTGGTTCTCATAATCCGGTTTGAGAACAACTGAGATCAGACTGCCCATCGTAGAAATACATATATCCATGGGAATACATTCTCTGGGATGGACTCCTGGGACAGTGCCAAGAATACTAAGGAGCCACAGCTACTTAGACAAGAAAGGGGCCAAGTACATGAGTCCTCTCCCCCTTCCCCCACTTCCCTTTGCTTCTCCCTCCATTCCCTTGTATCTAAAACATGAACTTTGAACAATTACAAACCAAAGGAGCCATGGAGACCATGATGAAGCAATGTACACAACCAAGGGAAGGAATGTTAGCAGAGGAAGGGCCAAGAAGTTGGAGTATTTGGAACAGACTTTGTGGGGGTGTTGGGATGGTGAGTGAGAGAGGAGTGGATTTTGGGACTAGTCCTAGAGGAGAAGCAGCCACCAAAGCTGAAGACTTGGGAATAGGAAGGAATATAAAAGCCCATTATCAACCAAGAGTAAAGAACATTCTGTTTTTTTCACATAAGGAATGGGAGGGAGCAGCCTGCTCAACTGAAAATGTGCTAAGAGTTCTGAGTGCTGTTGTAATTTTGTTATATTCAACAGATTTGCACAGTGGTTCTAATGCACACCTAAGAAGATCTATATACCAGTAAGCAATGATAAGCAATGGATGTCCTATCTTGATATGGCCAGGAGTTGTCACTTTGAAGTCTACTGTCTCCATGGGCTAGTCCTTAGGGCCAAAGAAGAGGAGCTATGAGATACAATGCTTGATTTTTTTTAATTAAAAAAATATGTAAAATGTTTATTTTTGAGAGAGCGAGAGAGAGAGAGAGAACATGGGCAAATGACGGGGCAGAGAGAGAGGGAGACACAGAATCCCAAGCAGGCTCCAGGCTTTGAACTGTCAGCACAGAGCCCGGCGTGGGACTCAAACTCACAAACCGTGAGATCATGACCTGAGCTGAAGTCAGATGCTTAACTGACTGAGTCACCCAGGCACCCCTAAATTTTTTTAATGTTTATTTATTTTTGAGAGAGAGAGAGAATGGGGAAGTGACAGAGACAGAGGGAGACACAAAATCTGAAGCAGGCTCCAGGCTCTGAGCTGTAAGCACAGAGCCCAGTGCGAGGCTCGAACTGAGCCTAAGTCGGAAGCTTAACCGACTGAGCCACCAAGGTGCCCCATACAATGCTTGATCTTGATGAATCTCACACTTAATTAAAGTACAGTCTTTTTTTCCCCTGAAGGAACCTACTGATAAATCTAAAATGGTTTCAATAAAAAGACAAAAAAAATCACAAATACTTGGAAAAAGCTGTGGCTGAGGCAAGAGACCTGGGTTCTAGTCCCAGTTTTGTCACATACTAATTATAGAACTATGAAAAATGTAAAATGCTGACATCTGTAAAATGCTGATATATCCTACCTCATGGATTGTTATGGTTATTAAATGGTATATATGAAATCGCCTAGCATAATGTCTGGCAAGTACTGATTGTTCAATAAATTATAGTTCCCTTTGTCTACTCATCTGTAAAAGAGAGAATAATACTTAGTCTTATTGCACACTGTTACTATGAAGGCAAAATTCTATGAATACTTTAAAAAGTTAAAAATATTATAGAAAACATAAAGTTGCCTTAATATCATGAAATTCTACATCCATGAAGTCATGAATGTCATCTTTTTTCCAATAATGAGACCCTGGAGCAAAAAAGGTACAGTGTAGTTAATTAGCACCTAGAACAATGCTTGGCCCATAGCAAGTGCTCAGTGAATCTTTGAATGTTTGTCAATTGACCAAATGACCTCCACATAATGTTGGTTCTCCAGCTCATTGAACATTTCTTATTTTTTCCCCTCTTCCCTGTTTCCCTCTGGCTTCATACTCTCTGCGATGACAGCAAACTCTGGAGATGAACCTCACCAACCTGGTTAAGCGCAACAGTGAACTAGAAAATCAAATGGCCAAACTAATACAGATCTGCCAGCAAGTGGAGGTACGTAACAGAAACATTTGCATTTCCTTCAGAGGACCTGGATCAGGTGGTCAGTTGGGGGGCACTTGAGTTCTGTCAGAGTGTAGCTCAGCCATTTGGAGTGAAAGACTGAATGGCAGTTCTGGGGAAGTCTCATTCTTTTAGGATGCTTCTTCCAAGAAAAGGGGCAGATAGATATTATTTACACAAAAATAGATACTTGGTGGTGATGGATTGGGGAGACAGAACTTCTTTCCAAGCGGCAGGCAATAGGAGAATCCAACATGAGGTGTGTTTCTTCTTTCATCAATTCTGGACATCTTAGCCCCCTAAAGAGATCTCTGGGGTGTCACAGGGGATCTGGGAATCCTGGGTCCTCAGTATAGGGTGAGGTTTGTTCTGTGCAATATCGTGTCTGCGACAGTATTATCAAGACTGCTCCTCCTCTTCCTAGCCTCTCCTCCCTTTGTCCCCACACACCTCATTTGGTCCTCACTCATCGCCTTGCCACTTACTCTTGTCATCAACAAATAAGATCTATGTTCAAGTTTTCTGTGAATTATAAAGTGTCATACAAGTATAAGGTTTTCAAAACTTGTTACCTACGTGATACCTACATCAATAGAGCAGAGCTTACAAGAGGAGTCTTTTCATAAGTGGATGTAATAAAAGAAAGATGTTATTTCTCCCTCTTTCTCAAGAGCATGGAACTTCAGCTGTAGCATTTGGTTTTGTGTTGATTTTGTTAAAGAGGCAATGGTAGGGCTTAAAGTCTAAACAGGGTTGGGTAAAATGTTATAGGACCCCTTCTGGGCAGTGACAAGATAAAAATATTTCTAATTCTATTTACAACCTGATAGTCTAGTTCTAATCTTACTCATGTGACAGATAAATGTAATGGTTTAAGTTAAATCCCACCTAGGGATTTATATTTAAGAGAGTATGAGACTCTTGTTGCAAGAAGAATCTTATATGAGTAACCACTCTTGATTGTTTGGATTTCTTAAAGTATTGCATTTCTTAAAAAAACTTTTTTTAATATTGGGGCATCTGGGTGGCTCAGTCGGTAGAGCCTCTGACTCTTGACTTTGGCTCAGGTCATGATCTCACAGTTCATGGGTTCCAGCCCCATGTCAGGCTCTGCACTGACAGCGTGGAGCCTGCTTGGGTTTCTGTCTCCCTCTTTCTTTTCCTCTTCCCTGCTTGCTCTCTATCTCTCTCTCAAAAAATAAATAAAAATACAAAAAAAATTAAAAACAGTTTTTTAACGTTTATTTTTGAGAGACAGAGCATGAGCAGGGGAGGGGCAGAGAGAGAGAGGGAGACACAGAATCCGAAGCAGATTGCAGGCTCTGAGCTGTCAGCACAGAGCCTGATGTGGGACTCAAACTCACAAACTGTGAGATCATGACCCAAGCTGAAGTCGGACACTTAACCAACTGAGCCACCCAGGCACCCCTAAAGGACTGCATTTCTTAAAGTGGGGTGTACTTGGATGATGAGCATACCATGGCAATTTAATCCCTGCTGGGCACTCCCATTTGTGGAAGAGAGTGGTGCTATGTGGAGGGTACATAGGATACCAGGTGCAAGATTGTGGAATATTGTGGGAAATTTAGGGAGAAGCCCAAGGAATGGAAAGAAAGAATCGAACGTAAGTTGCAAAGCTGGCTTCTAGACTTGACTCTGCCGTTAACTGATAGTGTGAATTTGAGTAAATCATTTAGCTTCTCAGCTTCAGTGTTCTTACCTGCAAAATAAGAGCTTGAACTGACTACATGACCTTTGATGTGTCTTCCAGACTTCACAGGTCATGATTCTGTGAATGGTTACTTTCTTTATACTCTTCTTTTGCTCTTTGATTTCATCCTTTACAAGTGGGGAGAAACAAAACAGAAGGCATTTCAGAGTGCTTTTCAGCTAGTCAGAATCCCTCTGTGTTCCACTCAATCAAAGCTCCTGATTATGCTGCTAGATTACAGTATGAGAAACCCACACTGGTGGAGAGACAAGGAATCATTGTAAGCAGGAGACAAGATAAGGAATCCCTTGGCTTAGAATTTTCAATGATTGAGGGCAGGGTAATGGCTAATAGTGAATAAAATGTGGTTAGAAATTATAATTATCACCTTCCTCATTCTCATCAAAAAGACTATTAAGTATAGTGTCTGAGTTGTAGTCAAATTAGGCAGGTAAGCAGTTTATTCTCATTGCTTATTCATCCTAAGACCTCTCTAACATCTTATCATCCCACCCCTGGGAAGTGTATCACTCTGACCAGCCTCACCCAAACATAGTCCTGTTGTGGCCTTTCCCAGCCCACTTCATCCATCAAACCTCTGTATGCAGGGCCCCACTCTTTTCAAGTAGCAAGGAGCTAGTCTCATAAAACAATGCATCATTGTGTTAATAGAGAACTACTCATTCTGGCCCCTCTAGGTAAAAGTGATGTTTTAACAGTGCCTTGTTTGAGCCTTCAGGAGATGACACGAGAGCTGCCAAATGGGAGGGAAGAGCAGCCCCATGATGAAACAGCAGAGGAGGTGATTAAGAAGCTCCCTTAGGGATGCTTGTTAAATCCATTGTATAGGCCTCTGTCTGTTCTGGCACACGAAAGGTCACCTTTTACTAATATGTATTTATGCACAGCATTGTGCTGGGTACAAAGAAAAGAGCACAGGCACAGTGTCTGCCCTAGGAAGGCTTACACGCTGCACACATCCACCCTGATACAGATATACATGTGCAGGAAATATAGATAATGGAATAAAAGGTCAACTGACAGTTGGCAAAGAACCATGACATACTGCATTGTATGTCGAGGGTGAGAGTGTATGTCGGGACTTGACTCCATTGGCTCTCCAGTTTTAGGATTCTGTCTTTGACAGGAACCATTCAGGATGGTTTATGGAAGAGCGCGGCTGGGCTCTGACATCATCCCTTCTGAAAGGTTAGGGATGTGCCCTAAACTTGCTCCTAATAATAGGGTGAATCCAGGGTACTCATTATACTCATTCAGCACAGAGCCTGTGTGTCCAGGAGGCTTTGGAACAAGGCCTGGGATTAGAAATGCAGTTAAAGAAGGGACTTGAGACTCCATAAATGCTTGTAAATAGTTTCCAAAATGAAATAAATAGTAGGATACCGTCTGCCATGAGAACTGGACACTAAAGGGTGATTTGAGTTTTTTGCATCTTATCTAATATAGATTTATCTATAGGGAATGACTATATTCACAGAGCAAAGCAGACCTTTCACTTAGGGTGGGGATGGAGGATACCAGCTAAGGCACTTCTGAGAAAACTGGAAGAGGCTATTTTCCTGCCAGACCTGTTCCTCTTCCTTATTGTCTGCAAATATTTTTGTCACAGACTGACTTTTCATAAAGGGGCCATAAATACTGCCTCTCTCTCTCAGTTCTCTCTCCTTGTTCACTATTCTCCTCAAAAGTAAACAAAGCTGCACTCTTCCTATTATTACAGAAACAGAGATTAGGATCACCGCAGATTTGTTCGCTGAATTCTTCAGCAATTCAGCTTGTTCCGTCACAGCCCAGCCTTCAGAATTCAGGGGATAGGCAGTTGGAAAATATTTTTTATTTTGGTTGGGACTGGAGAGCCCCGGAAGGAGTAGAAGCAGAAAGAAGACTCCTTTAATCTGGTTAAGGGAGGGCATGCTTCGACTTTGTTCCTCTGGCCACTTGATCTCTATATATAGTTCTTTGTCCTGTCTCATCAAGCATCCTTTGTTGACATTGCCAAAGGAAATCTCTGTTTAATGCATAGCCAAGGGAAAATGTATACCAACAGATGAATATTTCCTCTTGGCTTCCAAGACTGCACCGTTTTGTGAATAACAAGCATTCCTGAAAACATCGAGGGGAAGAAAAATAGTTAAATACTTAGTAATCAATCAGTCAACAACAAAGTGTTTCTGCAGCAGATACTGTGTACTCAGTGTGGTGGGCAATTTGGGAACTATAAAAGAAACATATGCTGTTGATGGCCTTCAGGAACTTTGGAGTCCAGCTAGGGAAAACACTGTGTCTCTCAAGCAAGCGACATGTGTATGGGGAGTACAAATGAATGCAATGTAGGCTTTCCACTTTTACTTATTTAGTCTTGTCGGTAACTTCTGGGCACTGAGCATATGAAAGCACTTTCCTGGAGATTTTGTGTGCGCCCTGTTTTCCTTCCCTCTGGAACTGCTGCAGCACAACGGGTTAGTCCATCCCAGGAGCTCCATGGGCAGATTGATTTCTTTCTGGCCCTTCCCAAGCCTTTTCAAGGAGCTGGAGGACTTTCCTTAGTTGAGGGGAATTTCAGCTTTCTGTCTTGCCCCCAGCTCTTAGCTTCAGTACCTTTCAGAAGACTTACTGTGGGTGGCTTGGGTGGCTTGGTTACTTGGGTGGCTTACTGTTTGTACTGTGCACTGGAAGGACATTTGGTTTGGGAAGGGCAAGAATAAATGCCTGACTGCTTTTCCAAGCATAAAAACAGGTGTTTTTTTTCCCCCAGGAATTGATTTTTAAGAACCCCACTTCTATGGATTTCAGTAGATGGTCCTTTAGTGTTTTAGAGTGGTCGAGCTAGAAGAGAGAATCAAATCTAAATCATTAAAGCACAAATCTGTTGTTGGAAGACTCTTCTCCAAGCCCCAAGGCCATGACAAAATTAAGCAGTGAGTAGAGTGAACTAAGTGTAATCAGGGGAAATTTCATAGAGAAAATGCATTTTAGCCGAAGATTTAAGGAGGGAAAATAAAGTACTCCCTCTGCTGAGACAGTGTTTCATATGGGCAAAATGGTCTGCTACGCTCTGAGTGTATGCTGGGTAGATAGAGATAAATAGGAAATGGTCCCTGCCCTCAACTCAGGGAACTGACCTGGCAGGTCAATTGTCAAATATAGTGTCAAGTGATAATTATTGTAATGAAAGCAAAGTGCAAGATGACAAGCTAGCCTAGAGAAAGAAACACCTAAGTCTGCCCGAGGGACTTAGGAAAGAAAATAGGGTGAAATAAAAATGGAGTTCTCTTGAAATAGGAGGAGAATTTTCCCAACAAAAATGAGGTGAGGTAGTGAAGGGGACCACGGGCAAGAACACAGAAGGGTAAAGAGCACAGAGATGTGCAGGGCACCATTACAAGTTTGCTTCAGCCAGAATGTGTGATGTGAGAACCATCACAAGAGATGAGTGTGGAGAAGTAGCTAGGGCCTAGATAATGAAGGACCTTGTAGGCCATGCATAGGTATTTGGACTTTATCCTGAAGACTCTGGGGAGCCATGTAAGGATTTAAAGCAGATGAATAACTGGATAAGGCCAGCACTTCAGGATTTCTCTGACTGTAGTATGGTGGATAGAGCAAGGGTCAAGGGTCAAAAGTGAAGGCAAAGAGACCAACCAGTTAGGTGGCTTTTACTGATACAGGGAGAGACAAAGACCCAACCTAAGGCAGTGGTAGTAGGGTTAGGGAGGAGGGGATACATTCAAAACATTTGTGGGAGGTAGAATCAATATTACTTGGTGATCAGTTAGATGCAATGGGTGAAGGGGTGAGAAAATAGTAGGATGATCCCCACGTTTCTGGCTTGGGTCACTGAATGGGTGTGTCGCCTTTTAACTAAGTTATGGAGTACAGATGGAGTTAATTTTCTTTTTCTTTAAAATTTTTTTTAACATTTATTTATTTTTGAGAGACACAGAGAGACAGACTATGAGTAGGGGAGGGGCAGAGAAGAGAGGAACACATAGAATCCAAAGCAGGTTCCAGGCTCTGAGCTGTCAGCACGGAGCCCAACATGGGGCTCGAACTCACAGACCTTGAGATCATGACCTGAGCTGAAGTTGGACGCTTAACCTGAGCCACCCAGGTGCCCCTCTTTTAATTTTTTTAAGGTTTTATTTTAAAGTAATCTCCATACCCAACGTGGGGCTCAAACTCACAACGCCAAAATCAAGAGTCTCACACTCTACCAACTGAGCCAGCCAGGCACCCTGAGATGGAGTTCTTTTTAGACATGAGAGGTTTATTGCACTGTGGGTCAGACAGGCAGGTAAGTAAGTGGGCAGCTGGCTTGCTGGATCTGGAGGTCAGGAGAGAGGTCTGGGAAAGTGATAAAGACCTAGGACTCATGAGCACCGAAGTGGCACATAAAGCCATGCAGAATGTGTAGAACGAGAAGACCCAGGACAGATCAGCCCGATTGTCACTCAGAATACAACAACAGACTCATTTTCCCAAAATAAATGGAAAGAGCACAGACCTTTTGATGAGATTACAGAGGGATGGTATGCCTTTAAAAATTTAAATATCAGCAGTAAACAATTCATTTGTGGAAATGATCAACATTTTACAATATGCCTTCATAAAGACTATAATAAGTGAACACTTAATGAAGATTTCCTAAATTCTGAGTATTTTATATATGTTAACTCATTCCATACTTTAAAAACATTTTTTAATGTTTGTTTATTTTTGAGAGAGAGAGAGAGAGAGAGAGAGAGAGAGAGAGAGAGAAAGAGAACAGTGGAGGGGCAGAGAGAGAGGGAGACCAAATCCCAGGCAGGCTCCAGGCGCTGAGCTGTCAGCACAGAGCCTGACTTGGGGCTTGAACTCAGGAGCCGTGAGATCATGACCTGAACTGCAGTCAGATGCCTAACCAACTGAGCCACCCAGGTGCCCCTGTTAACTCATTTCATCCTTACAACTCAATGAGGTAAACACTATTATTCCTCCTGCTTTACGGATAAAACATTGAGGTGTGGGGGGATTGAAGTGATTTACCAAGGTTGTGCTGCTAGTCGGTAACAGAGGCCAGGTACTTCAGCCCCAGAGCCTGTGCTCCTAACCACCCCATCATGCTTCCTATGTCAAAGCCAAGGTACACACCCTTTGGATGTCTCTTGTCCATCACCAGTGGTTCCTGTCCCATTGTGAGGATGATTTGGAGTGAGTAAGGGGTATGACAGAGGGACATGAGTGCTGGGGGAGAGGAAAAGAGAAGCAAAAAACGGGAGGGAGGAGAAACACTGGCAAAGCAGAGGATCAAAATCGCAAAGGACCAGAGGCCTTCAAGGTGTGGAAGGTTTGATAGAGTCCACTGGAGTAGCCCCATCATACAGGAAGATCTCATTAGTGACCTTTGAGAGCGAAGGTTCAGTGGAAAGGTGAAGATGGAAGACAGATTCAGAGAGGTCAAGGAGAAAGTTAAGATGTAAGGAAATGCAGACTGCTAAGACATTTGATGGTGAAGGTGAATGGAGAAATAGAGTGGTAGTTATTCACCTTTTGAAGTGCAGAACGATCAGACTCACAAACACACACAAAGAAACTCTAGCTGTTTTTATTCTGTTACTGGGTGGCTAGTAATAGGAGTCAGTAGGTCCATTCGTTCCCTTCCTCACATGGCTTCCAGCCACCTTTCCAACCCAGGGCCCGCTTGCCAGCTCCAAAGCCTCCGTGTCTACAATTTCATCCTCCTAGAAATGGTACGCAGGCTCTGGGATGCAGTGTGCTCTGGTAGGTTTGGAGCTGGGAAGACAGGAATCATGCTAGCTTTTGTAACCTTGGACACAGAACAGCTCTAAGCCTCGGTTTCATCATCTGTAAAGCTCAGACTAATCATACCTTGAAGGGAAAGGTAGTATACACAAAGCACTTGCTACTGTACCTGGGATAGTCAAGGCCCAATGAGTGGCCCAATGAGTCAAGGCCCAATGGTTGTTGTTGTAGTGATAGGAGTAGGAGTAATAGTGGAAGCAATTGTTAGTAGTAGTAGTACTTAGTAATATTTCTGGGCACCACACCTTTGTCAGAGATGCCTATCCCTGACCTCAGGACTTCTAGAGGTATTTATCTTTATTTCCAAGGGCGAGGAGGAAAGTGGTTCCCAAACGTTTACAATCAATTTCAAATGTAACACGTGAACTAGAACTTTCGTTACGGCACTGAAAATGTTGGGAATCTCAGCCATATGACCCCATTCAATAACCCGTCAACAACTCTGCGAAGGTGGTACACTAAAAAGGGTTCTTGTGCTCAATAAGCTGCTGGTTTTCAGTTCCTGAATTAAATTTTCTCTCGTGGGGAAAAAGTTCACTGCCCTTCTGCAAGAATATCTAAGGGAGTCTTTAAGTTGATACCTCCATAAACTTGCCTGTTATCCTGCCCAAATTCCTCTTGATTACTGCCTCTAAGCAAAGGCAAAAAAAAAAAAAAAAGTTTTAGGGAGGGACACATACTTTCATTTCTAGTGGTTTTAAAAAGAGAGAGTTCTTTGGGATTGTTTGAATGTGTATTAGTCAAAATGTTCTGTATTTTTGTGAGAGACGAAAGAACAAGGGGAGTAGACTTGATAGCTCCTGAGGAAGATTTGGGCTGCTAGCACCTGGTGAGAATAAAATAGCTATTTTGAAACCAATGTGGAATTATAGGTGGAGAAAATGGTTTTCATGAACAATGGGAAAGAGGTGCATAGTGACGTAATTGGTCTTTTCATTTACACCATTGAAATGATTAATTCAAAGTATTACATTCAATCCTATTAAGTATATAGCAATTGACATTTAATATAGATGAAAAACATAAATTAACTGTGGAATCTGAAGCGTGGGCAGAGCCCATTTTGATACTAGGAAAGCAAATGCTTTATCATTTTTCAGTCATCTAACATGCTCGGTTCTTTCTCAAACACACTTTTTGGCAATTCTTGCTATATTCCAGTGAAATAAGAAATTGGAAGGCATGAATTACTGCATTTGAAACATTCGAAGGGTATGGACACATGGCAGGGTTGTAAAGGATGAAATGAGTTAGGGTTAATATTGGTTTTCCTCTCCTCCTCCCCCACATCTGTAGCACATACAAGTTTTCTGGTAGTCATGTTTTCATAGTCAAAACAGTTTGGATTGGCACCCGGCACTCTCTCTCATTCTATGTCTGCACTTTCTTTGGCACAATGAAGCTCATATTATAGCCCTGTTTTCCCATCTGCTGCCTTCCTCCTCCAGTTCCCGTTCCTCAGTGTCCAAATTCCAGGTTACTCACCAAATGACCAGAACACCCGCCTAATTTTGGACCCCCTCCTTGCTCTGCAATTTGCACAACCCACCCAGGTTCCCCATTTCCAACTTGGAAAGTTGGTGGAATCTAGTAATTCAAGCTAAAGTCCTATTAAGCCTACTCCAATCTCTCTTGCTTCAATCCAACCTAAAAACCCAAACCAAACCAAAGACCGAAAGAAAGCCCCCGGAAAACTAAAACAACCACCAGCACTCTAACAGACACACACACAGCCATTGTAATGCCCTTTCTGCCCCTGCCTGTCTAGAGAAGTCCAGCAGTGTGATATGGTGAGCAGGGATGGGGAGTGTGAAAGAATCCTATTCGAATCCCATGGTGCTGGGCACTGTGCTAGAGGCATTCTTGTTCCTAATCCCACTTAGTATTTGTGACAACCCCATGAGACCCTTGGTGGTATTCACATTTTACAAATGACAAGCCCGAGAATGAGAGAAGTTAGATGTTTTCTTTTCCCTTCATTAAACAGCCCTGGAGGAACAGGTAGTCTGTTTGCAGGCTTGGCGCTCTCAGCTCCATGGCAAGCCTCGTGATTACCTATCTTTGAGAGCCCAGAGCAGCTCCGTCCTAACAGCCCTTCATGGGGTAGGGAGCAGAAGGAGGATTATCGCCAGGGTTGGCAGAGGGAAGCCGTAGTGCCCACTATGAAGGCATTTGTACTTGCTCGATTATTTTTGTGCCATGAGACCCAAGTGAGGGGTGAAAAGAGAGTATGCAGCTCAGGTTACCAAACCCCAGTCACACAGTCGATTTACTGTGGGACCTGCACTTCCTTCCTGAGACTGCTTTGTGGGGTGCTCCTTCTAGGGCTGTTGTCAGGGAGAAGTAGTATCCATGCCACATGCATTTCTCTTGATTGTTACAAAAGAGACAGTAAAGATTTACTCTCAAAAGTGTACTTAATGTTATCACATTTAAACAGATTATCAGGGGCGCCTGGGTGGCTCAGTCCATTAAGCATCCAACTCTGGGTTTCAGCTCAGGTCATGATCTCATGGTTTGTGAGTTCGAGCCCTGTGTTGGGCTCTGAGCTGACAGCTCGGAGCTGCTTAGGATTCTGTGTCTCCCTCTCTCTCGGCCCCTCCCCTGCTCTCTCTCTCTCTCTCTCTCTCTCTCAAAATAAATAAATAAACTTAAAAAGTAACAGACTGTGAATAAATACCATGTACCAATGACTGCAAATACCTAGATTTCCTCAGGGAGAGTGGGTACATTGTTAATATTAATGGTGGACCCGTGTCCTTTGGTGGGGATTACTGAGAAGTGCGTGTATGCCCAGGGAATCTCTTTACTCCATCAGGACAGAAAGAGAATTTCACACCTCAGCCCATGACCACTACTTCTCTCACCTATATTGTATCCTCAGTCCAAGCTTACCCCTTCTCAGGCAGTTCTAGAAACTCTCATTACTGCCAAGAGCTTTGTGTGCGTTAGCTCATTTAATCCTCACAACTTTAGGGGGTAAGTACTATTATTATTCTCATTTTATAGATGGGGAAATGGGGGCACAGAGCAGGTAACTAATTTGTACAAAGTCACAAATAAGTGGCAGAGTGAGACTTTGCTCTTAACCACATGCTGTATTAAAAGTGAAGGGCAGGGACACCTGGGTGGCTCAGTCGGTTAAGCGTCCGACTTTGTCTTGGGTCATATTCTCACGGTAAGTGAGTTCGAACCCTGCGTTGGGCTCTGTGCTGACAGCTCAGAGCCTGGAGCCTGCTTGGGATTCTGTGTCTCCCTCTCTCTCTGCCCCTCCCCCGCTTGCACTCTGTTTCTCTCTTTCAAAAATAAGTAAACATAAAAAAAAGTGAAGGGCAAAGCTGACAAGATTCATCAATCGATGGCTTTATGTACTGTGTTTTGCAAGTTGCATATTATTGTTGCCTGTGGTCTGGGTGAGGACAGATGTCCATCTATGTTGTGCAAGTGTGTGTCCATGTGGGAATGGCATGGTGTGTATCTAGAATGGTATTTGCACATGCCTTTCTTTGTGGTGATAAGCTTTCCATAGAGCACACACATGCTCTTACGTGCCTTTGCACATGCTATGTATTGGTCTGTTTCATAGGTGGCTGCCTGGGTGTTCATCTCGTGTGTGTGTATGCGTGTGTGTGTGTGTGTGTGTGTGTGTGTGTGTGTGTGTGTAGAGGAGATATTGTGAAGAGGGTATATGTGGAAAGAAGAATGTATGTCTAGAGAGAGCACTGGTGTTTAAAGTGGGTCGTGAGGACATCTTTGACCTCTGTATTTGCCCTCAGAGGGTTCTTTTCGAGCCTGTGGTATTTTCTCCATACAGGAGAAACCGGGATGTAACTGGAGGAGATTGCCCCGTTTCCAATCAGAAGTGTTGTCTCTTGTGTTTAGAGCAGGTTTCCCCTGTCTTCTCCTCTATTTCCCAGGCCTGTTCTGGCTTCTCCTTAGCAACATCAAAGGCACAAGCCAATCACTGGCTTTGGAATAATTTCTAAACTAATCAAACATTAGCTACAAAAAAATTACATTTTATCAATGGGAGTCCATGTCGTATAAGAGCACAAAATTGCACCTTTAGCTCCTCCACTCCCCCACTGCATCTGAGTAATTGTGCTCCTGCACAAATCAGCAGGCGCCTGGAGTGCACGAAGATGTCTTCTTAGAAACATGTCAGATGGAGGGGCAATCACAGGGCATGAGGAGGATTGGAGAAGGTGAGAGGACAAGGCAGGAAAGGAGTCCAATGGTAGATGGTGAGAGGGTATGTGAAAAAGAAAGGGAAAACAATCCCAATGTGCCAGTTTACTCTTGAGTGCACACACAACAGAGTTCTTGCCAAATTTGTGGGGGTGTTCTAGCATCTGAAGAGCTCTGAATTTTCTGGCCTCCTGGGGCTATTCTGGGGTTCTGATTGCCACCCAGTCATCAGCCCAGAAACCTGAACTATTTCAGGATTCCATTGGCTTTCGAATGAAATGGAATTTATGTTCTATTGGTAGTGCAGAAAGAACATTTACATTGAAGGAGTAAAACACAAAAATCTGATCTCACACATGAGTAGGCAAATTATATATTGTCTGCATGCCAGGGAGTAGAATTAAACATCTTCATGCTTTCACACTCCATTTCTGTCAAAAACAGGTTATTGGCAGCAAACCGTCTGAAGAAAACCACTGACCTACAGTGAGCACTGCCGAGTCCCATGCTTAATGCTAACCTACCATACAGCTGCAAATGCAGTGACACACCATTAGTCCAGTAGGCAAAAGCAAATGGTATTCCCAGGGTTTTGCTGTTCATTATTTATGTTTTTTTTTAATGTTTATTTATATTTGAGAGAGAGACATAGCATGAGTGGGGGAGGGGCAGAGAGATGGAGACAGAATCTGAAGCAGGGTCCAGGCTCCAAGCTGTCAGCATAAAGCCCAACTCAGGGCTCGAACCCACAGGCAGTGAAATCATGACCTGAGCCGAATTTGGATGCTTAACCCACTGAGCCACCCAGGCGCCCCCTTTTTAAAATTTTTTTAATGTTTATTAATTTTTGAGAGACAGAGCATGAGCAGGGGAGGGGCAGAGAGAGAAGGAGACACAGAATCCAAAGCAGGCTCCAGGCTCCGAACTGTCAGCACAGAGCCCGACACGGGGCTCAAACTCATGAGTCATGAGATCATGACCTGAGCCGAAGTCAGATGCTTAACTGACTGAACCACCTAGGCACCCCATCCCCTTTTATTTATGGTCATTTGAACAATAGAGAGTCAGTAAAACCTATGTCCCTTTTTCCTTTGTGAACCTTTATCAGAAAGTATTTATTAAACTCCACTGTGTGCTTAGCATTGTTTGAAGTGCTCCAGGAACTAGAGGAGGTATGTATGTCACTATCTTTGTCTTCAAGGACATTGTAGTCTAGGTGGAAAGCATAACTAACAGTATGAAGCAGCAGTAAGCAATACAAAAGAAAATGGTTGAGTGCCAAATTGTGTGAGACCAACTTGAAGTGCTGTAAGAGTTCAGAGGAGCAGGAGGTTGAAGAAAGCTAACGTTGTCATCACTGTCCTCGATAGCTGACATTTACTGACACTTCATATGTGCTAGCCATTGTGCTATGCACTTCACATGCATTATCTCATTTAATCCTCTCAGCTACCTCTGAGATAGGCACTGTTGTTATCCATGTTTTTTTTCAGATGAGGAAATTCAGATAACTAAGTGACTTATCCAAGGGATGTGATGAGACCCCAGATTTAGAGAGGCAAGGAGGGACCTGATCCCTAAAGACCTTAAGAGTCACGTTAAGAAGTTTGGAATTCATCCCCAGGTCAGAGGGTAGCCAATTAAAAGTCAGCATGAAGCCATTTTTAAGTATGGGAATAGTGTGTTTTTAAAGAGATTTTGCTGTCTGGCTGCTGAATTAAGAACACACTCAGAAGATTTAAGACCAAAGAGACAGGGACCAGTTAGGTGACTATTGTAGCACAGTGGCTGGTATACAGTAGGCACTCAATGCACATTTGTTGGGTGGATGGATAGTTAGATGGGTGGATGGGTGGATTTTTAAGGAACAAATTCTGGTGGACAGAACTAGTGAAGTAATAATAAAGGATAGAAAGGGATAGATTTGAGTTATAGTTAGGAAGTTATAGTTAGGAAATAAAATGTATGGGATTTGATGATTAATTGGATATAGGGGATGAGAAAGAGAAGTTAGAATGATGCCCAGGATTTCTGAGGGGCCAGTGGTGCCATTCATTCATTCAGGGAACACCAGAGAAGAATCAGGTCTAAAGGAAAAGGATATGGGAAGGAGATGTGTTCGGTTTTGGAAACACTGAGTTCATGGTGCCTGTGGTTATGCAAATGAAGATGTCACTGAGCAGTTAGATATGTGGGTCTAAATTTCAGGATAGGGGTTTGGGATGGAAGTAAGGATAAGCAAGGCAAATGAAGATCTTTTTGGGGTGATGGAATTATTCTAAAGTTGGATTGTGGTAATGATTACACAGTTTCATAATTTACCAATAATCATTGAATCATCCCCTTAAAACAGATGCACTTTATGGTATGTTAATTATATCTCAACAAGCATTTTAAAAATTAAAAAAAAAGATAAGCAAGGCACTGCCATATAGGTGGTATTGGGACCTTAGAAATGGATGAGATCACCTGAGAAAGTTCACGTGTTAGAACTCTCTAAATATACTGGCATTTAAGGCAAAAATGTTGGAGTGATCAGAAGGATAACCAGAAGAATTTGTGTCATGGAACCCGAGGGAAGAGAGTGTAGTATTTACAGAAGATTTAAATGGATGATCTCTTTCATTTTAATGATAGGAGAGACATAAATATCTTTACTTGCCAACAGGAAGGAGCCATTTGACAGGGAGAAGTTGAATGAAGGAAAGAGAGGGGAAGATGAATCAAGCGAGGACCCCAAGAGAATGGGACACAGTGCACAGGTAGAGGGATGAACTTTCTAGAGGAAGAGAGATATCATTCATTTCCTTGTAACAGGAGGGAAAGATGGTTGGTTGAGGATACAGGTATGTTTGTTTACTGGTTTGTTGTGAGAATTTGAGGGAATTCTGTAGGGTGAATTCTATTTTCTTTGTGAAGAAGGAAGTAAAATCATTTGCCATGTTTTTCCTATGAGTGAGAGAGGAGGTGATGAGGTTGGAACTTGGAGGACTGTAAGATTTGAATTCACTGCGTAGATGTGGAGAGAGTTAAGAGAAATATAGGATCGGTAGGAAACATTGGGAACCCACTTGAAGCTGGACACTACGAATTTAAAGGGGAGTCAGTCTATGCTTATGTGATCAGCATATAAGTCACACCTAAAACCATGAGAATGAAAACACACAGGGAGAGTATGTTGGCTAGGTAAGAGGAGGGATGGAGATTGTCTATCTATCCATCATCTATTTATCTAATGTATTGTTATATTAGTTATCTAAACATTTTATCTGTCACATGTGTTGTATTTTTTTTTTGTTTCAGTTTGCCATTTATCTTTATTTTCTTATGGCTTTTGGTTTTTTCTGGATTGTGGAGGAAGGTCTCCACTCCTTAAACTTTCTTTTCATATTTTTAGTGACTTTCTTTTTTTGTATCTTAAGTCTTTAATAGACCTGCAATTTATTTTAGGATATGAGGCTTTACAGCTTATTTTAGGATATGAAGTTTTGTTTTCTTCCAGATGAATAGCTACAATGCCAAGACCATTTATTCTCACAAGAGTCCTTTTCCCATTGAATGGATCTGTCACCATTGGCATATATTGGGTTTCCATATGCACTTGGACCTATTCCAGACTACTCTGTTCCACTGATTTAATTTTCTGTTCATATGCCAATACCTGACTATTTTTGTTCTAGTGGATTTATGGTAACTTTTGATATCTGGCAATATCTATTATTTCTTTGTCATAATTTTCTTGCTATTCTTGGATATTTTATTGTCACTCTCTACATGAACCTTAAAATAATTTTATCCCATTACAAAATATACTCAATTTGGATTGTGATTATCATTGCATTAGAGTTATATATTAATTTTAGGGAGAAATGATGATAAATTTTCCTAGAGTTATAGTATTATCTCTGCATTTTTTAAGTTTTATTTTTGGGACCTCCTCTTTAATATTTTATTGTTTTCTTCAAATAGGTATAGTAGCTTTCTTGCTAAATTGATCCTTAGGTATTTTATGGTCTTGTCCCTGTTGTGAATGGGTTGCTTTTCTATTTCGATTTAAAACAGCATATGTAGAAAAGCTCTTGGTTTTATATATTTTCTTGTATATAATAGTCTTACCAAATTAAGTCTCTTAACTAAAAAAAAAGCTAGAGTCTCTTAGGTTTATCTGAAGTACCTCTGTTTCTTTTAAACCAATATTTATACCATTTATTTAATTTTCTCATTTTCTTTTGCCTCAGCTAAAACATTAAAAATACTGCTGAATGGGGCACCTGGGTGGCTCAGTCAGTTAAGCATCTGACTTTGGCTCAGGTCATGATCTCACGGTTTGTGGGTTCGAGCCCCGCATTGGGCTCTGGGCTAACAGCTCAGAGCCTGGAGCCTGTTTCAGATTCTGTGTTTCCCTCTCTCTCTCTCAGCCCCTCACCAGCTTATGCTCTCTCTCTCAAAAATAAACATTAAAAAAATTTAAAAACACTGCTGAATAATGGTGGTAATACCAGACATCCTTGCCTTGTTCATGATCTGGGAAACACTTCAGCATTTTCACCACTTTGTGTGATGTTTGTTATTTGTTTTTTAGTGTATTTAAAAATTATCATTTACTTAGAGTTTATATCTGGATTGACTGCTGAGTTTTTTTTAAAAACCTTTTAGAGGGGCACCTGGGTGGCTCAATCTATTAAGCGTCCAACTTCGGCTCAGGTCATGATCTCACGGTTTGTGGGTTCGGGCCCCACATTGAGCTTGGTGCTGATGGCTCTGAGCCTGGAGCCTGCTTCAGATCCTGTGTCCCCCTCTCTCTCTTCCCCTTCCCCCCCCCTCTCAAAAATAAACATTAAAAAATAAATAAAATAAATAAAAAATAAAAACCTTTTGGAATGTATTAATATAACCCTATATGTTGATATATTTTCTAATGTTGAATCATTCTTTTATTTCTGGAATAAACCCTGTTTGCTTATAGTATTTTATTCTTTCATTGCCCTTTTGGATTTCATTTTCTATTTTATTGAGAATTTTTCTGTGTATATTCAGAAGTGAAATCAATGTGTAGTCTTACTATTTCCAGTATCTTTTTTAGGTTTCTTGTATTGTGGTTATACTAGATTGACCAAATGGATTTGGGAACTTTTTATCTTCCTCTGTGGTCTTCAGTAGCTTAAACAGCATGGGAACAATCTGTTCTCTGAAACATTTATGGAACTTAGCCTCAAAACCATTGGAACATGGGGTCTTTAAAAAAACTACACATCTTTTTTTTTTTTTTTTTACAAAGCAAAACAAAACAACACAATACTAACAATGGAAAGGGGATATACTCATAGACAATGGTGTGCTGGTAAACATTTAATAATTGGCCCTCAAAAAAAGCCATTTTTAAAAATGAAATCCTCTGTTATGATTTATCTCTCTCTTTTAGTTAGTTAGTTTATTTATTAATTTAGAGGGAGGTGGCAGAAAGAGAGAGAGAATCTTAAGCAGGCTCCATGCTCAGCTTGGAACCTGATGTGGGGAGCAGTCACGGGAGCCTAGGATCACGGCCCTAGCCAAAAATCAAGGGTCGATGTTCAGCTGAGTCACCCAGGCATCCCCCTTTTATTTTATTTTATTGTCCTTTTCAAGTTTCTCTTAAGTTGAAAAGTTAATTCATTTATTTTCAATGTTTATACATTTTCCCGAGTAGATCTTTAACTGTATCCTATAGTTTTTAAATTGTGTTTTTCCATTTTTTTTCTATAAAATGAAGAATTTTAGTTTTGATTTCCTCTTTGATTCTAAAATTAGGGGTGTGTGTCTTAATTTCAGTGATTGAGGATTTAGGGGTTTATATTTTTGTTATTCTTATTTTACAGGTTTATGATAAGGGAAGGTAGACTATAAAATCTCTACTTTTTCAAATGTATCTGTATTCTATTCTTTGTGGCTAAGTACATGATCAATAGTCAATGTTCCATGAATAGAAGAGAATAAGGTGCATTTTCTATAGAGTACAAAGTTCTATACATAGCTATTACATTGTTTTACTGATAGATTAAAGTAAATCCTCTATATCCTTGCTTATTTTTTTAGAGTGAAACCTTACTTCAGCTGTCAGTTTCACATATATCTTTTTGTCTTATCAATTTATCTATTTTTAAATGTTTATTTCTTTAGAGAGAGAGTGCGTGCTTGTGGGTGTGCGAGTGGGGGAGGGACAAAGACAGAGGGAGAGAGAGAATCTTAAGCAGGCTCTGAGCTGTCAGCACAGAGCCCAACTCTGGGCTTGATTCCACAAACCGTGAGATCATTACCTGAGCTGAAATCAAGAGATGGAGGCTTAATGGACTGAGCCACCCAGGTGCCCCTCTCCATCTATTTTTAAGAGTATTTGTTTCCTAGAAGTACAACTGATAGTTTAAAGCAAACGCACATTTTTAAAGTTATTAATACATATTGTCATCAATCTCTGTTCACCAAAGCAATTTATACTCCCACCAGAAATGTACAAGAAAGCAGATGGGGCTTTCCTAAGTTTTCCTCTACCACGCTGTTTTGGAATGCTATTGAGTTCAGTCACTTACATTTGCCTTTTTTTGGTCTTTAAAAGAAAAATTCTTGGATGCCAGGCAGTAGTCAAAAACAGGAGCTCCCACTGGTTTGGGCTTAGGGTCATCAAAACGGACAGATGTCATCTAGTAGGACTAGTATTCCCACTGCAGATAAAACCATTGAGTCTTTAGGGTTTGGGTTGCCTCAGTACAGAGAGAGGTCAGAGAGATCAAGTGATTTTGATTAAGCAATTAAATATCCCCAGGTTGGCTCTTAAATAGCTCTCTCTACAATTCCTGCTGCCCCCATGCCTGAATCCCCAAGACTCTCACTGTCTTTGTTCTGTCCAATAATTGACTTTTTCTTCTCTCTAATATGTCTGTCAGTTTCTTGAAATTCATGAATGAAGGAAAACTGCTATACAGAGATCTGAATTTTCATAAAGGACATCCATTTCTGAAGATATAATTTTAAGGGTCAATAATTAGAGTGGAGGCAGTGCATAGTACTGATAGCATCTTCTTTTTTTCCCCTACCATATAACAGTAGTATTTAAGGATTCATTAGAAATACACATGCCCTTTGAAAACCCAGTATTAAATTCCTCTTCACAAAGTAATCTGAGTCAAAAAAGTCAACTATAAAAGTACATTTTTAAATAGAATTCAGAAAATGAATATGAAGCGATCATTAGATGAATGTTATTAAGGAATTATTTGTTCACTGTGATTATGCAACAAAATATCCTTTTATTTCTGAGATGTGATCTGAAATATTTAGGGTGAAATGGTGCAGTCTTTTGGATTTGTTTTAAAACACTCCAGGGGCGCCTGGGTGGCTCAGTTGGTTAAGCAGCCAATTTCGGCTCATATCATGATCTCTCAATTCATGAGTTCGAGCCCCGCATCGGGCTCCGTGCTGACAGCTCGGAGCCTGGAGCCTGCTTCGGATTCTGTGTTTCCGACTCTCTCTGCCCCTCCCCTGCTCACGCATTCTCTCTCTCTCTGTCAAAAATATAAAAAAAAACATTTAAAAAATTTAAAAAAACCATTCCAGCAAAAGGGAGGGAAATAGATCAAACAAGTATAGCAAACTGTTGATAGCTATTAAAGCGGGGGGCGGGGGGGGGGTACAAGGCATTTCATCATATTGTCAAGTTTTAAATATGCTTAGAACATTTCGTAATAAAAATGTTTAAAATGATAACAATTACATAATTGCAACCAGTAAAACCATGCTAAAATGTATAAAGAAAACATTTTAAACTTTTTCCTACCCCTCTCTCCATCGAAATCTTCTACAGCCTGGCTTATTTTTTGCCTACCAACTCCTTTTCCCTTAAAGTCACATTGTTTGAAGCTCCTCCGTGAGGAAAATGTGATGACAGGGAAAGATCCAGGTGTGAGAACTAAACCACACTACTGTCCAAAGACAGTGCACAGGAAATTGGCTGCTAGTCAATGCACCCTTCCTTAGAAAATGCATTTGGAAGCTGGTGCTGGCAATGTGAGATCTGAACTCCAAGAGATCATAAACCTGAGTTCCTGCAGTATGATCATATTCAGAACAAGGTCAATGAAATCAGCCCACTATTCAAATGAGGCCAACACAGCCCTTTCTTTAGGTTCCAGATGAGATTAACAAGAATGATTTATAGAATATAAATACCTTTTGAGCAATAACTTAAGCCTTTCCATGATTTATTTTAAAAAAAAATTTTAATGTTTATTTATTTTTGAGAGAGAGGCACAGACTGTGAGTGGGGGAGGGGCAGAGAGAGAGGGAGACACAGAATCCGAAGCAGGCTCCAGGCTCCGTGCTGTCAGCACAGAGTTTGACATGGGGCTCAAACTCACAAACTGTGAGATCATGACCCGAGCCAAAGTCACACACTCAATTGACTGAGACACCCAGGCACCCCAAGCCTTTACATGATTTAGAAACACATTTGTGTGTGCACACATACACACTTACAAGTCATAAGTACCCAGACTATCTCAATTAACCAATGAAAAATTATGGAAATTTCAGCTGATAAATCATCAAGAGTTGAAATGTCAGCCAACTGATTTTATGCTAAGACAAGTAAGTGTCCACATAAATCAAAGCCTGACTTTCAGTTTTCTGGGAAAGAGGTACTGCATATTTCCAGACTAGCCTAGCAACTGGAGGTGGTGGAGGAGTGGGTAAGGGCATTTGTATTATTTAACTACTACTATGTTCCAGGTTCTGTGCTAAGACCTTTATTTCTATTTTCTCGTTTGATTCTTCCAGCAACCTGTGAGATAGGGTGATGTTGTTTCTGTTTTACTCATCAGAAAGATGGGCTCAGAGGTGTTGATTGACTTGTTTGAGTTCACTCAGCCTGTAAGTGTCAAAGCTGGAATTCAGACTCAGGCCTGCTTGACTTCAAATCCAGAGCTCTTTCCACTCTACTTTGTTGCCTCCTGGGAGGAAAAGGTGCTGAGAAGAAATGAAAACTTAGCACACAAAAGTCCTCAAAAAGAAAAAAAAAAGGAATGCGGGGTTTTTTTGCTCAAAAAGAAAAAAAGTTATAGCTACAAAGAGAGTGATCAAAGGGCAGGATAACTTTTATGGTTAAAGTGAAACAGGGAATCTGAAGGAGCCCTGGCCTTGGGATTAGAAAGCTTAGTTTGGGTTGTAACTTCATCACTTGCTAGCTTATATGACTTTGATAATTCACTTTTACCTCGCTAGAGATTGGTTTCCTCATTCATAAAATTCAATAATGCCTGTCCTATCTATTTCATGAGGTTGTTATAGAGATCAAATATAGAGACCAAATCTATCTGAAAGCTCTCTCTAGTCTACACCACAACAACTATAGAGCTATAACAGCTACACGACTGTAGTTAATGATTTCTTTGATTAACAGTAGCAGTGTGTTAAGATGATCACCCCTTTGGAATTTCCCAGAAAATTGAGATTCCTTGTCCTTTATTTTATATTTTCTCTAGAAGCTACTGTATCTCCCAAAGTGAGGAATGGAGCCCTGAGCCCTAGGCAGAAAGCAAAGACCCAAAGTAAATTGCACTCTGTGCCCCCTCATATCCTCACTGATTGTATATAGGTGAATCGTATTAAGAGGGACATCAAAGGCAGACCTGTAAGGGAAAAGAAGCTCCAAAAAGGTAGCCTTTTGTCTGAGCAAGTGTGATGATGGACACACAAGACCTACCTGCTTTTTCCTGGAGGCGGTGAAGAGAGATTATGGCTTACAGGCATTATGTACCTGGAAACATACACAAACACACACTCACATGTATGTGAACCTCGGGACTTCTCACCTTAAGGCAGCATCCATCAGGATAGGGTCCCTGGATGAACCAGTGTAACCTAGAGCCATCTCTGGTTCCAGTAATACTTTCATAATACCACACTCTGTTCATATTTTTGACAGCTGCCTCTCATCCTTCCTCATCAATACCACAGGCAGGCTGACTGGTAGATTCCCAGCTCTGTAGCACAGGGATTGAATGTGGGAGGGTGCAGACTCATCAATGCATTAACAAGTATTTTAATGAGCCTCCAAAGTATAGAGCTCTACTCTGCTTGGAGCTGAGAGTGTAGGACAGATGGGTTCCTCTCCCTCAGGGAGCACTGCAGAGGAAGCTAAAATGGAATGTAATTACGGTACTATATTCTAATACATGAGGGAATGTGCTAGGTAGCTTTCTTGATCACATATCTGTTTCTTCGAGACTCAACCTAATATTTTGGGGGCTCTGAGTCTGGGGGATTGTGTGGATTATGGGGGAACCCAGAGCAGAAAAACAGAGAGTAACAAGCTGGGGCCAGCCGAATTTCTTCCCAGCCAAGGATGTGAAATGTAATTGGCGTTTTTAGCAGAAATCAGCAGCTGACCTCCCTCTTGGCATCAGCTTCCTGCTCTGAATGGAGGGAGTAGGTGATAGTTGGCTCCAGGTAGGAAGAGAGGCCATCTTACCTGCAGAGACAGGGCAAACCCTTTTCAGTAGTATGGAGGTAACTGCATTTGGGAATGAGGTCTAGGTACTTAAGGTGTGAGGAGAAGAAGAGTAAGAAAAAGAGACATGGCAATCTCTGAGACAAGGAAACAGTGACCCAGTATTTCCAGAAAGGGAAAGCAGATAGAGGAATGGAATAAAAATAAAGCAGATGGTGGAACAGTGCTCACTTGTTTGTTCTGCAGAAAAACCCAGAAGATATAGTGGTTACAATAGTAGTAATCATGGTCACTGTCATCACGATAGTAGTTGTAGTAAAGACAAAACAAAACAGAAACAACTATTCGACTACCTATCATGATTCAGAAAATGTATTAGGTGCTTTATTTCTGTTATTTAATTTAGTAAGCATGTGCAAAACCCTTTGAGGCCAGATGTCAGTATTATCCTCATTTACAGAAAAGGAAACTTACTTAGTCCAGTCACCCAAGACCAAACAGGTGGTTGGGAAGCAGCAGAACCAAGAGGCTAATGTGAGGCTGTCTGACTTCAAAGCCCATTATTTTAATGAGTTCCATTTTTAATTTTGGTTTTTGGTTCAGTAATGGGGAACCCCTACCCCAGGATTCCCAGGGACCCTTCCCAGAGAGCCCCTGCACACCTCCTCTCTCCTTCTCATTGTCTTTCTCTCTCTCCCCATCCCCACCAAGATAACCTGACTAAGGGCTCTCCTTGGAACCCACTAGCCCCCTTAGGCTTTTCACTGTACAAAACCCTTAGCTCTAGTCTCTGTCCTCACTCATGAGGTACTTGGGGCTGCTGGAAATATGTTCTCAAAACATCTTTGTTACTTAGTCATGGAGTTGAGTATTGTTCAGAAGCCTCCCTGCTCACTGATGTGCTCATATAGAATTCTTCAAGCCCTTGTCCTGGGGCTCTTTCCTGGAATTCTCCATCTTCTTTCCCTATCCCCCACTCTTCTACCCCACTCCACCCTTTCAGCTTGGAAGCAATATAGGCCTTTCTTAAGCTATTTTTTTTAACATTTATTTATTTTTGAGAGAGAGAGAGAGAGAGAGAGAGAGAGCATGAGGGAGGGAGGAGCAGAATCCAAAAGCAGAATCCAAAGCAGGTTCCAGGCTCTGAGCTGTCAGCACAAAGCCTGACACGGGGCTTGAACTCACACACCGTGAAATCATGACCCGAGCCAAAGTCGGATGCTTAATCCACTGAGCCACCCAGGCGCCCCTTCTTCAGCTATTTTTACACTTCCACTGGGCCCTTGCTTCTTCTAGCGACCATCTGCCTTTTCTGAACATGGAACCAGGTTTCTTTTTTCTCTGTTGTCATCCAAAGTCCCCTGTCTCAGAAAGAATGACTTCTTTCTCAGAATATGCCAGCTTTGACCTTAGCTAGAATGTCCCTGGCCCTCCCAGTAGTGATTCTTGGCTCTGTGTATATATAGGGAATATCAGGGTACTGAAGCCATCTCTCAGAAACAAAGGTCTTGGGAAGGGATGCTTATGTCAGACTTGAGTACAAAGAGGGGCTAAATGCTCCTCCACAGTCTAGTCGGTGACTAGAGAAGGCATAATCTTTCAGTGGCCTGCCCTGCTCTCCTTCCCTTCCATAATTCTATGGTCGTGAAAGGCAGTGAAAAGGACGGCTTGGGGAAAAGCCCTGGACTAGAAATCAGGAAACCTGAGTTCTGATACTGACTCTGCCATCCAGTAGCTGCATGAACTTGGGCCAAAGAGCCTGTACATACCTCTGTCACACTGCCTGCTCTGCTGGGTTAGAACTACCTGATTACATCTTGTTTCCTTTGTTGGACTATCCGCTTCTTAAAGGCAATGGCCATGACCATGCCACATTCATCTCAGAAACTGCAGGTCCTAACTAGTCTCTCTGACTCATTCTCTACCCCTCAAATCCATTTTCCACATTGCTGTGGGAATGAGCCTTTTAAACTGCAAAGCCCGCATGTCACTCCCCTAGCACAAACCCTTCCATTGTTCCTCATCACCATTAAGGTAAAGGTTTATAAGACCCACAATGATCTAGATCCTGCCTGTATCTCTAGCATGCCCTTTTACTACTTGCACTTTATACTGTGCTCATTCCACAAATATGTAAGCATGTTTCTGCCTTGGTCCAGGCATTGGGAATGCAATGTGAACATGGCATCTGCCTTCACAGGACTTAGATTCCTCTTTTCTGCTGACTGACTGCTGCTTGTCCTTTAAGACTCAACTCGGGCACCATCTCCTTCAGGGACATCACCCATGCTCTATACCTTTCTCCCCATCTTCCTAGTCTGGTTCCCCATGTGTATATGGAGTGCCCTATGCATACTTCCATCATAGCACTTCTGTGTACCAATTTGTCTCCCCACCAGGCTTTAATCTCTGAGAGTGGGAACTGTGTCCTATCCACTTTTTTATACCCAGCACATGACTTGGTACACAATAGATATCGAGGAAGGATAATTGAATAAACAGTACCCTCTGGTGGCTAGCTCTTGTAAGTACAATCTTTTATGCATTGTAGAAGGGAGGAAAGCGTAGGCAATTACCCAGGAGAGGTAAAATTTTCTTTCTTTTAATATTGGGTAAGGAACCATTTCAGAATGTGTGGTCTCCTAGAAGCTATGTCGTTGTCCCAACAAGTCTTTCATAATGCAGCAAATAATATGTAAATGACAGAACAGAATTACCATTTTGAGTAATTGTGTAAAAAGAAAACCTAAGGGAAATTCATCCCATGCAACAAGGAAATGTAACCTACTATACAATTTTTTATTATACCTTTATTTCAGGGCCAACACACTCATATTCACTTATTCATTCAACAAATATTTGTTGAATACCTGTAGTGTGCCAGGCACTACTCTAGGTGTTGGGGATAAAGTAGTGAATGAAATAAAATCTTTAACATTAAGTTTACATTCTAGTTGGGGGAGATATACAGTAAACAAATGTATTTTTATTAAGGGTTTAAGTGCTATGGATAAAAAAAAAATTAGGGGAGAGTGACGTCACCAAGATGGCAACCTAGGTTGCTCCTGACTTTGTTTCCCCTCACAAGAAGAACAACTAACATCAAATCAAGAACGAGACACAGCTGAGAGGATCCTAGTATATGGGGGTGAGGCTGAAGTACCCTTCTGCTCCACAGAGACCCAGACAGACTGCATTAGGAGGGTGAGAAGTGGCTATGCATTGCTCCTCCTTCAGTCTAGTGCAGCACTATGCAGAGAGGTCTCCTGTGAGCCTTCAGTTCCTCCCATGGGGAAAGAGAACCCACTGGGGACAATTATCACCCCCCCTACATTGGGGCTCACTTTGTGAGAATCCCTACTCTGATCTCACACCACGGGGATTTCAGGGGAATCTGTGGGGCTCAACCACTGGGAATCTGACTATGGTGGAGGAGGGGGAATGGATTGAAACATCTAGTGTAGGGATCTTGGCCCAAAGGGTAATCCCAATGGCAGCTTTGCTTACCCACAGAATCAAGTTGGGGGAACACTCTAACTAAAGTACTTTGTGGAGTGCAGACCTAGATGTGGATCCTCAAACAAGGACGTTTGCCAACCCTTGAGCCTAGTTTGCCCAGGCCCAAGCAAGGAGCTGCATCACAGTCCCACCCACTTTGGGGAGTGTCTTCCAGCCCTATCTGACCAGAAGGGCTGGTGACAACTTCCAGAAGCAGTGCAGCCCAGTGGCACTTGAGCAGAGAGACCAGCAGGCAGAGCTGATCACCCCTAGGGCAAAGCCAGTTGTGGTGAAGCCTTCTGTATATAAAGGCAGGGAGATTGATTTCTAGCTAAGGCTGAGGGTAGCTCCTGTCTCATCCAAACCAGAGAGACCAAGAAATTGACAGTGGCCTAGAGCAGTCTCTCCCCATCCCACCCAGGCAAGGGAGCTAAGACATAGCCCCACCCACTGTGAAGACTGTCTTCTGGCCCCATCTAACTGGAAGGTCTGGAAACAACTCCTGAAAGCTGTGCAGTCCAGCGGCACTCAAGCCGAAAGGCAAGTGGGCAGAACTGAGAGTTTTCAGAATAAAGCCAGCGGCCCTGTTCGGTCAGGGAACTTGGGGTGTGGGTTGGCTTGAGTTAAGACAACAAAGAGCTTTACTGGCTTTAGAGCTGCTTCTCCTGCTGTGCCCAGTCAGGAAATCTGATTCATAGCCCTGCTCATCACTGAATAAAATCTTCAGATTGTCTAACCAGGGAACCTAACCAGAGGATATGGGAAGCTGCACAGTCCATTCAACAGCCCTGTGTATAGTGGCACTTAAATAGAGAGCACAGCCTGTGGGTCCCCCCTTCTGAAGAGCAAAACTGGTGGCCTCACCTGGCAAGTGAATTAAGTGCACACTCAGGCCTGATTCTGGCCCCCAAACAACAAGCTGTATGGACTCTGGGCCCTGGCTGGCTCCCTTGGCAGGGCAGGGAAACCAATTCATAGCCCCATCCACTAGTGAATAATGTAGTATCCAGTTCCAACCATCTACTAGTTATGATCAGAGAATCCAGGCAACAGTGGAGCCCATCCTGCAGCCTCACTTGGGTAGGGAACCAAGCCAGCAGTCCTAGCCAACTGTTCTCAGCCAGTAGCACACCCCCCCATTCCTGTCTTCAGAGTTCAAACTATTGCCTCATCCAAAAATAGATCATAATACCAGTCATCTCTGCCCAAGGACATTACCAGCAGATGCCCAGAAAACCCAAACTGAGCTGACTGGTGAAGAGTTGTTTCTGCCAAAGCAAATCTGTAAAGTTTGGAAGAGGTGCTCAATTACTTAAATGCATGGATACAAATGTAAGAAATCAAGGATCCTGAAAAAGCAGGTAAATATGACACCATCAAAGGAAATTGATAAAACCATGATTACTGACCCTAAAAAAATGGGGATCTATAATTGTCAGTGCATTTGGAATAATCCTATTAAGGAAGTTTAGTGAACTACAAGAAAACACAGACAGCTAAATGAAATTAGGAAAACAATGCATGACCAAAATGAGAATTTTGATGAGGAAATAGCAACCATCAATAAAACACAAACAGATGGGATGCCTGGGTGGTTCAGTCGGTTAAGTGTCCGACTTCAGCTCAGGTCATGATCTCACAGCTCATGAGTTCGAGCACTGCATCAGACTCTGTGCTGACAGCTCAGAGCCTGGAGCCCACTTCAGATTCTGTGTCTCCCTATGTCTCTCTCCCTCCTCTGCTCATGCTCTATCTCCTTCTCTCTCTCTTAAAAATAAATAAACATTAAAAAAAAATTTAAAAAAAAGCACAAACAGGGGCACCTGGGTGGCTCAGTTGGTTAAGCATCTGACTTCAGCTCAGATCACGATCTCATGGTTCGTGAGTTCAAGCCCTTCATCGGACTCTCTGCTGTTAGTGTGGAGCCTGCTTCAGATCCTCTGTCTCCCCCTCTCTCTGCTCCTCCCCTACTTGGGCTCACATTCTCTCTCTCTCTCTCTCTCTCTCTCTCTCTCTCTCTCTCAACAATAAGCATTAAAAAACACAAACAAACAGAAATTTTAAAATTGAAAAATACCATAACTGAACTGAAGAATACAATAGAGAGTTTCAAAAGTAGGCTTGACCATGTAGAAGAAAGAATCAGGTGACCTGGAGGATAGGACATTGCAAATTACCCAGTCAGAGGAGAAAAGAAAGAAGAATGAAAAAGTGAGGAAAGCCTGTGGGAATTATGGGACAAAATGAAAAGAAAATATTCACATTATGGGAATTCCAGAAGGAGAAAAGAAAGAGAAAAGTATATTTAAAGCAATAATGAAAATGTCCCAAACGTGGGGAGATAAATGGACATCCCCTATGAGGCCCAAAGGATCCCAAACAGGTTGAATCCAAGACATATAATTAAATTGTCAAAAGTTGAAAGAAAGAATTTTAAAAGCAGCAAGAGAAAAGAGAGATGCTACATACAAGGGAACCCCCAAAAGATTGGTGGATTTCTCAACAGAAATTTTCAGGCTAGGAGAGAATGGGATGACATATTTAAAATATTGGAAAAAATAACTCAACCACAAATTATATACCCAGCAAAGCTGTTCTTCAGAAACAAAGAAGGGATAAAGACTTTCTCAAACAAACAAAAGCTGAGGGAGTTCATTACCACCAGACCTGCCTTACATGAAATGCTAACAGGAATTCTTTGACTGGAAGTAAAACTATGATAATTAATATCATAAAAACATAAAAAGGTAGTATAAATCTCACTGGTAATGGTAGATATATAGTCATAGATTCTGCAATACGGTACTAGTAGTGTATAATATACTTACAACTCTAGTTTAGAAGTTAGAAGAAAGAACATAGGAAAAATAACCATAAATACATTAATCTGTTATTAGTTACATGATCTCAAAAACATGTAAATTGTGGGGCACGTGGGTGGCTCAGTCGGTTGAGTGTGTGACTCTTTATTTTGGCTCAGGTGATGATCTCACAGTTTCGTGAGTTTGAGTCCCCTGTCGGGCTCTGCACTGACAGAGTGGAGCCTGCTTGAGATTCTCCCTCTCTCTGCCCCTCCCCTGCTAACCCTCTCTCTGTCTCTCTCAAAAAAAGTAAATAAACTTAAAAAAATACACGTAAATGCTAACAGCAGTAACCTAAAATGTGAGGGGGAGGAGAAGGATAAGTGTAAAGTTTATGAATTTTATTGAAGTTAAATTTTTATCATTTTAATATAAGGAATTACAAATTTAAGGTATTTTATGTAAACCTCATGTTAACCACAAGGGAAAATCTCATAGTAATTACACAAGAGAACACTGTAGAGAGGCCAGAGAATGCTGATATTAAAATACACCAAATACAACAACAAAAAAGTGCAGGATAAGAAACAAAGAAAAAGAGATCTGTGAAACAACCAGAAAACAATTTTTAAAATGGCAATAATAAGTCCTTATCTATCTATACTTATTTGAAATGTAAATGGATTATTCAGTTAAAAGACAAAAAATGGCTGAATGGATTTAAAAAAAACATTGAAAACTATGCTGACTACAAGAGACTCACTTTAGCCTTAAAGACACACATAGACTGAGAGTGAAGGGATGGAAAAAGACATTTCAAAAAAAAAAAAGCAAGAGTAGCTATAATTATATCAGACAAAATAGACTTTAAACTAAAAATGGTAAAAAGAGACAAAGAAGGTCATTATGTAATGATAAAGGGATCCATACATCAAGAAGACATAACACTTATAAATATTTGTCTGTCCAACACTAGAGCCCATAAATATATAAACCAAAACTAACAGAGCTAAAAGAAGAAATTAACAGAAATACAATAATAGTTGGGGACTCTAATACCCCACTTTCAACAATGGATACATCATTCAGAGAATCAATAAGGAAACTGCAGATTTGAACAACACTATAGACCAAATGGACCTAATAGACATATACAGAACATTCTATTCAACAACAGCAGAATACATATTCTTCTCAAGTGCACATGGAACATTTTTTGGATAGACCATATATATGTTAGGCCACAAAACAATTCTTAGAAAATTCAAGAACATTGAAATACCGGATATCTTCCCTAACCATGATGGCATGAAACTAGAAATCAATAAAAAGAAGAAAACTGGAAAATCCATGAACACATGAAAATTAAACAACACTCTCCTGAACAACCAATGGGTCAAAGAAGAAATTAAAGGGGAAATAAAAAATTTCTTGAGACAAACAAAAATGGAAATAAAACATACCAAAACTTATAGGATGTAGTAAAAACAGTTCTAAGAGGGATGTTCATAGCAATAAATGCCTACATTTAAAAAGCAAGAACAATCCCAAATAATGAACCTGACTCTACACCTTGAAGAACTAGAAAATGAAGAACAAACTGAGCCCAAAGTTAGCAGAAGAAAGGAAATAATAAAGATAAAAGCATAAGTCAATGAAATAGAGAACAGACCAACAATAGAAAAGGTTAACCAAACTAAGAGTTTGTTCTTGGAAAAGAGATACAAAATCAACAAATCTTTAGCTAGACTAACCAAGGAAAAAAGAGAAAGGACCCAAATCATCAAGATTATAAATGAAAAAAAGAGACATTACCTAACTGACACTACAGAAATTCAAAGGATCCTAAGAGCCTAGTATGAACAATTATATGCCAACAAATTGGATAACTTAGAAGAGATGAAGAAAATTTTAGAAACAATTCACCAAGACTGAATCAGGAAGAAATGGAAAATCTGATAGACCAATTACTAGTAATGAGATTGAAACAATAATTTAAAATCTAACAAAGGACCAGATGACTTCACTGGTGAATTTTACCAAATACTTAAAGGATTAATACCTATTTTCAAATTCTTCCAAAAGTTTCAAGAGGAGAGAACACTCCCAAACTCTTTATGAGGCCAGCATTATACCAAAACCAGAAAAGGGCACTACCAGAAAAGAAAACTACAAGCAAATATCCCTGATTAATATAGATGCAAAATTCTTTTTTTAAATTTTTTTTAGCATTTATTTATTTTTTGAGAGAGAGTGAGTGGGGAAGGGGCAGAGAGAGGGAGTCACAGAATCCAAAGCAGGCTCCAGGCTCTGAGCTGTCAGCACAGAGCCCAATGCAGGGCTTGAACTCACAAACCGCAAGATCATGTCCTGAGCTGAAGTCAGATGCTTAACTGACTGAGCCACCCACGTGCCCCTAGATGCAAAATTCTTGATAAAATACTATCAAACCAAATTCAGCAGCACATGAAAGGGGTCATACACCATGATCAAGTGGTATTTACCCGTGAGATGTAAGGATAGTTCAACATTTGCAAAGTAATCAATGTGATGCATCACATTAATAGAATGAAAGAAAGGAATTTCATGATCATCTCAATAGATGCAGAAAAAGCATTTGACAGAATTGAACTTCCATTCATTATAAAAACTCTTAACAAATTAGGCATAGAAGGAACATATCTCAGCCTAATAAAGGCTATATATAACAAGACCACAGCTAACATCATACCCAGTGGTGAAAGTTTGAAAGCTTTTCCTTTAAGATCAGGACCAAGACAAGGGTGCCCACTCTCAGCACTCTTATGCAACATAGTACTAGAACTCCTAGATGGAGCAATCAGGCAAGAAAAAGAAAAGATATAAGAATTGGAAAAGAAGTAAAATTGAAATAACATGAGTTTATATATAGAAAATCCTAAAGTCTTAACTAAAAAACTGTTAGATCTAATCAATGAATTCGGTAAAGTTGCAGGATACAAAATTAACATAAATACCAGTGGCATTTCTATACATTAACAATGAATTTTCTAAAAAAGAAATAAATTGATGCCTTTTACAATAGCATCAAGAACAAGAAAATGCTTAGGAACAAATTTAAGGAAGAAGATCTCTACTCTGAAAACTACAAGACAGTAATGAAAGAAATGGAAGAAAACAAATGAATTAAAAAGTATCCCATGTTTGTGGATTAGAAGAATTAATATTGTTAAATTGTCAATACTACCAAAAGCCATGTATATATTCAATGCAATTTCTATCAAGATTCCAATGGCATTTTTTTTACCAAAGTAGGAAAAACACAAGAGACCCTGAATAGCCAAAGAAATTCCGAGAAAGAAAAAGAAAATAGGAGGCATCACACATTCTGATTTGAAGCTATACTATAAAGTCATAGTCATCAAAACAGTATGGTACTAGCATAAAAACACGCAATGGAACAGAATTGAGAGCCCAGATATAAATCCAAGTATATACAGTTAACTAATATGTGACAAAAGAACCAAGAATACCCAATGGAAAAAAAGACTGTGTTTTCAACAAACGGTGCTGAGATAATTGGCTATTCACATGTAAAAGAATGGAACTGGACCCTATCTTATACCACTCACAAAAATTAACTCCAAATAGATTAAAGACTTAAATGTAAATCCTGAAAGCATGAAACTCCTAGAAGAAAACATAGGAATAAAGTTCCTTGATAGGTGTATTTATGACTTGTTTTGGGATATGACACCTAAAGCACAAGCAACAAAATAAAAAATAAACAAGTGGGACTGCATCAAACTAAAAAGGTCTACACAGCAAAACAAACCATCAACAAAGTGAAAAAACAGCCTACAGAATGAAAAAAAAATATTTGCAAACCATGTATCTTATGAGGCATTAACATCCAAAATACATATAGAACTCCTATAACCCCATAGCAGAACTCCTATAACCCCAAATAGCCAAATTAGAAAATGGGCAAAGGACCTGAATAGACATTCCTCCAAAGAAGATATACAAAAGGTCAGCAGGTACGTGAAAAGATGCTCAGCATCATTAGTAATTAGGGAAATATACATTAAGACCACAGTGAGATATCACTTCATGACTATTAGAAAAACCACCATCAAAAAGGTAACAAATGCTGGCATGGATGTGGAGTAGAGGGGAACCTTTGTGTATAGCCCTTGTGTATAATCCCAATAGGTGGGATTATAAATTGGTGCAGCCACTATGCAAAACAGTATGGAGGATCCTCAAAAAATTAAAAGTAGAACTACCATATGATCCAGATGTATTCGGGAAATAGGGGAATGAAAACCCTAACTCAAAAAGATAATCTGCACCCCCATGTTCATAGCAGCATTATTTCCAATAGCCAAGACATGGAAACAACCTAAGTGCCCATCAATGTATGAATGGATAAAGAAGTTGTGGTATATAATACAATAGAATATTATTCAACCATAAAAACCAAGGAAATCCTGCCATTTGTGACAACACAGATGGACCTTGAAGGCATTATGCTAGTGAAATAAGTCAGAGAAAAACAAACACTATATAATCTCACAAATGGAATCTAAAAAAAAACCCAAAATGGAGCATCTGGGTGGCTCAGTCAATTAAGCCTCCTACTTCAGCTCAGGTCATGATCTCACGGTTTGTGGGTTCGAGCCCTGTGTTGGGCTCTGTGCTGACAGTTTGGAGACTGCTTGGGATTCTCTCCCTCTCCCTTAGCCCCTCCCCCATTAGTGTTTTCTTTCTCTCTAAAAATAAATAAACTTAAAATAAAACCCCAAACTTACAGAAAAAGAGATCAGAATTGTGGTTACCAGAGACAGGGGGTGAGGGCAGTGGAAATTGGAGGAAGGTGGTCAAAATGTACACGCTTCCAGTTATAAATAAGTACTAAGAATGTGATGTACAACATGATGACTAGAGCTAACACTGCTGTATGATGTATAGGAAAGTAAAGAGAGTAAATCCTATGAGTTTTCATTACAAGAAGACAATTTTTTTCCTTTTCTTGTTATTCTATCTAAATGAAAACATGGATGTTAGCTGAACCTATTGGGATAATTACATATATTTTACAATATATGTAAATCAAAACATCGTGCTGGTATGCCTTAAACTTCTACAGTGATGTATGTCAATTATTTATTAATAAAATTGGAAAAAGTAGACTAGGGTATAGAGTGGGGTGTGAAATGAGATGCCACTTGAGCATCTGGATACATATTAGTTATAACTCTGAAAAATACATAGATGTTGGTTCATCAGGCCTGCTTAAAACATAGTTATAACTTCAGAAAACCATATAAATGTTGGTTCATCAGATCTGTCTAAAACATTATGGGACTTCTAGAGTTTTCTTTCTTTCTTTTATTTTAAATTTTGAAATAAGTTTTAACTTCACATAGAAGTTGCTAAAATAATATGGAGAGTTCCCACAAAGGATTCACCTACTCTTTCCCATTGTTAACATTTACATAATCGCATAACTACCATAACCAGGAAAGGGTCACTGGTGTAATATTCTACCAAGCAAACTACAGACCTCATTCAAATTTCACCTGGGTTTACATGCCCTCAACCTTGTGGCGGCAGGGGAGGGCTCATAATGCTGTGAACTTTATCACATGTATAGATTTGTGTAATCACCATCATACTTAGACCAACAGTTTCATCACCCCCAAGAAACTAATTGTGCTACCTTTTTATAGTCACATTTGCCCCCGTGGAAACCCCTGATCTGTTCTTCTTCACTATAATTTCTGGAATGTTATGTACATGGAAACATGAAGTGTATAACATACTATGATCCGCTTATGTCCCTAATCAAAATGCCCCTGAGATCCATTCAAGTTGTTGTGTGTATCAATAGTTTTTCAATTTTTTTTATTGCCAGTGTTCTACAATTTGTTTATACATGCCCCCACTGAAGAGCATTTCAGCTTTTTCCAGTTTTTGGCTCATACTTATAAAGGTGTTATTGGGATACCTGGGTGGCTCATTTGGTTAAGCATCTGACTCTATCTCAGCCCGGGTCTTGATCTCAGGGTCGTGAGTTCAAGCCCGCACTGGGTTCCATGCTGGGTGTGAAGCTTACTTAAAAACTAAAAACAAATAATAATAAAATAAGGTGTTAATGAACTTTCATGTACTTTTTTCTGTAGACATAAATGTTCATATTTCTATGGTGGAATCTAGAGTTTTAGGTCTTCAGAGTAGTTTAGAAGCAAGTGCTGTGCTTCACAGAGTGAAAAGAACATGAAAGATATGGCTTTAGCCTTGCTCTGTCATTGATCGGTAGAATGATATTAGGTAAGCCCTTCTTTCTAGGACTCAAATTTCTATATGTAGAATGAGGGGCTAGGAACCTATGATTTCTCCAGTCTTTTCCATATCTAACAATTCTGTGGTTCTGAAGAGATAAAAAGGAGGTTTCTACCTTATTTCATAGAGGACTTCTAGCTTCTAGCTGTACAAGTAGCATACCAGCTACAAGCCTAGATTATTCCTCTCTCACTTGTTTCCTTGCATGTTCTAAACAGTTTCCTTGTGTGGAAAGAGAATATGGGTTTGAAAGTAACTAATCTTAGAAGTTATTTTAATATTTATTTTTGATAGAGAGAGAGTGTGTGTGAGTGGGGTAGAGGCAGAGCAAGAGAGAGCAAGAGAGAGTGAGAGTGAGTGAGAGAGAGAGAGAGAGAAACAGAATCTGAAGCAGTCTCCAGGTTCCAAGCTGTCAGCACAGAGCCTGACGTGGCGCTCTAACTCAAGAACCGTGAGATCATGACCTGAGCTGAAGTCAGATGCTTAACCGACTGAGCCACCCAGGTGCTGCAGAAAGTAACTAATCTTAATGCTACAAAGGCTTGGAGGTCTGATACCTGAGGAGAAAGGCCTTTAAAACTAACACAGAATTGCCACATGGCACAGGGTCATTCCTATGTCATGTATATGGAACGAACTCCTTCTGTTGCTAGTATTGTTGTTAGTTACACTCAGAGTAAAATAAACACGGAATTTGTGCGTGTGTGTCCATATGTATGTGTGTGCATGATGCATATTTTCTAAATGTTTCATTGTATACATTTTTATCCTATATATTTTTTCAAAAGTCAGGAAGTAATTCTACAAAATATTTACAATGCTTACGTCTAAGGAATGCGATTATCTTGGGAGCCAATTCTGAGATGAAAAGAACTATGTGAGCATAGTCTCTCTGTCTCTGCCTCTCTCTCTCTCTCTCTCTCTCTCTCTCTCTCTCTCTCATATACATATGGACACACACACACACACACACACACACACACACACACAATGGTTAGATCGTGGACAAGAGCCAGACTGCCTGGGTGTAAATCCTGGCTCTGCCATGTGCTAGTTATATGATCTTGGGCAAGTCACGTAACCTCTACGTCTCGCACTTTCTTCTGTAGAATGGCAATGATAATAATGCCAACTTCAGAGGGTTAATAGGATACATAAATGAGTTAAAATATATGAAACAATTTGAAAAGTGCTTGTTGCATTGCAGGAAATGTGTCTGCCAGTCACTGTCTGTCTGTCAAGAGGCCTCCCACAGCATGGATCCCTGAGTGCAACATATTAGGACTCTTACACTTCTGGAAATGGCCTGGCTGCCACCTCCCCACAATGTACACTCCGTTTCTAACTTCAATAGTCCCACCCCCCACCCACCTTTACCGCTATAAACCCCTCACCCACTCCTCTGCCAAAAAAATTAACTTGGGCACTGAGGCAGAAGTTTGCTTAACTCTGCCTCAGTAATTTTTTTTCCTCCTAAGCTGTAGCTACTCCAGCAAGGGGGCCTAAAAATCCTATTAATAATTTTGCATATCCACCAGAACTTTAAGTGATCACCCTCCCCCCAAACCTAAAGAAACAGATAAAATCCATTTGAAAAACAGACCTATTTCATTTACCTATTTTTATGTAAAGCTGTCAGGACCATCTTTGAAATATTGTGTTGTTTTGCTTTAGAAAACAAGAAAAGATGGTCTTGTCTTCTTTTTCCTTTTATACTTTTGAACCTTCCTGATACAAGGGCTCTGGGGTGGTGGTGGTGGTGGTTGTGTATGTGTGTGTGTGTGTGTGTGTGTGTGTGTGTGTGTGTGCATGCGCGTGTGTGAGTGTGTGTGATATTGACCTAGTGTGATCTGGATTAATAGCTTAGGGTGCCTGGGTAGCTCAGTCTGTTAAGCGTCCAACTCTTGGTTTTGGTGCAGGTCATGATCTCAGTTTCATGAGTTAAAGCCCTATGTCTGACTCTGAGCTGGCAGTGTGGAGCCTGCTTGGGATTCTCTCTCTCTCTCTCTCTCTCTCTCTCTCTCTCTCTCCCTCCCTCTCTCCCTCTCTCTCTGCCCCATTCCCACTTATGCTGTCTCTGTCTCTCTCAAAAGTAAATAAATCAATTTTAAAAGGCACCTTAGCTTAGATGCTGCCATCGTAGGTGCCATATCTGCTTCATAAACATTGTGGCCTCTTATTTTTTCCCATGTTTATTGAGATGTAATTGACATATAATATTGCGAAAATTTAAGGTGTATGATGTGATGATTTGATATACATGTAGATTACAAAATGATTACCACAATAAAGTTAGTTAACACATTCACCACCTCTCACAGTTGTCTTTTAGTCTGTGTGGTGAGAGCATTAAGGATCTATTCTCTTAGCAGTTTTCAAGCATGCAATACAGTCTTGTTAACTATAATCAGGGAATCTAATAAACCTGAACTCCTAGAAACAGAGAACATTGCATTTTCTTGAATGCATCATTTTAAGAGAGTAATGAATTCTTTGCAGCACAGTAAGGTGACAAAGCTGTTCATAACAACTCCTTGATAATCCATTAGACGGCCAATGTACCTCTCACTCTTCCTTCTCATTTCCTTTGCACAGAACGTGACTTTGCAGACTGAAGGCAGCCCACCTCAGCCACTTTTCTCTGATGTTGTGGAGTCTGAGAAGGTGGGGTTGGTGGTCACCTGACCTGCCCTGGGCGATAATGGGGAGTGAGAAATTTGCTGTGCCTTCCCACTTCCTTGAGTACTGTGCCTGCCTTTCCTCTCCACCTTGTTCTCAATTAGTGTGTTAGCTAACGATGGTTAAGATGTTGCTACAGTCTTAAGATCCTGAAATTTTATCCAGGTACACCTGAAGGCTCAGAATGACAGCGCAGCTCTCCATAATACATCTGCAACCTCCGTTTCTAGCCTTATTTCCCTCCCTTGCACCTGTCAGGATGATCTGCTTTATCCAAACATCCTCTACGTTCCCGCCTGTGCTTTTGTTCATGCTATTCATATCCTTCTCTTGGCCTAGAATTCTCTCTTTAAACCTCATTTCTGTGCGTCCAAGTCTTGCTCATCCTTCAGGACCAGCTCAGCTACATGAAACCTCTAATCCCCTGATTGTCCTTTGCCACAGGCAAACTTTGTTTTCTCTTTTCTGTGCCCTTGAAGAGCTTTGTTTGTATTCTGCTATATTGCTTGTTCTGCTCTTCCTTGAATTGTAATTAGTTTGATTCGCACTCATCTTCTCCACTAGACTATAAGTACCTTGAAGGCAGAAGCTGAAGTCTTTTGCATCATTCTGTCCCACACGGGAACCCACATAGTGCCTTGTACACAGTGTGGGCCCTCAATAAATGTTTGCTGATAAAAACTTCCCCCAACGATCTTATTGCTGGCATTTCAAAATCTTCTTGTGGGGAGATCTATTTGGGCAGAAGATTTCAGGGAATGAACTAGGATGGCATTGACTGTAGAGTGGAGGACCCTGAGATGAAGATGCCAACCTGGTGTGCTATTACCACATAAATGAATTTCACCTGAGTCTGGGTATAGGGCTCATCCACTACTTCATACATGCTGTTCCACCTGAACAGGAAATCCCAGCTCCTTCTGAACTCTTGTGCAGTCGTCCGCATGACTGATGGATGTGACTGAGCTGAGGAGAGTGTGTGAGTGAGGAAGTTTCTCATGGGGATGGGTGGAGGGAAGGCTGATGCACTTTGAACCCAAGAATAAAAGACCTATAGAACAAGCGTGTGGGAGTTGGCCCAAGAAAACTATCAAATAAGCTCGCTGAAAGAAGCTCAGGGTAAAAAGGTCTAGTCCATTTACATTTCAATACAGAATAGAAACAATTGCCAAAATAACTTTTTGTGCCCTCTTTTAAGCCTTTGCAACGTGTGGCTTTTGTGAACTCCCATATACTTATTTCCTTGTAGTGACCAGCATTAGAGTCCTTCTAATGGGATGTGTGTGTTTGTGTCAGGGAAGGGTGGGGATTAGGGAAGACTAGGTCTGACTGTGGGTTTAATCTGTTGGCTGGGAAGTAGGAAGGAACTTTGGGAAACAGTAGATGGGCAGTTGGATAAAAACGTGCAAGTCAAATTCTTGCTGCCTTTTGGAAGAAAGAAAAGAGCACAGAGCAGGAAGCGGACCTGGTGACCTAATAGGGAGGCCTGTGTTCCCTAGGGCTTGGGCCTTAGAAGACTCCTGCTGAGAGTCAGTCTTAAACATCAAAAATTCCTCCATGCCCCCGCAAAAATTGCCCTTTTTGGGGGGTGGAGAGATTTATACAAGCAGGTTACCAAGATTACTCTAATGGTGTTTTCAGGGAGGATAGATTTTTCCACAGATGAAAAGCCTGTCAAACCCACTAACCCAAACCAAAGAGCAAAGGCCAAATAAAGATGTGGAATCTCCCACCAGCAGACCAACCTGCCTGTCCACCAACCAACCAAAAGTGCTTATTAAGATAAGCCTGGTTGTTTTCAACTAAGGGTTAATAAACAAGTGAAATATGTCAGTGCATTTTCAAGGAAAACTGCAGACAGGGAAAATACCAGGGCTTTCAAGTACCTTCCAAGCAATTTGAGATGTTTTATTCACATCATGAAGACAGTTTTACCCTGGAGTATTTCCTGTTCGGAAAACATTCAAGGAAACTACTCTTTTGGGCTGCTTCTTGACATGGAAAAATTTTAATGTCACTGCTTTACCTTTCATTTGGGATTTTGCCTCTTCAGCCAAATTTCTGCTACCTGTGCCTGGCTGTTTTATTTTGCCCACTGCAACTGTCCAAACCGCACCCTAGCTCCCTCACTTCAATCTACATTTTCTGTACAAAATGTGTTTACCATAGTACATTTTCTAATGTTTGTCATTCTTATTCTGATTTTTCATTTTACTAAGTCAATCAGTAAATGTTGTGTGTAAGGCATTGTGCCTGTTACAGCAGGAGAAACAAAGTGACATAAAAACTTTCCTCAAGGAACTTGCTGTCTAATTGAAGTTTTGCAAGCGAGGGAGTGCTTCTCATATTTGACCTTTCCTTTTGATTCCTGTTACCCTCTTTGGCTAGACCCTGTTCACATCAAAATCATTTCCTAAATTGCTTCCCCAGCTTACCATTACCCCCAATCAAATCAATCCCAGGTCATCTTTTTTAAGAAAAAGTTAACTTGATGGTTGCCAGAGGAGGGGATGGGGGGTATAGACAAAATGGGTGAAAGGGAGTGCCGGGGGGGTACAGGCTTCCAGTTATGGAATGGATAAGTCACAGAGGATGAAAGGTACAGCATAGGGAATATAGTCAATGATATCGTAATAGTGTTGAATGGTGATGGACAGTAGCAACACTTATGGTGAGCACAGCATGACATATAGAGTTGTTGCATCACTGTGTTGTACACCTGAAACTAATGTAACATTGTGTGCCCACTATACTTCAATTTAAAAATGTGTATTTTTTTATTTTTATTTTTTTAAGTTTATTTTGAGAGGGAGAGAGGGAGAGAGTTTGTGTACATGCATGTGGGAGAGGGGCAAAGAGAGAGGGAGAGAGAATCCCAAGCAGGCTCTGCACTGTCAACACAGTGCCTGATGCAGGGCTCAATCCCATGAACCAGGAGATCATGACCTGAGCTGAAATCAAGTGTCAGACACTTAACCCACTGAGCCACCCAGGCACTCCCCCCAAAATATACGTATTTTAAAAAGTCATTCTCTCACCATCCTACCCTCCTCCCCCAAAAAATATTTTTCAAAGATACCATGTTGTCTAATGAATAAGGTTCAATTTTGTTATCTTGGCTCAAGATTTCTCTCCTTTTTACCTTTAAAATCTAAGTCCTATCCATCTTTAAGTCTCAAGTCCCACTGCATTCAGGCATCTTTTCTACACGTCCCCCCTGAGAGCAATCTCTCCCTTCAATTTCTGTAGATTATATTCTACATCACTCATTGGTACGCTACCTTGACTTGTTTGTTTTATATGCATGCGGCTTTTCCCTGTTCAGATTGCAAATTTATTGGGCCACCTGGGTGGCTCAATCAGTTGAATGTCCAATTTCAGCTCATGGCCTTAATCTCACAGTTTGTGAGTTCAAGCCCTGCATCAGGCTTGCTGCTGTCACCCTGTCAGTGCACAGCCCGCTTCATATCCTCTGTCTCCCTCTCTCTCTGCCCCTTCCCCACTTGCACTCTCTCTCTCAGAAAAAAAAAACAACAACATTAAATATTACAAGTTTATTGAACGCAGGGCCTGAATGTAATGTATTACACACAAAAGATGCTTCATACATGTTTGATGATGAAGATGGTGATGATTTTTCCTGATTTCAGGGTATGTATAGGATGGGTTATGAGGGTGGGTGGCAAAGGAAAGATCCTGAAGGTGGGGAATGAATTAATAAAGCTTTTACAGTAACAGTCCAAAAGGGTGATAAGGGCTTCAGCTTATTGATTCCTTGGCTCAGAGCCTCATTGTATTGCCAGAATAAATTCAGTGAGTTTGAAAAGAAAAGAAAGAGTAGGACTTTGGTACTGTTGTGAATTTATGTGGGGGCTGAGAGAGAAGTAGAAGTCAGAAGTAAGCCAACCTGAGTAACTCCAGTAATGATAATAGCATTAGCAAAAATGAAAGAAAGAAAAAGAAAGAAAAAGAAAGAAAGAAAGAAAGAAAGAAAGAAAGAAAGAAAGAAAGAAAAAAATAAATCAGAGGTGGAAGCCAGATGTAGAGGGAAGATGATGAGTTTGTTTTTAGACATACTGAATTTAAGGTAACTTAAGTAACCAAGTAGACATGTCTAGCAAGCAGTGAGCTACTCCCTACCCCCATTTGATTCAATACAACAAATATTTACTGGACATCTACTGTATGCTGTCACTATGTTAGAGATGCAGTCAAATAAGACACTATCCCTGGCCTCCAGAACTTATGTTTGAGTGGGGACGACAGACTAACAAATTCCTACAGTATAAGGTAGTAAATGGTATAATTGAATTATATATACAGTGCTATGATAGCATAAATAGGGGATGCATTTGGTCCAAGCAGATGAGAAAAAGTTACAGAAGTGATGATTTTGGAGCAAGGCCTGGAAATATCGGTGGATGTTTGTTCAATAAACTAATAGGGAAATGAATTTCCAAGTGAATGAAGTCTCAAGGAAAGGCACAGGGTGTGTGGCACCCCAGGGGAACAACAAGTGACCTGGAGTGACTAAAGAGAATGGGATAACAGAATAAAGATGGGGGCACCTGTGTGGCTCAGTTGATTAAGCGTCCGACTTTAGCACAGGTCATGATCTCGTAGCTTGTGGGTTCGAGCCCCTCATCAGGCTCTGTGTGGACAGCTCAGAGCCTGGAGCCTGCTTCAGATTCTGTGTTTCCCTCTCTCTCTGCCCTTCCCCTGCTCTCTCTCTCTCTCTGTCTCTCTGTCTCTCTCTGTCTCTCAAAAACAAATAAACTTTAAAATATTTTTTTTTAAAGATGGATGGAGCAAAAGAGGTGATGGTTGTCAGAAACTGGACAGGAATTTTGTTACATTAGCCTGGGGAGGCAGTCTAGTGTGATGGTTTGAAAGGTATGGACTATAGTGTCAGACTGCCTGGGTCCAAATCCCATCTCCACCACTTACTAGGTGTGTGGCCTGGAGTGAGTCACTGAGTATCTCTGTTCTCAGTTTTCCCATCTATGAAATGTGGCTGCTGGTACCTGCCTCAGAGGATTGTTTTGATGATTGAGAGAGCAAGTGTATGTAAACTGATTGAGGTAGTGCCTAACATATATTGAGTGTTATGTTGGCCCAAGGGCTAAATTATAAAGAAACAAGGCACTACACCATTGTGTCCTACATCATCAGCAGGTTCAAAAGGAAATTATAAATGGGAACTAAAGTTGACAGATACTCTAAGCACGGATCCAGGGCGCACTAGATGAATCTCTTGTTCTCACATGAGTGGGAGTTTCTTGCAAGGGTGACATATCTGCCTTGGAAATGTAGATCCAATTTAGGGAAGGGGTGAGGAGTCTGAGAAAAAAAAATTACATTGGCCGGAGTGGGACTGTTTATTCCCAATACATGGAAGCTCTCATTATGGCATTCCCTCTGGAAAGTGGAAATAAAATGAAATAAAGTTGAAATACCACCAGCGTATTTTATTTCAGTTAAATAAGCAACCAAAAATTGGCCAGCGGGGACCTTCGAGGGCAAGAGAGGAGGCAGCAGGGTCCAGTGACAGGCATTTTGCCAGGTTTGGAGTAGGTAAAGGATCCTTGAGTAGACTCTTGGAATGATTGTGTTTCCCTGTGTGACTGCTCTGTGTGCTGCTCACATGGAACTGAGCCTCGTCCACCCACCCAGCCAGGCCAGGGGTTTCACTTGACAGAACTCAGTCTGAATTCTGGTGTTACCAATGACTAGCAAGTTACTCACGTTGTCCAAGCTTCAGTTTCTCCATCTGTGGAATGGGAATAAAGGTGACTCCTATATTATAAAGTGCTTATGATAATTACACGAAATAATGCATCTATAAAGCATTGGAACATTAAGTGCTTAAATGACATAAGTCAGTTCCCCTTCCTTTGCTTTTCCACTTGGGCAACCCAGAGATGCCCACTCTCAGTTCAGCCCTGCTGGGCACTTCCTATCATCTAATGTCAATAGTAGTAGAGATGGGAGAAAGGAGAAATCAGGATACAGAAAGACAATGAAAAACGGTGGCTTTTCTTTTTTACAACCCCACTCTGACTTTGCAGTGGAGATATTTTGATGTAGCCAGTATTCCAAAATAGAAGAGGTATTCAGATACTGGACAGCCTAAGGTGAGAGCTATCTACTAACGCATGATGGCAAAAATGTGAAAATATAGCTACACATGCATTTCTCTAATGTGAAGTTATAGCTGCACGTTCATATGTTTTAAATTTTTTTCTTTTTAATGTTTATTTATTTTTGAAGGAGAGACAGAACAAGAGCAGAGGAGGGGCAGAGAGAGAGGGAGACACAGAACCTGAAGCATGCTCCTGGCTCTGAGTTGTCAGCATAGAGCTTGATGCAGGGCTTGAACCCACGAACCGTGAGATCGTGACCTGAACCAAAGCTGAACACTTAACCGACTGAGCCACCCAGGCATCCCTCGTTCATACATTTTAGAATTAGAAGGGAACAAGGAAAATCGAAACCATTGTTTTAGGATGGTAGAAATCAATTGTTGGCGATGTTATCTCAATATTACTGTGCCTGTGGAGAGGGATCCTCTTTTCCTAACATACTTAAATCTCCTTACCGTCTTTTCAAAAGAACAGCAGGAGAACAGGGTGCTGGGGTAAAGGGAGTTGCACAGTGGGAATAACATGCCCCCATCTCATCTGTCCTTCTGCCCAGCCTTCCATTAACCATCATGATCTACCAGAGGCCGGAGAGTTTCCTATCTGTGGTGCTTCAATGCCCTTGCATCATTAATATCATCATCTCTACCCTTCTTCTAGGAGTGGATCTTATGAGGGAGGTATGGAAGAAGTTGTGCATGCTTAGCTGTCAATCCGAACCTTTGAGAGGCAGCAGGGGACAAAGGCAGCAATCACTGTGTAATATTCTGGACTTTCTTGGCAGGTGAATACTGCTATGCATGAGGCAAAACTTATGGAAGAATGTGACGAGTTGGTAGAGATCATCCAGCAGAGGAAGCAAATAATTGCTGTCAAAATCAAAGAGACCAAGGTAATTCACAGCCGCTTCAGTGAGACCAAGGCAGAGTTGACTTTACAAACGTCAGAGTTTCCTCCTGATGATTCCAGGGTGAACATGGATCGCGAAAATAAGAAGAAAGGAGGTGGTAGGGAGGGAGGCAAAGAAGAAGCAATGTTTGACCTTGTGCAATGAATCCAGTAAAAATGATGGCAGTTCTGGGGTGTTGGAAATGTTCTATATCTTGGCCAGGTTGGTGGTTACATGGGTGTTTGTATATACAAAAAAAAAATCATTGAGTTTTACACTTCAGAGGTGGGTGCTTTACTGAATGTGTTATAAGTCAACCTGAAAAGAAAAAAGAAAAAAAGTAATGGTGGAAATGAGGGTCAGAATTATGGAAGGACCAGGTATGCTAATATTAAGGACTTTGGGCTTAATCTAAAAGGCATTGGGAAACCATTTTAGTTTCTTAGGAAGGGAGAAGACTGATCAATATGGCAGAGGTATGCAGGATAGATCAGAACAGGATGATACTGAAGTAAGAGAAGCAAGTTAAGAGGCTTATGGAGTGTTTCTTTTTTTAACTTCTTAATGTTTATTTGTTTTTGAGACAGAGTGTGAGTGGGGGAGGGGCAGAGAGAGAGGGAGACACAGAATCCGAAGCAGGCTCCTGGCTCTGAGCTGTCAGTGCAGAGCCTGACATGGGGCTTGAACTCATAGACTGTGAGATCATGACCTGAGCTGCAGTCAGATGCTTAACCAACTGAGCCACCCAGGCACCCCATGGAATGGTTTTTGGTATGAGTTGATGAAGACCTAAACCAGGGAAGCACCAGCACAAATGGAAAGGAAGAACATAACAGGCACTACTAGAAAGGAAATGATGAGAATCATTAACTGATTAGCTACAAAGATGAAGGGGAAAGAGAAGACGTTCAGGTTTTTAGCTTGGGAATTGAAGAAGCACAGTCAAGGTCAGGTGTGAGCCTCCGTGCGTCTCTATGGTTTTAGGCTTATTGGTCTGCCGGTCAGTGTAGTGATTATAATAAGTTCATGTTGTGTATACAATGTGAGGAGTTATGAGAGTCTGGAGTGATAATCAATACTTTGTGCCATGCTGGATGGTTGGGTCCAGCTAACACAGGAGTTGAAATTTCTGTGACCCCAGGCCTGTGAACACACAGGTATGCATACAGATACATAGATAAATATATACACAGAAATGTAGCTACTCATAAAGAACAAAGAGTTACTTTTTATTAAACTTGTATGTGAAAAGCTATTGACAATAAAATGTAAACAGTGGTGATCTCTGGGTGCTGGGGTTTCTTTTTATACTTTTATTATTTTCAAAATATTCTATGGTGATATTCTATGCATTGCTTTTATAATCAGAAAAATTAATGTTACCAATAAAAAGGAGGAGGCCAATGATCTACAGTATATGACTGGGTGTATATGCAATGTGGGTAAGTGGGCTGGAGGTGGGAGGAGGGGCTGGCAAGACAGATGTAGAGGGTAGGGTGAGGAGGTGAGTGGTAAGTATGGGGACCTTGGGACATCAATAGGCCTTATTTTTAGAATCACTGCAGCAAATCTCCTTCATGTTGTTTTATAGTTTTTAATTAAGCCCTGGATATTTAATCTCATTTTTCTTTGGCTCATTCCTTGAAGGTAATGAAGCTGAGAAAGTTGGCACAGCAGGTTGCTAATTGCCGCCAGTGTCTTGAACGGTCAACAGTCCTCATCAACCAAGCTGAACATATCCTGAAAGAAAATGACCAGGCACGGTTTCTCCAGTCTGCAAAAAATATCGCTGAGAGGTGAGTTCCGTCTCTTTTTATGCGCCTGCTCTTATGAACAGGGGGCAGCTTGAAGTCCCTTAATTCCGTTCAGGCATGTATGTATGTAGCAGCCACCACCAGATAGGTACGAAGCCTCAGTGGTTCATTGCCCTGTGGATTTCTGGCACCCTTTTCTCTGTGTAGCTCATCTGTTCCTCTAGTGTCCAGCCAGTCATGGCCCCTAGCTGTGCCCTAGCTCTTCGTGGCCCACTCCGTGCTAGAGCTTTCTATGTTGATGTTAGCATAGGGCCAGAGAAATATTTGGCCACAGAGATAGGTGTGTGCTCTTCCTAAATCTTTGTGCGGTTCTCATTGCTTTCATTTAGTTATCCATCACACAGATCCTTTAGAGCAGTAATTCTTAGGCTTTTATTTTAATCAATGGCTCCTTCGACAGAGTGATGAATGTCATGAGCCCTCTACCTGAGGAAAAAAATGCATAGTAGATATATACACACAGAATCTTGCATACAATTTCAGAAAACTCATGAATACTTAGCAAGCCATCTATACACCATTTGCAAAGAATCTGAAGATGAAAGTGAAACATTGCTCAGTACAATCACCAAGGCTTCGAGGGGCTGCAGGGGCTCATTAGGCAAATCTGACTTCCTCCTATCTCTCTCTCTCATTTACTGGAGACTTTGGCTCTGGGTTCACAGTATTCCTTTCTGTTGCTTCTGCCATTGTTCTGGGTGCCATTGGCTGCATCCACATCTAATGCCAGCTGACATTGGCAGCTGACCACATCTAATACTCTAGCCATCTAATCTCCTGGCTCCTTGCCATCCCATCCTCCAGTGACCCTCACCTCTGCTCCCCTTCATCCACCTACTTCCATGGCTCACATGCTGAACCTCACCATCACTCAGAATAAACTAAAAGATCCCACCTTCTAACTATAACCTCTGTACTTACGGTTGTTTGTTTTTCTTCCAGTACATCCATTCTTCAACTTCATTGGGACCTCTAAGGCCTGACTCCTATCTACCAGCTACCTATTGTCTTCACTTCTTTCTTTGGCCTATTTAGGGTATATGATTTCTCATTTCAGCTATTTACTCTCTTTTCTGTGTACCCAGTTCCCTTGCCCCACTGTCTTTTTATCCCACCAACCTGGTAAAACCCCCAACCATGAAGCAGCCCAGCTCTTCTCACCTTTTCCATGCCTATGTTTGAGTTGCAGAACCCTGGGGGAGAAAACTCAATAATCAAAGAGGTTGGTACTGCTGCATCGCAAATTTATGGCTTCTAATCTCCCCTGGGCCCTCGGTACTGACCTGAAATCCTTCTGTGTTGCTTTGGTCAGCTTTCTTTCTGCTTTGTCTCCATAATGGCCATTTCAAATTTTCTGTGTTCAACTCAAAGTTCCGACCCTGCCACCTTCCTGCTCATGCTCAGCAGATGACTTTACATCCTATTTTTATAGAGAGAGCAGTAGGTAAGAAATGACAAATTCCTCAGCTTCTCAAGCCAAGCTGGGGGGCATATCTACATCCACATCCATGAGTTCCCCCTCCCTTTTGATTATAATAGAAGACATGTGCTTTGTGCCACATGCTTCCTTTTTACCATAGTTTCAATTTCTACCTTTCTCTAGTTGACTTCACATGGACTTTTAAAAATCCATTCATGTCTCTCCTATCTAAAACATTCCTCTACCTCCTACCTACTCTAGCCGTTGCCATATCTCTCTCTTTCCCTCATGGCAAACTCCTTTTTTAATGTTTATTTTTGAGAGAAAGCGGGAGAGAGAGAGAGACAGAGAGAGAGAGAGAGAGAGAGAGAGAGGGAGGGAGAGAGACATCAGGTACACAAGACAGGGAGGGGCAGAGAGAGGGAAGGACAGAGGATATGAAGTGGGCTCTGCATTGATATCAATGAGCCTGATGTGGGGCTCAAACTCACAAACTGTGAGATCATGACCTGAGCCAAGGTTGGACACTCAACCGACTGAGCCACCCAGGTGCCCCCTTTATGGCAAAATTCTTGAAGGTCTTTCCATTTCCTCACCTCTGATTTATGCTTCTTAAACATTTATTTATGTACTTATTTACTTTTTAATGTTTATTTATTTTTAGGAGAGAGAGAGAGTGTGATCAGGGAAGGGGAAGATAGACAGGGAGACACAGAATACGAAGCAGGCTCCAGGCTCCGATCTGTCAGCACAGAGCCCAACGCAGGGCTCAAACCCATGAGCCGCGAGATCATGACCTGAGCCAAAGTTGGACGCTTAACCAACTGAGCCATCCAGGCATCCCTCTTCTTAAACATTTAAAAGTTATTTATATTCAAGTAATACTTGCACATAGTTAAAAAGTCAAATATTATTAACATTCATATTGCAAAAAAATAACAATCTTCTCCTCACTCCCAATTTCTGCTCTCCAATAATAACAATATTTAACATTTACTTTGTGTTGGGCATTATTCTAAGGCCTTATAAGTATTAACTCATCTAATCCTTATAAAAACCTCATGAGATAAACACTATTATTATACACATTTTAGGAGTGAGAGAATGAGGCTCAGAGAGGTTATGTGACTTGCCTAAAATCACCCAGCTAGTAAGGGATAGAGGCAGGATTAAAACCCAGGAAGTCTACACTTCTCCAACAAAGGCAAGCAATTTCAACTCTATTAGGTATTTCTTTTTTTTTAAAGTTTATTTATTTTGAGAGAAAGAGAGAGAGAGCAAGCAGGGGAGGAGCAGAGAGTGAGGGAGAAAGAGAATCCCAAGCAGCCTTGGTGCTGCTAGGTCAGAGCTCGATGTGGGGCTCGATCTCATGAATGATGAGATCATGACGTGAGCCAAAATCAAGAGTCAGATGCTTAACCAACTGAGCCACCTAGGCACCCTTCCATTAGGTATTTCTGTTGGCATTACCTTTACATATCTAAATAGCATTGTTATATTGCTATTTTCTTCAAATTTAGACATTAACAATTGAGTTCTACAAATCTGGAAATTTTTCAGCCATCATTTCTTCAAGTATTTTTTTATGCTGCCTTCTTCTCTTATGCAGATTCCAATTACATTTATATTAGGCTGCTTGAAGTAGTTATCAGCTCACTGATGTGTTGTTCATATTTTAGCCATTTTTTTTCTCTGTGTATTTCATTTATTTCTAATGATATGTCTTGGAATTCACTAACCTTTTCTTCTGTAATGCCTAATCTGCCATTTATCTCTCTAGTGTATTTTTCATCTCAGATATTATTGTTTTCATCTGCAGAAGTTCGGTTTGGGTCTTTGTTTATCATCCATATCTCTACTTAACATATTCAGCCTTTCCTCTAGCTTTTGAACATATGGAACAACACTAATTCAAAACGATATATGCACCCCTATGTTTATTGCATTATTTACAATAGCCAAGCTATAGAAGCAACCTGACTGTCCATTGATAGATGAACGGATGAAGATGTGGTATACACACACACACACACACACACACACACACACACACACACACACGATAGAATATTACACAGCCATAGAAAGGATGAGATCTTGCCATTTGTGACAACATGGATGGACCTCGAGGGTTTAATGCTAAGTGAAATAATTCAGACTGAGAAAGACAAATACCATGTGATTTCACTCATATATGGAATCTAAAAAAACAAAACAAATGAATAAACAAACAAAAAGCAGAATGAAACCTATAAATATGGAGAACAAACTGATGGTTGCCAAGGGAAAGTGGGTGGGAGATGGACAAAATGAGTGAGGGGAAATAGGAGATACAGGCTTCCAGTTATGGAATGAATGATTCATAAGAATAAAAGGCACAGTATAGGGCATATAAGTCAAAGATATTGTAATAGGGTTGAATGGTGACAGACGGTAGCGACACTTGTGGTGAGCACAGCATAACGTATAGACTTGTCAAATCACTATGTTGTATACCTCAGACTAATGTAATGTTTTGTATCAGCTGTACTCAAAATCACTAAATCAAAATCATTAAAATCAAAACATGGACAAAACATGGAATACAGTTATCATAACCGTTACAATATCTAGTTCTAACATCTGTGTCAGGTCTAGGTCAGTTTCAATTGATTGCTTTGTCTCCTCATTATGGGTTGTATTTTCTTCCTTCTTTTCCTATCTGATAATTTTTTTTTTATTTTTTTTTTTCAACGTTTTTTATTTATTTTTGGGACAGAGAGAGACAGAGCATGAACGGGGGAGGGGCAGAGAGAGAGGGAGACACAGAATCGGAAACAGGCTCCAGGCTCCGAGCCATCAGCCCAGAGCCTGACGCGGGGCTCGAACTCACGGACCGCGAGATCGTGACCTGGCTGAAGTCGGACGCTTAACCGACTGCGCCACCCAGGCGCCCCATCCTATCTGATAATTTTTGACTGGATGTCAGACATTATGAATTTTATTAGGTGCCATATATTATACTTCTATAAATATTCTTTTTTAATTTTTAAAAATCTTTTAATGTTTATTTATTTTTGAGAGAGACAGAGACAGAGAGTGAGCAGGGGAAGGGCAGAGACAGGGAGACACAGAATCCGAAGGAGGCTCCAGGCTCTGAAATGTCAGCACAGAGCCCAATGCGGGGCTCAAACCTACCAACTGTGAGATCATGACCTGAGCCAAAGTCGGATGCTTTACCGACCGAGCCACCCAGGCGCCCCTCTATAAATGTTCTTAAGCTTTGTTCTAGGACACAGTTAAGTCACTTGAAAATATCTTGATCCCTTGGGTCTTGCTTTTAAGATTTGTTCATTGGAATCAGAGCAGTGTTTAGTCTAAGGGGAATTTTTCCACACTAGTGAGGCAAGATGTTTCTGAGTACTCTGACGAGTGCACCATGCATCATGAGATTTTCCAGCCTGGCTGTTGGGAACAGACACCATTCCTGGCCTGTTGTAAGCACCAGGGATTGTTCCCTTTCATCTTTTTTTTTTTTTTTTTTTTTTTTTTGGTGCTGTTTCCTTGGCCTTGGGCAGTTTCCTCATGTGCATGTGTCAATTAGTATTTTGTTGAATACTTAAAGGGGAACCTTCAGAAGGTCTCCAGAATTCTCTCTGTGCAGTATTTTCCTCTCTGGTACTCTGCCCTTTAAACTCCAGCTAACTTAGTCTCCCGAACTCCCTGTGTTCTTTTTTTTTTTTTTTTAATTTTTTTAACATTTATTTTCAAGAGAGAGAGACAGAGAAAGAGAGAGACAGAGAGGCACACACACAATCCAAAGCAGGCTGTAGGCTCTGAGCTGTCAGCAGAGAGCCCAACACGGGGCTTGAACCAGTGAACCATGAGATCATGACCTAAGCCAAAGTTGGACACTTAACCGGCAGAGCCACACAGGCACCCCTCAGTGTTCTTAACTAGGGATTCCATTAAGCTCTTCTGGATTTCCCCTTCATGTACCATTTTACCCTCTTAATATTGTTGGAACAATTTTTTTCCCATAGTTTTCTAAGAAAGAGTACATGGGATGTAAATTTTTGAGAACTTTTTGTTTCAAAAATATTTAAAATTTATTATCACACTTTATAGGCTGGAAATAAGTTTCCCTTATAATTTTGAAGCCATAGCTCTGTTGTATCCTAATTTCCAGTGTTGGGTTGAGAAGTTCACTGCTATTTTGATTCCTGACCTTTAAATATGATTTATATTTTATTTTTATTTTTTTTTTCAATATATGAAGTTTATTGTCAAATTGGTTTCCATACAACACCCAGTGCTCACCCCAAAAGGTGCCCTCCTCAATACCCATCACCCACCCTCCCCTCCCTCCCACCCCCCATCAACCCTCAGTTTGTTCTCAGTTTTTATTTTTTTATTTTTTTATTTTTTTTTATTTTTCAATACATGAAATTTACTGTCAAATTGGTTTCCATACAACACCCAGTGCTCATCCCAAAAGGTGCCCTCCTCAATACCCATCACCCACCCTGCCCTCCCTCCCACCCCCCATCAACCCTCAGTTTGTTCTCAGTTTTTAACAGTCTCTTATGCTTTGGCTCTCTCCCACTCTAACCTCTTTTTTTTTTTTTTTTCCTTCCCCTCCCCCATGGGTTTCTGTTATGTTTCTCAGGATCCACATAAGAGTGAAACCATATGGTATCTGTCTTTCTCTGTATGGCTTATTTCACTTAGCATCACACTCTCCAGTTCCATCCATGTTGCTACAAAAGGCCATATTTCATTTTTTCTCATTGCCACGTAGTA
>NC_064817.1:84199160-84235054 GCF_023721935.1 Panthera uncia
GTGTGTCTAGATGATCTATCCATTTCTGTAAGTGGGGTGTTAAAGTCCCCTGCAATGACCACATTCTTATCAATAAGGTTGCTTATGTTTATGAGTAATTGTTTTATATATCTGGGGGCTCGGGTATTTGGCGCATAGACATTTATAATAGTTAGCTCTTCCTGGTGGATAGACCCTGTGATTATTATATAATGCCCTTCTTCATCTCTTGTTACAGCCTTTAATTTAAAGTCTAGTTTGTCTGATATAAGTATGGCTACTCCAGCTTTCTTTTGGCTTCCAGGAGCATGATAAATAGTTCTCCATCCCCTCACTCTCAATCTAAAGGTGTCCTCAGATCTAAAATGAGTCTCTTGTAGACAGCAAATAGATGGGTCTTGTTTTTGTATCCATTCTGATACCCTATGTCTTTTAGTTGGCGCATTTAATCCATTTACATTCAGTGTTATTATAGAAAGATACGGGTTTAGAGTCATTGTGATGTCTGTATGTTTTATGCTTGTAGTGATGTCTCTGGTACTTTGTCTCACAGGATCCCCCTTAGGATCTCTTGTAGGGCTGGTTTCGTGGTGACAAATTCCTTCAGTTTTTGTTTGTTTGGAAAGACCTTTATCTCTCCTTCTATTCTAAATGACAGACTTGCTGGATAAAGGATTCTCGGCTGCATATTTTTTCTGTTTAGCACACTGTAGATATCGTGCCAAGCCTTTCTGGCCTGCCAAGTTTCAAAGGAGAGATCAGTCACGAGTCTTATAGGTCTCCCTTTATAAGTGAGGGCACGTTTATCCCTTGCTGCTTTCAGAATTTTCTCTTTATCCTTGTATTTTGCCAGTTTCACTATGATATGTCGTGCAGAAGATCGATTCAAGTTACGTCTGAAGGGAGTTCTCTGTGCCTCTTGGATTTCAATGCCTTTTTCCTTCCCCAGTTCAGGGAAGTTCTCAGCTATAATTTGTTCAAGTACCCCTTCAGCACCTTTCCCTCTCTCTTCCTCCTCTGGGATACCAATTATGCGTATATTATTTTTTTTTAGTGTATCACTTAGTTCTCTAATTTTCCCCTCATACTCCTGGATTTTTTTATCTCTCTTTCTTTCAGCTTCCTCTTTCTCCATAACTTTATCTTCTAGTTCACCTATTCTCTCCTCTGCCTCTTCAAGCCGAGCCATCGTGGATTCCATTTTGTTTTGCATTTCGTTTAAAGCGTTTTTCAACTCCTCGTGACTGTTCCTTAGTCCCTCGATCTTTGTGGCAAGAGATTCTCTGCTGTCCTGTATACTGTTTTCAAGCCCAGCGATTAATTTTATGACTATTATTCTAAATTCACTTTCTGTTATATTATTTAAATCCTTTTTGATCAGTTCATTAGCTGTTGTTATTTCCTGGAGATTCTTCTGAGGGGAATTCTTCCGTTTGGTCATTTTGGAGAGTCCCTTGCGTGGTGAGGACCTGCAGTGCACTTCCCCTGTGCTGTGGTGTATAACTGGAGTTAGTGGGCGGGGCCGCAGTCCGACCCGATGTCTGCCCCCAGCCCACTGCTGGGGCCACAGTCAGACTGGTGTGTGCCTTCTCTTCCCCTCTCCTAGGGGCGGGATTCACTGTGGGGTGGCGTGTCCCGTCTGGGCTACTTGCACACTGCCAGGCTTGTGTTGCTGGGGATCTGGCGTATTAGCTGGGGTGGGTAGGCAAGGTGCACGGGGGCTGGAGGGGCAGGCTTAGCTCGCTTCTCCTTAGGTGATCCACTTCAGGAGGAGCCCTGTGGCAGCGGGAGGGAGTCAGATCCGCTGGCGGAGGTTTGGCTCCGCAGAAGCACAGAGTTGGGTGTTTGCGTGGAGCGAGCAAGTTCCCTGGCAGGAACTGGTTCCCTTTGGGATTTTGGCTGGGGGATGGGCGGGGGAGATGGCGCTGGCGCCTTTGTTCCCCGCCAAGCTGACCTCTGCCGTCCGGGGGCTCAGCAGCTCTCCCTCCCTTTGTCCTCCAGCCTTCCCTCTTTCCGCGCAGAGCTGTTAACTTATGACCTCCCAGACGCTAAGTCGCGCTTGCTGTCGGAACACAGTCTGTCCGGCCCCTCCGCTTTTGCCAGCCAGACTCGGGGGCTCTGCTTGGCCGGCGAGCCGCCCCTCCGCCCCGGCTCCCTCCCGCCGGTCCGTGGAGCGCGCACCGCCTCGCCGCCCTTCCTACCCTCTTCTGTGGGCCTCTAGTCTGCGCTTGACTCCTGAGACTCCCTTCTGCTAATCCTCTGGCGGTTTTCTGGGTTCTTTAGGCAGGTGTAGGTGGAATCTAAGTGATCGGCCGGACGCGCTGTGAGCCCCGCGTCCTCCTATGCCGCCATCTTCCGAATCCTGTTCTCCTAAATATGATTTATATTTTAAAATCTGAAGCTTTTAAGGTCTTATCTTTAACCCAGTTTTTCTGAAATTTCTCCAGGATATGCCTTGGTGTTGGTCTTTTATCCATCACTTTTGTTGGACATGAAGTACTCTTTCCAATCTGAAGACTAGTGACTTTTCATTCTGGGAGATTTTCTTATATTACTCACTAATAATTTCCTCCCATTTATTTTCTCTCTTCTCTGTTTCTGGGACTCTAATTAGTCAGGTGTTGGACACCCTAGATTTTCTGTTTTAAAATCTTTTCTATTTTTAAAAAATGTTAATTTATTTATTTGAGAGAGAGAGCGAGAGAGAGAGCGAGAGAGAGCACACATGCATAAGTTGGGGAGGGGCAGAGAGAGTGGGAGACACAGAATTTGAAGCAGGCTCCAGGCTCCGGGCTCCAAGCTATCAGCGCAGAGCCTGATGTGGGGCTTGAGTGCATAAACTGTGAGACCTTGACCTGAGCCAAAGTCAGACACTTAACCGACTGTGCCACCCAGGTGCCCCTTTTCTTTACTATTTTTTACAACATTGTCTTCTTGTTCTATTATCTAAGATGTTTCCTTAATTTTTCATCCAATTCATCTATTAAAATTTTAATTTCAGGGGTGCCTGGGTGGCTCAGTAGGTTAAGCATCCGACTTTGGCTCAGGTCATGATCTTGAGGTTGCTGTTTGAGCCCCACGTTGGGCTCTGTGTAGACAGCTCAGAGCCTGGAGCTTGGTTTGGATTCTGTGTCTCTGTCTCTGCCCTTCCCCTGCTCATGCTTTGTCTCTCTCTCTCTCTGTCTCTCTCTCTCCCAAAAATAAACATAAAAAAAATAAAATTTTAATTTCAGCCTTCCTATTTTCATTTATAAGTGCTCTTTCTTCATCTTGTTTCCTTTTCTTTTCTTTCTTTTCTTTTTTCTTTTCTTTTTTTTTTTTTTTTTTTTTTTTTTGCATTCTGTCCTTGCTTTGTGTTGCAAGTTTCTTGTTTATCTTCCTGGAGATATGAGTGAACATTTAAAAAGCTTCTTCTAAATTCTGCATTGTTTTGGGTCCTCCAAGTGCCTTTTCTCTATTAGTTTGTTTCACTTTCTGACTTTCCCTAAATGTCTGATAATCTTTTGCCTTCCTGTTTGAATTTAAGCACTAGAAGATGACTAGAAGATCCGAGGGGATGGGAACAGTCTGTTGCTTGGTGAATTTCACTCTAGAATAATAAGGTGGCATGCCAGATTTTGACTGAGGGGACCCAAGTGTTAGGTCTGTAGGTGTTTTGTCTTCAGTGGGTCAGTTTTCCCTGGAAGTAATCCACCAATCTCCTGCTTCTGGTGGGAGATGAGGGAGGGGCCTAACTAAGCCTGGCTGCTACCATTCTAGGAGCCAAGCAGGGAAAGGTTGCTAGGGGTTTTAAGACTGCTTTTAGTACAGCGGAAAGTAAACCTCACATTTCCTGCCAGGATGAGGGAGGGGTAGTCTCTGATTCAGTGGATCCAGGGTCTAGCTGCTCTTCATACAAACTTCCAACTGTCTGTGGCACAACATCAGCTTGCTGTTGTTGGCTTCCTGACCCAGCTTTCTCTGGTCTGTTGTTGGGTACCACTCACCCATCCCTTTCTAGCTTCCCAACATTTGTTGACAGTCTTTTACTTGCTGGCATGTCTTTTTCCATTCTCATTGTTTTTGTGGGTTTATGACATTTTATTCTTTGACTGTCATCTCAGTGGTATTTCATGAGAGCCGAGATGAACATAAATTTAAACCACTGTATTTAATCATCCTCGCTCACCCTTCAATTCTCCGAAATATCTTCTGCCATTACCACACTATTGTAAGTGTTCTTTTCCAGGTCACCAAATGAATACCTTGCTGCTAAATATAATAGACATTCCTTTGTCTTCCCATACTGTTTCATCTTACTTAATCACGCAGTAGCACTTGTCCCTACTGACGATTTTTACTTAAATTTCTCTGCCCTTAGCTTCCATAAACACTCCTGGTTTCCTCCCTACCTATGTGGTTTCTTTTGCCTTTGTGAGCAGATCTCCTTTGACCTATTCCTTTAATGCTAGTGTTCTTTATGATTCTTGTTTTAGGCCATTCTCTTCTCTCTTGAGAATTATCTGCCCAGCCTAAATATCTTCATCGATGGTTTCTCATAGGGTCTGAAATTCTTCCTCACCAATAATAATTGTAATATATTAAGGACCAAGATTTCAGTTAAAGTCAAATTTTAGCTGGGAGAGTATTCCTTCTCCCTTACAAATGACACTTATTATATTGTCCTTAATGGAGGTCAGAGCCTTGAGAGACAGGTAACGTTGTTTTGCTTAAAGTATTAAACATAGAAACACAAACAGACACACACTTACATATACCCCAATGCCATTTTTACTCACCCTTCCAGCCACTGTTAATATTTGGGAGTATAGTATCCCAATATTTATCTTTAATATGTATTTCACAAACATAAGGTCATGTTGTATATACTTCATTATACCCTACATTTGAAACTTAACAATATATCATGAACTTGTCCCTGTCATTGGATTGATTTATTTACTTATTTATTTATTTATTCATTTATTTTGAGAGAGAGCATGCAAGTGAGGGAAAGGGCAGAGAGAGAGGGAGAGAGAGAATCCCAAGCAGGCTCTGCACCATCAGCGTGAAGCCCGATGCCAGGCTCAAACTCACGAACTGTGAGATCGTGACCTGAGCCGAAGTCAGACGCTCAACTGAGGCAGCCAGGTGTCCCCTTGTCATTGGATAGTATCATATAACCTGATTTTCAGTGACCTCATAGTATTTCATCTTTTGATGTGTAACACATTACTTAGTTCAGTCCCCATGGTTAGACAATTAGGTTACATATAGTGTATTGCGTGCCCTTAAACAGTTGTATCTTTGCATACACCTCAATTATTTCCTTAGTAAAAACTTTATGAAGTAAAACTGGTGTCAGAGAATATTTGCATTTTAAACTATTTGGGTATTTAATGCTAAATTGATCTTCAAAATTTGTTGTCAATTTCAGTCCTGGTAAAATATGGAGGCATTACCTAATATAGGCATAAAAAGCTCCTATATTGTCATTAGTTATAATCTTAAATGCTATCTCATTTTATCTTACATTTATTTGATTCCTCAAGTAGTTGGGCTTTTAAATATATTTGTTGGCTACTTATTTTCATGTTGTATGAATTGATTTTCTGTTTTATTTGTCTACACTCTTGTCACTACTTTCCTTTCTGATCACCTTAAAATCTGCTCTGCCTCCAATTTTGACCCCTTCCAGTCCATTACTGCAGCCAGAGTACTCTACCTGAAACATACATTTGAGCATCACTCTGCCTAAAAAGGCTTCAGTGGCCCACATTGCTCTCCGGGTAAAGTGTAAAGTTTGTAACATGACCTACAAGGCTCTGCGTGACTTTGCTAATTCTCCAGCCTTCGGGCAAGAGAGAACACACACACACATCCATGTAGTCTTGCTTACCTAACTCCTACTCATCGTGTAGGTCATTGCTTACCATAAACTTCCTCTGGGGAGAGTTCCCTTAGTGCCCAAGTCCTTGTCAGGTGGATCTTGTGTATGTTACACTCCCTTTGTAGCAGCACTTCTATTGCCTATTTAATGTCTTTCTCCTCCATGAACTATGAACTTTGTGAAGGCAAGGACCACAGCTGTGTATCTCCAGTGCCTAACACAGTGCCTGGAACATTAGTTGTGCTCAGTAAGTATTGCATGGATGGATGGATGGATGGATGGATGGATGGAAGAAAGAAGATTGGGGAGGTCAGGAATAAATTTCATGAGCCAATTTTCTACCTTAACTCTTGCCCTAAAGAGGTTGTTTTCTTCTTACTCATCAAATCCTGGAAGAATAGCCTAAAGAGTGAGACTTTAAGATTATACTGGGTTAGCCTTTCATTTGTTTATGCTGGCCTGCAGTTTATTCCTAAAACATCTATTTCACAAACAACCAAGAGCTATTGTTGGCAGAAGTATAGCAAGGTACACATGCATGAGGATATATATTTGTTTAACTCCTCAACCCCTTACAACTAATTCATCATAAAAGTTTCCTCTCTGGTCTTTTTACATCCAGTGCCTCTTCCCTTCATTCTACCTGCGTATTGTTGCCAAGTTCATGTTTCTTTCCATTGTGTCATTTGCGTGCTCAAGAATCTTCATTGGCTCCAATTCAGAAGGTCTGTCACAGAGCCTCAACATGTATGTTTTGGTCAAAACTCCCCCAAGATAATTCTGATGTGTAATCATGGTTAAGAATTGCTGAAGCACATAAAAATTTACCTTAATTTAAAAAAAACGGTCTAAATTGGTTCAGGGTATAGAGTTTAGAATCTGATGAACATGGATTAAGTTATATTTCTTTTTTCCTGACTTTTCCTGGTTGTGTGACCTTGGGCAAGTTACTTAACCTTTCTATGTGTCATTTCTTACTTAAACTACATGTCCTTTTCATGTACAAAATGGAAATAACATTTACTACACAGGATTATAGTAAGAAGTAAATTAACCAATGTATGTAAAGTACATGCATGGTCTCTTCTACCTACTAAATGCTCAATAAATGTTAGAAGCTGTGTTGCTGTTAGTCATTCCACTATTCGCTCAACAATTATTTATTTGCTATGTGTCCAATACTCTGTTATAAACTGTGGAAGATATAAGAGGTACAAAATACCTGCTCTTGAGATGCATCAAACTAGCTGGGGAGTTAAAGCTAGCATAGCATTATATAATAATAATAAATAATAATAAAATTAAACATAGATGTTATAAAAGATCAAATAATGTACAGTATTTAAGTGAAAGCTGTAATTCAGCCCCAGCATGCTGGCTTGTTGATTAGCATAAAAAAATAAAAAAATAGAGGGGGAGGAAAAAAAAAATCTCTCAAACTGCTCTTACCAAGCCTTCAGAGGTCTAGTTTTGATGCTGCCTGCCAGATGGAAAATGATGCAGAGGGGGAAAAATCCTGTATTTACTTCTCAAAATTAAGACAGGATGGGGGAGTGTGTTTGAGGGGTGAACATATGTGAATAAATATGGTATAACCCTTAATTGGTTCCTGATGATTAAAATGTAAATGGTTCCCACTGGAAAAGCATAGATACGATATTTTTCACTTAATGAATCAAGCCCTACTAGTCCTTTATTTTCTTCTTGTTCAACCAGAAATCAAACATTGGATAAGGGTTGCACACCTATTTTGATGTATATTGATGTACTTTTCTCTTTTCCAGGGTCGCTATGGCAACAGCATCTTCTCAAGTTCTGATTCCAGACATCAATTTTAACGATGCCTTTGAAAACTTTGCTTTAGATTTTTCCAGAGAAAAGAAACTGCTGGAGGGGCTAGATTATTTAACAGGTGTGAAAATACTGTGGTTTCGTTCCTGTTTAAATGCTTTTCTTTTGGTGTTCTCTTACTATAAGATAATCGGAAAAGAGCAATATTTATAATGACAATGCTTTTATAAACTTTAGGGCAATTCATGTATCTTTTTAGACAGAATAAACTTTAGTTCACGTAACAGAAAAGGAGATGATGTGTGAAATATTTCTGGGGACAGATGGGTATACCATTATACTTAGAGGTAAAGAAAAAACAAGACGTTGCTGATGGATTTCTCCTTACGAGCCTATCAGTAATATATTGTTGCTTGTTATTGAGGGAGTTAGAACTCAAGTGGCAATTATGGAATATTAAAGAATCTCCTGCATAGCAATAGGTACCATTCAAATGGTTTTAAGGAAATTTAGAAACTAGCAGATTAGGAAGAAAAATGTAAGAAATATCTGGCTTGCACACAATTCTAGGAAATGAGGGGTGCATCCAGCCTATGAAAAATGTTGGATACCTTCAGGATTAACGAATGACCATTTCATGAGAAAAATATACACATAAAATAGCCTTGCATTTGTCATTATTTTGGCTAATATATTAAAGTAACTGTCATTTACTGAACATCTCCTTTATGCCAGACACTGTATATTAATTTTATATTATAAATACGTACAACCAATCTATGAGGTAATTATCATCCCTTATTTTACAGATGAAGCAACTAATATTAATTTGCACTTGGCTATACTGCCAACAGTCTATAATAAAACTTATTTGAAAATAAAAAGCAATAGGCCAAAGGTCATGCAGTAAGAAAACCATTTGACCACTTTGCTCTAATATCTACATATGTGTTGGTACAGGCAGAGTAGACATCCGGGCAATCATTTCAATACCTTAGGCTTATATCTTTGCCTAAAATGTCTCTGTCACTGAAGCAAAAGCGGTTTGGGGAAATTTGAAGTCTTAGCACTTGGCTTCAGGTTGTTCAGGATATGCTATCTAAAGCTTCTTATTAAGACAGCCTCTTCTCTATGAGGTGTAGAGTTGGGCAGCGAGGGTAACAATTGTTAAACTTGTAGAACGGAGAGTGTGCTTTCCTTTACCTTCTTTTCCACCTTTCCTTACAGCCCCAAACCCACCATCTATCCGAGAGGAACTCTGTACTGCCTCCCATGACACCATTACAGTCCACTGGATCTCGGATGATGAGTTCAGCATCAGCTCCTATGAGCTTCAGTACACCATATTCACTGGCCAGGCTAACTTCATCAGTAAGTCATGGTGTAGTTGGGGCCTGTGGCCAGAGATAAGGAAATGTAAGGAAGCAGTAAGCTGCTCAAGATTGGCCGGGGCGCCACGAGGCAAGTGTTTGTAAGACATGTTAGGTTGTTTAGCACAGTGTTTCGTAGACAGTGCAAACTCCCCCAGTGCATTGCAAAGACCTTATTGATGGGTGACAAGCAAGTTGTGTATTTCCTTGCTGGGCAGTCACTGGGGCCACTCCCATTTGTTTATGTAATCCTTAAGCCTTTCCTCAGTTACTCCATGTCACTCCACTCTCCCCGAGTCAGAACACAGCTCAGAATTCATTCCTGGGTAGCTAAACCACCATCATTGCTGATCCTCTGTGTGTGAACATCTCTCTCCTTGACTCTTCTTCCACTTCATTATCATGGTAAAATATGCTATGTTCAAAGACTACTACTTCCTTTAACGCACCTATTTGTATCGGCGACTGTAGCGACAAGCCTCCTGCCTCTGTCACTGTACCCCTTGTCCCTTTCCTTCAAGAATTATACCAAATACAAAAATGTGTCAGCAGGCCGCAAGATGAAAGATGGTCAAAAAGCAGTCATTGGGCTCCCATTCTATGGTTTCTCCTCCTGATGAATTGGAGCAAGACGCGGCAGAGTAGAAACCTGACGCATCGATTGCCAGACTGGAGGGGGCCAGCTGCGAGTTCCCCTCCATGTGCTGGGGAGAACTGGAAAGCAGAATTAAAACTGGATTCCAGGCTGGAACGGATTCCCACCCTAAGGTTGCATCCACACAGCTGCAAATTAGTATTTCCTTTGACCTCTGTGCTTGTGCTTCTGTGTCTGGCTTCACAGGGAGAGGAGTTTTTCCAATGAAACCCTCCCAATAGGTTTCCCTTTTTGGTTGTGTGACAATTCTGGGCCACATGCTGGGGTGGGGAGATGAGAACACATTGGGGGTCAAATTTCTAAAAACACTTGCCTCGTGCAGCTCCAACCTAAGCCACTTGGCCTGGGTAGCTGTATTCCTAGGTATTTTTTCCAGGTGGTGGAGACACAAACTCTAAGGCCTCCCTGACATGCTTTTCTGCACTTGTCTCTGCTGCTCTGGAATGGCTTACAGACAGCAACTGTGCTCCTCCTTCCTGAGATGGGGAGACTGGTGGTCTCCTGGGAGTTGAGAAATAAGTCCAAGAAGTGACAAAGATCCAAAGGCTGTCCTCCCTATTTTCAAAGATATATCGTCCTCCATGAAGAAGAGCTTAACGGACAATTCTTAATAACAATAGGATCATAGCACCTTAGAATTGGAAGGAAACTTAGATGTCATTTAAGCTAATCTTCCATTTTACCAGTCACCCAGTAGATGATTGTCCTGTCTCTACTCGAACATTTCCGGTGATGAGTAGCTCACTTCTAACAAAATAACTCATTCAGTTGTTGTGCAGCTATGAATAATTGTCAGTGCATCCCTAGAAAACCCAACTCTCCCACCTAGTAACTAATAATGACAATGATAATGTGTACATGCATTATGCTTTGTCATTTACAAACACTCCCACTTAGTCCTCATGAGTTCTTCCTTAGCCATATGAAAGAGTTGATATTAATTCTGTTTTGTAGATGAAGAAGCTGAGGTTCAAGATAAATGAGTTGCCCAAGGTCACAGAGCTACAAACTGATGGAGTCAAGATTTGAACCCAAGCCTGTCAGACTTTAATCTTAATGTTTTCTTGAATTAAACCCACAGCTACCGATTTGTCCTAGTCTTGCCCTTTTATGCCTCACTAGTAAACCTAATCCATCTCTCACATGACAGTTCTTCAGATCATTTTACATAGCTCTCATATATGTCCCTTCTAAATTTTCTCTTTTCCAGGCTTAAATATCCTCAGGTCTTTGAATCGCTCCTCATGTGACCTGGTTTCAGACCCTTTACCATCATGGTATCCTTTTTAGGAATACATCAATGTTTGTCAGAGTGTTTTATACAACATGCTGTCAAAAAAGTGAAAACAGTACTCCAGAAGTGGTCTGACCACCACGGAGGATAGCTGGATTATTTGTCTTATACATTAGCTGATGACCCCCACCCCAAACCTTTTTATTCCAGTAGTCACATTGCCTGTGTTGACTCCTGAGCATGTAGTCAGCTGAAATCTCTAGGTATTTCAAAATCTTGTTCCTATATAGTTGATTGTCTAAACTGAAATACAAGACCTTGAGTACATCCCTATTACGTTTTGTCTGGTTAGCTGTGACTCCACATTCAAACCTGCCAAAATCCTTTTAAATCCAGTTTCTGCCTTCCCAGCCTGCCTTCTATGTCTTCTTCCAATCATAAATAGAAAAATGGGATAGGGCAGGGACAAGTGCAGAGCCCTGAGCAAAATTTTGTCTGGCAATGGGCAGATAAGATGAAACAATTTTACTGGGAATACATATTCAGGAAGATTCAAGGTCTCGGTCCTATCTGTTGGTCTGGCCTGCCCCTGTTCTGCTGCTGTTGATTGAACTTGGACTCTGAGAGATGCTTTCCCCTTGAGGTTTTTCCACATTTTCTCTTTTCTTAGACCACTTTATTTACATGTAGTCAACATACAAAAAAGTTGTCCATCAACAGATCAATGGATAAAGAAAATGTGATATATCCATACAATAAAATGTAATTCAGCCTTAAAAAAGAAGGAGATTCTGCCATGTGTGACAACATGCATGAACCCGGAGGGCATTGTGCTAAGTGAAATAAGCCAGACACAGAAGGACAAATACTACATGATACCATTTATATGAGGAATCTTAAAATAGTCCAACTCCACATTTTCTTTAACCAGAAATGTCTTCCTTGTTGGTTAGTATTTTGTCTGGAGAAATAGTCCCCTTATTTTTTTTTTTTCAGCTTTCTCCCTTCTTTTCTAACTATCTCCCCACCTCATCTAAGATTTGGGATGGTCACAAGCCAATGATGTTTCAGATGATGCTGTTAGCTGAATTCAAACAGATGTTTAGCTGACTGTATTCCCCATTACTGTATATCTTTTCTCCTTTTCAGTTTCGTGATTTGCATTATGAAAGCACTGGCTATACTCTGTCTGGCCAGGCAGTCTGTAACAAACTGCCACAAAGATAAAACTTCTATTTCCTCTCCTTTTCATTTCCATGCAAATGTTCTCCACTACACATTTACACTTGGCTTCATGGATTTCCATATTGTGGTCTTTCCCTTTGGAACAAGGTGTATATTTCCATTACCATAATTCAGTCATAAACCCTATCTCACCAAGTCTCGGTAATACCCAGAGAATCCTATATTTACCTTTTTAAAATGTAGAACTGGTTTTGAAATTACAGAAAAGTTGTAAGAGTAGCACAAAGAATGCCTGTAAACTCTTTACCCAGATTCATCCACTTGTCAACGTCTACTTGTCAACATGTTATTTCATTTCCTTTATCATTTGCTAGCATTCCCTATCTCTCTCTATTTATTTCTGAACCATTTGAGAGTAAATTGCATACATCATGACCTTTTACCCCTAAATTCTTCAGTGTAGGTTTTGTAAGAATAGGGAAACTCTTACCTAACCACAGTACAGTTATCAACTTTAAGAGATTTGATACAGTACTTTTCCTGATCCACTATTCATATTCCAATTTTGACAGTTGACCCAATAATATCCTTTATAATGTGAAGGACCCAATATTGTCCTTTAGAGTCAAGGATCAGGTATTGCATTTAATGTCATATCTGTAGCCTCCTTTATTTTTTTTAATTTTATTAAAATTTTTTTAAAGTTTATTTTTGAGAGAGAGACAGAACATGATTTGGGGAGGGGCAGAGAGAGAGGGAGACACAGGATCTGAAGCAGGCTCCAGGCTCTGAGCTGTCAGCACGGAGCCTGATGCAGGATTCTAACTCACAAACCATGAGACTATGACCTGAGCCGAAGTCAGACATTTAACTGACTGAGCCACCCAGGCTCCCCTAAATTTTATTTTTAAGTAATCTGTACACCCAACGTGGGGCTCAAACTCACAACCCTGAGACTTAGTCACACACTCCACCATTTGAGCCAGCCAGGCACCCCTCTGTAGCCTCCTTTAATCTGGAACACTTAGTTTGTCAGTCTTTCTCTGTCTTTAACGACATTGACAGATTTTTTTTAAATGTCCTTTTATTTCTTTATTATACTATCCCTTATTTTGGGTTTCTCTGAAGTTTCCTCATGATTTATATTCAGACTATGAATTCATTGCTGGAATACCACGTGGGACGGGTGTCCTCCTTAGGACATCACATCTCGAGGCACATCATGTCCACTCGCCCTTCGTTGGTGATGCTAATTTTGTTCAGCAAGTCAAAGGTGTTGCCTGATTTCTTCATCCTGTAGTTACTGCTTTTCCTTTTGCAACTAATGAGCAATCTGTGTGGTGATAACTTTGAATCAAGGAAACTGTCTTGCTTCCTCATCAAACCTATCTCACCCCCACTCCTGTTTTAGCACCAATCAAAACTCCTTGCCTGGTCCAGTCTTTGCTCTGATGATTACAAAATTATAATTTTCCAAAGGAGGATCCCCTCCCAGTTTTACAAGTTGGCCTTCTACATTCTACTGTAAGCCAAAGCCCCACCCTCTGTCTTTTTATCTACTTATCAGTATGGCCTCATGAATTCTCTTTTCAATGGTTTATAATTCTTCACTGCCCTTGCTTATTTGGATGCTCAGGTTGTCCAGGTTTAGCCAGTAAGACTTTGAAGCTTACTCCTGGGTTCTTATATTCTGCCATAATTTTCTTGAATACTTCTTTACTTTCTAGCATAACAAAAGATTCTAAGGTCGTATTCACCTTATCCTGCCCCAGCCTTGAAATCAGCCATTTCTCTAAGGAACCTTGGTTCCTTTTAATTGGAGAATGTTATTATAGAATAAGATCTGGATAATAGAAATACACACATATGCCCATGCACATATGCATGTGCACACACATAATGTACATACGCATGTACTTAACATATGTGCACATATGGATGCCCATATACACGCACATATATAGAAATCATGAGTTCATACCAATGCCTCCAATTCCAGTCCATGTCCACACATTCTTTGTTGCCTTCCCCCATTTGATATTTGTATATTCCTACTTCTACAATGAGAACCTTGGCTCCCAACAACATCAACACATGTACTCATTTGCTTAATCCCATAATAGATCTAACAGTTCCAGAAGTGCTTTGTCCACACCACTACAAAAACAAACAATAGTTCAGGATTTGTTTTCAGTTCTCCTCCTGCCCCCATCCTTTTGGTGTGGTTATTTTTCATTTGAAATGCATTTGGGTTCATTTGCTTCAGTTTGCCTTCAGTTTTGGTCCCTGCTCTTCCCATTCATATTGATTTAATTTTAATTTTCTGAATTTGTGAAACAGCAGTGTGTTTCCAAAAGGGAAACCGATACAAGAAAAAAGTGAATTCAAAGGAGTGTCATTCTTGGGTCACCTGGGTGGCTCAGTCGGTTAAGCATCTGACTTCGGTTCAGGGCATGATCTCACAGTCTCATGTTTCGTGAGTTCAAACCCTGTGTCGGGCTCTGTGCTGACAGCTTGGAGCCTGAAACCTGCTTTGAGTTCTGTGTCTCCCTCTCTTTCTGCCCCTCCCCTGCTTGCACTCTGTCTCTCTCTCTCTCACAAAAATAAACATTGAAAAAAAAAGTGTCATTTTCACCCCTATCTTTTTAATCCCCTGCCCTCCCCCCATCCCTTGTAGCTAGCCAACTACAATATTTTCTGGGTTTTCCTTCCTATTGTTATTGGTGTTTTGTAAACAAGCAGATATATGTATGCTCCCTTATTTGCCCTTCTTCCTTGGAAAAAAAGTGTTGTACTATGCATGCATGCTCTTTTGCAATTTGCTTTTTTCAGTTAACAGTAAACCCTGGAAATCACTCCATATCAGTTAAAAGAGTTCTTCTTCACTCTTTTTTTAAGCTTATTTAATTAATTAATTTATTTATTCATTTAGATCAGGGGAGGGGCAGAGAGAGAGAGGGAGAGAAAGAATCCCAAGCAGGCTCCATGCTGTCATCATGGAGCCCGATGTGAGGCTCATTCTTACAAACCATGAGATCATGACATGAGCTGAAATTGAGTCGGAAGCTTAACTGACTGAGCCACCCAGGCACCCCACTCTTCAGTCTTTTTTCATAGCTACATAGTACTTAATTGTGGCATTTGTTTTTTGTTTTGTATTGTTAGAAGTATATCTGGAAGACCATTTATTTCCCTTTTTGTATTAAAGTCTAGTGTGCAGTTTATGATTCATATTGTGAATTGGTACATAGCTAACCAGGCCCTCAAACATGATTCCTGGCCCTTATCCTTATTGTCTTTTCCTGAGCATAACTGAGCGTCTTCACCAGTTATTCTTTTTCTAACATATGTGTTTTCCCTCCTTCATGCTTCTTTTTCAGTTTTATTTTAGACTTTTTCAACCATCCACCAAATTAATTATAAAACCCTCATGATCATATCTCTTTCAAACCACTCATGATTACTTTTCATTTTCAACCTCACTAAATCCTTCACTAGGGCTGCATAGAAGTGACTACATTCGCTGTTCATTTTCCTTGCCCATTCCTGTCCATGCTTTGTTAGAATTGTGGTTAAAAAGCAATAAACTGATTGAAAGACAGGTAACAGAAGAGAGAAGCCTAGATAATTCACAAACCAGAACGTCAACCCCTCTTCTACTAACAGCCAAATACATGTTTTTAATTATGTGCATTTTTCTTGGTTTAAGTCAATGTTTATGGTCTAAAGAGTTTCGAAAGCAGAAACCTAGATCTCTGAGCTTGGGAGGGAAGAAGGTTCCAGGCAACAATGTGTTCCTGGACCACCCAACTTCGAATGAATATTGGAACCAGGAAGGAGCAAAAGATGGGTAGTGCCAAGTGGGGAGATGGCAATTTTGCTTTGGTTATCATGCCATCTCCTTGGCTTCCCTATGATACCTCAGAGTCCGGTTAGATTGGGAAGTGAGGGTGAGGATGGGGAAGGTGAGATGAGCCATAAGCCCTGAAAGCTTCACTACCTTGCAGAGACCAAGGAACATTGCTGTCTACCCCATGAGTTGTGACGTAGCCGAGAGAACACTGGCCTAGGGTTAAAGAAACCAGCGTTACACTCTCAGCACCATCACCATCTTTCTGTGGCCTTGGGCAAGTCACCTTCTCTCAATCTTAGCTTCCCATTTGTAAAAGGACAGAAACATGGCATGTAGGTGTCCTTTTGGCTCTGAGATTCCATGTTCCTGTGCTGTGCACAGGACTGCTCCACCCATATGAGGCTAGACTCAGCTCTCAGGGGATTGGACCTTTGGCGTAAAGATCCAGAGACTCCATAAAAGTGGTGATTCAGTGATTTTTTTTTTTTTGTATAGTGGCCTTTCCTATATTATTGGGCAGAAAATTGAAGCAACCTAAACTTCACTAGTGGTGACATTCAATTGCCTGGCATAAGCCTAGCTCCATGGGAGAAACGAAACAGAAGATATTTATCTCACTCTGTATCCTAGGACTCAAAAGAAAACAAAGTGAAATTGACCTTTCTTTGGTGGTGGGGGGAGGCTTTTGATGAATTTGCAGTGTGCTTCTCATCCTATCTCTACTACCTGCTGGTTAATGTCCTTGTCTTTCCCCACCTTACAGGCCTGTATAATTCAGTGGATAGCTGGATGATTGTGCCCAACATTAAACAGAACCACTACACAGTGCATGGACTTCAGAGCGGGACGCGCTACATCTTCATCGTTAAAGCCATAAACCAAGCAGGCAGCCGGAACAGTGAACCTACCCGACTAAAAACAAATAGTATGTTATGGTGTTCCCAAAAGGAGAGATCCATTTTCCCCTCCGTGCCAGGGAGTACATTTAGCCTGAGTAGGCACCCACAGCAGTGCGAGAGAGCAGAGGCACTGGGTAGAGGAGTTTACCATTTTAGTTGATGCTTTGGGCACAGGCTCCATTGGTGCCCCTGGGGGATACGTGAGTACAAAGATATACACAAAGTATATGTAGTAGTAGCTGGTGTTTGGGGAGGATGTTAGTTAAGACTTTTTCTCTGCACCCCATCCCATGCGTGGGGAACAGTTGTGTCAAACGGTACTAATTTGCAATGATCTGGTAGAACCCTTCTGCAGAGAAGCCATACCTCTTAGGAATGCTTCTGGATGCAGGTGACTGAAAATCCAACTAACTTAGCTTAACACATAGTATTTTTTTTCTCTTTCTCACATAGCAAGAAGTTGGAATGTAGGCAGTTCAGGACTAGTGTGACAGCTCGTTCTGTGATGTCGTGAAAGATCCAAACTCCTCCCTTTGTGTACTGGCTTATTGTCACATGATCACAGTATGGCCATTTCAGCCTCCAGATGTCTTATTTCCTTTTAAGAGAGGAAGGGGGGAAGGGGTTGGTACACATGATGGCTATCCCTTTTACTGGGAAAACGGGCACATTGCAGAAGTGTCTCCAAGCTTGTCTGACTTCTGTTTCCCTCTGCTTCCACCTTGTTAGCCACCCCTAGCAGCAAGAGAGGCTAGGAGCTTGAATATTTAGCTTTTTTGGCCTCTATAGTGAAAGTGGGTCACAGAGAAAAAGTAGGGAATGGGTGTTGTGTTCGCCAGCAGTGTCAGCCGCAGACCCATGTTGTATAATACAGCTCTTGCCATATCCAGCAATTGGCTCCTAGTAACTTGTTTTGTCATATGGTTATAAGGAATCCTCTGTTGCGAGTGATCCTACATGACAAATGTTTTCTCTGATTGTTGATGATGATGCAACACTCTGACAAAGTTACCTAATCATATGTTATTTACATCCCAATTGTAAGAGGGTAAAAAGATTGTCATTACTGAGTTGTTTTTGTTTTTTTGTTCTGCCAGCAGCCACCTCATCAGTTCCCCTCACTTTGCCTCACCTCAAATGCTCCTTCCCCTAAAACCCACTCAAATCCCAAATCACCCACTGAAATAAAGCAGAGTAAAAAACACATTTGAGAACATGAGACCCTTTTAATTTGATAACATACGAAGTGGGGGGCAGCTTATTCTTATTTTATTGAAAAGGGTGGCTTCAGGCCTACTTCCTTAATATAATCCAAATAGCACCAACTTGCACTGGCCCACGAATGGGCATGATATCAAGAATCTCCTGGTAGTGATAGCCCTGAAGGACGAAGATGGAATTCTTAAGTATTTTCTTATGCATTTTTTTTCTACTTTTTTCAGGCCAACCCTTTAAACTAGATCCCAAAATGACTCACAAGAAGTTGAAGATCTCCAATGATGGATTGCAGATGGAGAAGGATGAAAGCTCTCTGAAGAAGAGCCATACCCCAGAGAGGTTTAGTGGCACAGGGTGCTATGGGGCAGCAGGAAATATATTCATTGACAGTGGCTGCCACTACTGGGAGGTGGTCATGGGTTCCTCAACATGGTGAGTGGATCCCACTTGTAGTTTTTTTCTTCTCCTTTCTCCTGCTGTCAGGTTCCTAGGAGATTCAGTTCCACAGCACAAACGTAGTACCAGTATGTCAAGGTTAAAAAGCATGTGATGAAAACCACTCCTAGAAAAATTGGCCAGCTTTAAACAAAAAAATCATGGGAAATATACTGGGATCACAGTTGGAAATTACTACAGCATTCTAATTGCTGACTTTGTAAAACTCTAGTGCTATCAACATTATGGATCTAAATGTAAACTATTTAGTAAAGGAAGAAGTTAAGGATACCTGCTTCTATGGGATATTCTTATATATCCCATATGGTGTCTAGCATAACTCGGATCATTTAAAAAATTTTTTTTAGTGTTTATTTATTTTTGAGAGAGAGAGAGACAGAGCGTGAGCAGGGGAGGAGCAGAGAGAGAGGGAGACACAGAATCCAAAGCAGGGTCCAGGCCCTGAGCTGCCACCACAGAGCCCAACGCAGGGCTCGAACCCACAAACTGTGAGATCATGACCTGAGCCAAAGTCGGACGCTTAACCGACTGAGCCACCCAGGCGCCCCTAACTCAGATCAAATAATGAATGTTTATTTCTTTCTCCTTTCCACTGTCTCATAGGTATGCAATTGGCATTGCCTACAAATCTGCTCCCAAGAATGAATGGATTGGCAAGAATGCCTCCTCATGGGTCTTCTCTCGATGCAATAGTAACTTTGTAGTGAGACATAACAACAAAGAAATGCTGGTGGATGTGCCCCCACAGTTGAAGCGTCTGGGTGTCCTTCTGGATTATGACAACAACATGCTGTCTTTCTATGACCCAGCTAACTCTCTCCATCTTCATACTTTTGATGTGACCTTCATTCTTCCAGTTTGTCCAACATTTACAATCTGGAACAAATCCCTAATGATCTTGTCTGGCTTGCCTGCCCCAGATTTTATTGATTACCCTGAGCGGCAGGAATGCAACTGTAGGCCTCAAGAATCCCCTTATGTTTCTGGGATGAAAGCTTGCCATTAAGTTTCAGGAGAACATAGAATTCACTGGGTCTACAGTTCAGCAGTTCTTCCCCTCCTAAACCTCAGTTAGTGTCCAATATACAAGATAAAAAATAAAGTTCATCTGAAGCATCCAAAATAACTAGGTATTATAGATTTAATTTTTCTGCACTAAAGCTTGTATCTGAATTAATGTATTGAGTTTCTCTGAGCAAATTTTCCAAGTAGTCTGGGGTCAAGCCATTGGAGGAGAAATCTAGAGAATACTTCTCATCAGTGGAGAATTCAAAATTCCTGGTGATTTAGGAGTGTAAATGATACTGGAAGGAATTAGGATAATTCTAAGTAAATAATGTAGAAAGATGCTCTGAACGAGGGGCTAGCCAGCAGGAAAGGTGTGTGTGGGGTGTCAGCCTCTCTAGTACTGGTCAATTTGGCCAAGTAGAATTTTGAAGGATCGGCTGATCACATATGTAGTTTTTGATAAAAACCTACCATCAAGGATTTATTGTAAAGTAAAAACACAAATGTGTATATATAATATACATAAAATGAATAAATATGTATTATATATTCATTTTATAATTATATATACATAATAATTTTTTTATTTGCTCATTTGAGTGAGAAATATACTGGAAGGGAAAAGAAATTATATCGTCCATTTTTGTCCCCTAAAGGGAACATCGAAATCAGGCAACAATTCCCCCCTCCCTCCGTTCATCCCTCCCATTCTCCTTCGTGTCACACACACATGCAATGACATAGATGGTGGGAAGAGCTCTAAACTGGAGTAGGAAAGATTGGGGGACAAGATTGCACAATAGCCACTAGCGCTGGGTAGAAAATTGATCCAATACAAGCATTATGTGTAGTGCAGTTTCACTGAGGCTGCCTAATGGAAGAGGGTCATCTGAATTGTTAAAAGTTCTTCACAGAATATCTCAAAGAAATATAGCTTTATTACTCTCAAGTACATACAGTTACTAGAATTAGGCTAAAAAAAAGAGTTGCATAATAATGGATGTTCTTTAGGAACTTTATTTACTTAATCTGTGAGAATGGAGTGTTCTAGCTGCAACAACTATTTGCATATAAAGGCACTTGTATTTTCGGATAAAACACTTCCGAAGTGCTTCAGAATGCCTGCGAACAGTCTGTTTTCTTAAACAGGTTAAATAATCATTCCTCTTGCAATCTTGTTTACACTATCCATCTGCTTAGCCAACCCTTCATGGCAAATGCAGTTTGTCATCACTATTGTTGAGGGGCATCAAGTTTATGGTCTGTGCTTTTGTCACTTCCACTGCGGGGATTGGGGATGTCAGAACCAGAGCTTTCTCCTTCCCAGGAGAAGAGTCTCCAGGCTTCAAGGAGTCTACTTCTTCGGAGCTGTGAAAAGACTACTTTTGTACAAAATGGTAGCTGTAACAAGCCACCAGATTGGAGCCTTGAAACAATGCCAAAACTCCCTTCTTCCTTTCCACTATCTTGGTGGATGTTCATTCATTAATTCATTCAACAAACTACCACATGCTGGGTACCGCTCTGCTGCCGATATATTGATAAAACACAGTCCCTTGCTGTCAAATGCCTTACTATTCTGTAGGAGAGACAAATAATCTATATAACCCCCCTAAATAACAGCTTTGTATTGTTTTTTTCACCTAACATGGAAAGCAACACTGATGCAGGTACAGATGGCAGGCTCAAACATAGGCATCTGGTAGCAAAGTCCGCTTTTTTTGTTTTAAAAAACTGTATGTAATTTCTGCTGATCAGGATATGAGCAACCTCAGTAAGATCCAGCAGTGCTGGGAAATAGCACTTTGGACTAAAATAATCCTAGTTCTTCTGCCATTTACTAGCGGTGGGACTAGGGTAAATTACTTCGCTTCTCTGAGCCTCTGTTTCCTCTTCCGTAAAATAATACCTACCTCACAAGGCTGTTGCAAAGATTTAAAAAGATAGCACATGTAAACTGCCTAGCACAGCACCTGGCATTTAGTGAAGTGCACAAGGAATATTAACCTCCTCTTCCCAGCCCCAGCCCCATTACACTGTAGTGGTGCTTTACAATGTATGCCTTTCATCTCTAAGTTACTCTGGTCTCTCCTCTAGGGCTTATCCCCCAGTTTTTAAACACAAGTTATTCCCCACACCCCTTCCTAAAACCTCTCACTGGCTCCCATAGCATTCAGTAGAAGGTCCCATTTACATGGGGTTTGGCTTTTCAGGTCCCTGTTGGCTTTCCTAGCTTCACCTTTTGCCATTTCCCTCCTTACAGTCGTTACTCTGGACAAGGTCAATTACTCACATGGGTTGTTCTCTGGGCCTGGAATGGAGACATTATTGACAGTTTTGATGCCCAGAGTAAACAGGAATTGTTCTTAAATTAAGGGAATAGTGTGAAGATGCTATAAATGCAGAGCACTCCACCTCCGCCTGGACCAATTTCCTCTACCTGATCCTCAGCTCTCCCAAGCTATTCATTTGGTTTTTTTGTGCCCTTTAGGTTTTGGTGGCCTGGGACAAAGCTTCAACTTCCCCCACCTTATTTTTGACCTTAGCCTAGACTACTTTTCCCCACCCTGACCCCTCTCAACCAAATTAACTCCTGACACCCTTGCCTGGGGCATGTTCTCTTCTGAGCTTCCGTGGCACCTTTGAGTGTTCCTCCCTTCTCAGCAATAATCACACTGTATAGCAGTGTTTTTCAGTGTGGTCCTCAGACCACCTGTTAGAGCCACCTTTGGTGTTTGTTAAAACAGTTGATTCCTAGACCCCACTCCTGATCTACTTAATTAGACTATCTGGGCACATAAGTGGAATTTGACATTTTTAACAAGTTCCCAGGTGATTCTGATGCACACAAAAGTCTAATGTATAATGATCATCTTCCCTACTAGCCTGTGAATACCTTGAGGGCAGGGACTGTGTCTTTTGTTGTTGTATTTTTAATACTTGGCATGGTGTGTGGAACAGAGTAGCTGCCTAATGTTTATTGAATGAATGTATGAATGAACGAATGAATTATCAAAAGTTTCCCTGTTGTAGTCTGATATCCATACTGGTGTTTGTTATTTCCTGGGCAGAAAAGCTTGGTTACTTTTCCATTTGGGCTATATTGATATTATTTTGCAAAAGCCCCGGGACTTAGGCATATAAATGAGTGTTGTCTGCCTCAAAAGCCCTTTGGAAGTTAACTTGGGGAAATGTCTAGAGCATGTGGCACCATTCTTTGCAAAAACTTTTTAGTCTTTTTTAACTTCATTCTTTGAAGATGGATTTAAGTTTTGGTTATAGCCCCAAATCACTCAGAGGTTAGCCTACTGAATAATGTAGGAAATTAAACTGGGCTTGAGGTAAGCAATGAAGTTTCTGAGACAAATAATGGAAAGTGCTTTTCAAGAAACAACATGGTGGCATTCAGTGGGGGTGTGGTGAGTCCCAGATACTTCAAGGCTTTCCTAGATAATGGCAATGCTAGGGACCATAAGAGAAGTCATTGACTACCTCTAGCTGAACCCAGTTGGACAAAGGGAATAGGACCTGTATTTAACATCTTCAAGGAAGGTGACTTCTTCAGTTTTCATTGTTGTTGCCCTACTCAACCTATTCTCCTACAATCCTTTCTGCTAGCAAATTATTCTTTCTGTCTGCAACTTATGCTTATTTCCACTTTTTATATTGTCTTACTGAAGAAAGCACAAAAATAATCAAAATAAAGTTAAACCTGTTTTGAGAATATGAAAGAAATTTTAATGCCACATTGGAGTTGTGACTACTTGTAAGTAAGGATTCCTGCATCTGTATGTGTTTTTATCATGTAATCACATTGTGTAACTTTGGATGCAGTGAAATTCAGATTTCAACAAAACCACTTATATGTTCTTTTCAGCTAAAAATACACTAGGTGAATTTTCTAAGCTTCCATGGTTTACATATTTATATATGACTAACTGGATGGAGCAATCCATGGATGGACTTTTTGATAAGCTCAAATATTTGATACCCTTTCCTCTACAGAATGGAGAATGTGAGGCTGACAGATAAGAACCACTCCCATGCTTATTTCAATTCCTGAAGCCAATTGCAGCCTCAGAGCCATTGGCTGTATTTGGCCGTGTTATTACAGGTTGGCCAGTTGACTGCCATCAGGTCAGGTAAAACTGCCTTTTATGGTCTGGTCGGCCATCTTCAGACATATTCTCTGTTGTTGTTGTTGGCTAGAATATTTATTAGACTAATGTCGGACTATTTTTTATCAAATATTTTAACCCAGGCTTGTTTGTACTGGGAGCTCTGGACCAATAGCATCTCTTCTAGTGACAGAAATCTGAGCATCTGCAGATTATTACACAGCCTCATCCCTCTAAAATATCCCAGCCCATCCAAAATGCTATATTATGAATTAAATAAATATATATGTATTCATGAGTTCTTGATTGTCTCTCACTGGAGTTTAAATTGGGGGGAACATTGAAATGAAGATGGCCATGGGCTACTGGAATTATCTAAATGACTTGGGGGAAATCAATTATCATATACTAGGTAGAGATTTGGGCAGAGAAGACCCAGGGTGGGGGGGTCTAGAAATTGAGATCCAGTCATGCAGACTGGTTTGAAGAGCAGACAACAGTCAGGAAGACTAAATAAATGAAGGTCTAAGGCCCAAGGAGACATGCACATTAAGTTTCAGGGATTGAAGCAGAAGGTGGGAATTTAGGGAGAATAAAGAAAATCCCAGTGCTGGAACCTATTGGTTAAGGTCAGAGTAGGGTCAGAAGTGACTTGAAACAGTTTGTCAGACCATGGACCTATAGAAACTATGGCCCCAAAGCAAGATTAAAATATAAAAGAGGCAAGAATTTGGAGTACCAGGGGCTTAGTGGTCTTACTGGAGAGCAGTCTAGGCGAAGGGCAAATATGGGGCTATTACCCACAGCTAGGATTGCATATGTTTTTTGGGGATGTAAAGTTTGGAAGTCTGTTTTATACGTTAGGCCAGAGAAGATATGGAGCCCTTTATGTTCGCCTACCTAGGAATAGGGTTGGTCCTGGAGTCCCAGTGAAACTGAGCCTGCAGTTGGAGGTGAGGTGGTATATTATAAAGATTAGGAGTAACAGAGGACAAGTAGGTTGTTACATGGACGTTGGAAATGTATATAGCATAACAGTTGATGAGAATGACTCTCCTCCACTGTGAATTTCCAGGGGTGGAGGATCAAGGTGGCCTTCCTATAACTGTTGGGCACGATATACAAATTCCAATTGTGACTGGCCTGGACTGGTCATTCAAGAGGCGTTCACTCTGTTCCCAGTATTCTTCTCATTTCTATGGGGGCATACTAAGATGAAAGAGTATTCCTAACATTTATAATCTAGTGGGGTACCCAATTCAATTGGTCTTCCCAAATAGTTTTTAACCTATAAATGCAAATTACTCATGGTATCTGAGAAAGGAAGGCATTGGAAGACACGGGTGAGAGTGGCAGCTCTTACCAGACTTGTACATGGGACATACATAGTAAATGCTGACTGAATAGAAGTAGAACCTGATGAGCAGAACGACAAGCAGGCCACCTTGTACACTGTGAAGTTTGTCTTAAGTGAACTTTACACCACCCTCTCAGGCACATAGCTCTGGTCCAGCATTCCCACAACTGCCTCTTTGTAACAGGCAATTTGTTCTATAAGGCCAGTCTTCAAAGAGAACAATTAGGAGAATTAATAAATTAGCCATCAGTAATGGGCTAGTGGAGGAGTATGGGGAAAATTCATATCCCTTCCAGCTTCTCACTCTACCTCTTCCTTCCTTCTCAGAAAACAAGAAAATGTTAACAAGAAACTTCTGGAGACAATGCTCTTGTTGTCCAACCTGGGGGTGACAAGGTGGGGAGGGTTTGAAAAGGTCAGCCAGCCATGTTCTGGTAGCCTTGCAGGGGACATATTTGGGGCCAAGAGGCATCTTTCAAATAATGGAATATAGATGCCAACTCTACTTCCTGTCGGCTTAGCCTCGTACACAGAACACAGGGGATCTGCTACTCCTCCAGCCAGACTGAAGTCCCAGAACATGGTATTTGGGCTGGTGTTCTCTTTGATGCACAGTGGCAGGAAAAAGGCATTATGATCTACATATCTTTTTGTCCAGCTTAACTCCCCTGGTGATAATGGAGGGTATTGTGATATGCCAGAAATGGGAAATTCACAGCAAGCAGCTGTCAATCACACAAGTCCAAGGCCCGCCTGATTCAGCAGGTAAAGTACAACGAATCATTTTTAGATTCAGTTTATTATTTATACAATGAAAGAAACAGCAGTCAAAGGTTCCTGCTCCTAGTGAAAGGAAGACACTGTAAAAGGGGCCAGAGGACTGCAACAGTAGTCATTGGACATCCCCTTGCTAAGAAGCCAATTTTAGACTTCAGCTAAGTGGCTTTATAGTATGTAGCTCTATTCTGAGAGGGATGAGTCAGGAAGACTCTTATCTCATCAGATCCCAGGAGGTGGGAAGGGATGAAAAATTCTCTTGACAGCCCTCCAGGGGAGTGGGGGGGATAAGGAGGCAGTGGGAAGTAAGTAGCAGTGGCCTTGAAGCACTTCCTTGCAGACCTCCCATCCTCTAGCGTTCTGGGAATATAACAGGTGTTCTGCCAAGACTCAGATTAGCTATGGTTTAAGCCTTTACCTGCGGGACCTATGTGGAGAGTGTGAGGCTGCCATGGTGGAGCTGTTCCTCTCTAGCAGCTAGCTGAACACCCAGGTACCTTCCTTGGGGGGAAGCAAAAGGAATCAAAGTCAGAGTCTGTTGAGGAACTCTCTCCCTCCCTTCTCCTGACCTTCCATTCATGTCCTTTCATTCTCCTCTGTGTCTTTGGGGTTGGGATAGGGTATGGGTAAAAAATTAAAGGAATAACGGGACACACAACGAATTCAGACCCTGCAGAATTCAGTACCAAGGCCAGAGAATCCTCAAACCCAAGTCCTTTGCTATCTCTGGCTCTTTGTTTTTCAACCACAAATTGAAATGTATGAGTAATTTCTACAGTCGCTTTTAGTTCTAACACTATGCATTTCCACAAACGCAAATTTACTGAATGTAGTGGTAGGAACCTAATCTGCATACCTACCCCAAGAATGTTGGGACATCAGGGCAGATCATCAGGAACCCTATGACTAGAACAGAAAGGTGGATAACATTACAGTTACTTTGGGACCGCCAACAGACTCTTTTGAGAGGACTATACTCCTCTTTACACACTTCTGTTCACTCAGAGATCCCATGCCAATCTCCCCCACTTACATTTGCCACCATTATTTTTTAATTTTCCACTTCAGCCCTCTTCTCTTGATTTGTTCACTAACTGTACAAAATACAGATACTGCTCTAGCTAGTCAGGTCTCAGTTTCAAATTTCAGGTCAGCTGCCTGATAGATTTCCATATGTCCAGGTAGGAAGTTGCCAAAGACATTACATTTTCCAAGGGCAGAATAGTTCATTTGATACATAAACCAACAGGGGTCCTATGTGTCACCAATCACAGCTTTCTTCCTCAAACTTCCACAAATACACTCCTTACATGGAAGAGAGAGGGTCTTGGCATTTATCATGCAATTACTCATTTATTCATTCATTCGACAAATAATTTACTGATAGACTCTTTGTCAGGTGTTGGAGTTCAGTGATGACTGTAACACATAGTCTGTGCCCTCATAAAACTCATTATCTAGAGGGGTGACAGACCACCGATGAATGAATCTTGTAATAGGAGCTATCACTGACTGCTTACAGTGTCCTTGACACTATTCTAAGCACTTGAAATGTAGTAACTAATTTAATCCTTCCAGCAATCCTAAGAGGTAAAGACTATTATTGGCTCCATAGAACATGAAGAGTTAATCCCTGTGCCCTTGCCCAGACCCATAGATTCGGTGGTGCCTCGTGAGCTGCTAGCACGGGTCTTGGCCTTAGCTACCTTGGGCACGGGGTAAAACGAGTTTAATGCCCAGCACCTCAGAAATGATCCCGCCCAGTGGCTCCAGGATTTGGGGTTGACCAGGAAGTAGTCCCAGGACTATGCCACGGTTTTCCCTTTCTTTTTTCATCCCCTTTCCCTCCCGCCCCCTGGTGCCCCCCCCCCATCCCCATTTCCAGGACAGCCCCTCCCTCTGAGCCGCCTCTTCTCTGACTCATTTCCCCTTCCCCGCCCCAAAGACCTTGGCTTTCTCTCCGTGTCCCTTCCCTCTGGCAGGAAATAGAGGAAGGGCTAACTGGCTTTGGGAACCAGGTGAGCGCTTTTCCCAGGGGATGAGAAACGCTCCCTCCCCTCCCCCTACTTTCAGAGGGACAGGAAATCTAGGAGGTTCCTGCAGCCTGAGCGGCCGGCTTTCCAGTCATCTGAAGGCCCCGGTGGCCCAGCGTGGGAGGTGCCACACCCCGCACAGTGTCTCCTGGGATGTGAGGAGGGAAGTGGCGGCCCAGACAAGGGGGCAGGGCTATCGCGGGCTGAGTGGAGCTCCCGGGTGGGGAACTCGCTGCGTGCTGCCCTAGATGCTGAGCGGGGTGGCCCACGTGTGGCGGTGTGTGCGGGGGTGCATCTGTGGGGAGGCGCCTGCGTGCGGCCGTGAGTGGGTGGGGAGGGGCGTGGGAGACGCGCGCGTTTGGCGACCTGCAAGGGTGTGTGTGAGGTGTGCCTGGAGAAGGGCAGCGCGTACGCGGGGCGCGTGCGTATGGGGGTACGTGCGTGTGAGGTGCTTGCGTGTAGGCGTGCGTCAGGGGGCGGGGTGAACGGAAAGGACAGCTGACTGACGACGGGGGTGGGACGGACACTGCGTGCGTGCGGGACCGAGGTAAAGATGTCGGAGAAGCTCGGGCTCACGGAGCCGAAAGTCCTGACTCTTAACTTTTATTTTTTTGAGGCGGGGAGGGAGGGAGACATGACCTCTTTGAAAATCCGTGAAAACTATTGACCATCTCGAAAGAAAGAAGGAAGGAGGGGAGGGGGAGGGGAGGGGAGGGGGAGGGGAGGGGAGGGAAGGGAAGGGAAGGGAACGGAAGGGAAGACAAGACACGGTTTGCATGTAGGCATAGAGGGCTCCTGGGCCCACGGATGGCCATCCGTGGCCCCCAGATTATGGCTTCAAGCGGGGAGAAACCCCAGAATGGCCACTTAGGGATTGGCCATCGGGTCTTCGGATTGTGTGAGAGGAGGAAGGGAACAGGTGACGGAGCTGTTGCCTGCTCTCCCTTCGGGACCGCCCCGGGCTCCGTGTAGCTTAGAGGCCGGGTTTGCTGTGCCTCTGGGACCCGGTGGCCCTCAGAGACAGGCGACGGGGCGGGGTCACCCCTCTCTTCATGAACGACTGCAGGAGGGGATCTCGTGTCCCCTGAAGCCCGGGCGCGCGGGGCGATCTCAGTAGCCTCACACCTGTTGGCCTGTGCTTTGCTAAAGTTGCCACGCAGGGATTAGGATCACACCCTTGCTTGATTCCCACCCAGGGGTCTCTCCACAGCCAGTGTGGAGTGTGGGAGGGTGACCCCCAAGTTGGCGCTTTTGGGGGAAAATGACTAGAAGGAGAGCAGTGGGCTTGGGTTCTGATACCATTTTTGTCATGAACTAACCTTGGGACCTGAAGCAATTGTCCTCATCTTCCTGGGTGTCACTTTCCTCACTTACAAAACGGGATAGTAGCTCACGGGGTTGTTGCAAGTGTAATTAAGATTACAGTAAATTCCCAGCACACGGAAGCATTTAGTAAACGGCAGCATAAGTAGAAATATATATATGTTAAAGTAAACATTAAAGTAAACATTTTATTCTAGAAGAGTGTATTAAACTGATGATTTCTTTTTGGTCTCTTCTAGGCACACCTAGTTGTGCCATCTTCACACAAAGCCCACCAAGCACCATCCTATAAAGTCATACGCCTGAAGTAAGCGGGACTTTAATTTGAATTCTTTGCAACATTGAAGTAGATCATGATTACCCACCATCAACTCTCACCTGGATTGTTGCATTGGTCTTCAACCCTTGACACTTGCCCTCTTCCCTCATATGGTTTATTCTCCATGTCTTTCCCTCTGAGTGACAAAATAACCTACTGGTTCAGAGCATTGGCCTCGAGGTTTGACAGATCTTGTTCACATTCCAGCTCCACCCTACTCCACCACTTTCTGGTCGTGTGACCTTGGACAAGTTCTTTCCCCTCTTTAAGAATCCTTCCACCACGCCAAAAAAAAAAAATCCTTTTCCTTATCAGTAAGAGTGGAAAATGATAGTCTTTACCTCATACATAGGAGTTGTGACAAGTTACAGAGATAATGCATGCGGAGTGGGCCATAGTAACTTTTCAGTAAATGGTAGCTTAAAAATGGTAAGGACAGTGAGGCTGCTAACAAGAGAGTGGTTGCAGTGGTGTACCATGGCGTCTAGACTGGCTACAGAGTAAAGCAATGAGGCGGTAATGAGCTGGAGAATGGAAGAAGTCAAAGAATGGGAGATCTTGATGAGAATGAGGAGTAGGTACTCTTCTGAGAACCAAGAAGTAATAAGGGTGGGAGGTTGTAGCCAGAGACTGACAGAGTGGAGCCCAGGAATTCTCAAGTGGAACAGTCGCATGTTTAGCAGGTAGTCTGGAACTCTAATGGCTAGAAATTGCATGTGAAATGATGTGATCAGAGATTGTAGAAATAGAGATCAAGGGGCAGTGAGGCTGAAGCTTTGGGTGAGTCATCCATAGTCATGATGAATGGCATGGGTTGGAATGAAGAGGAAAATGGAGCTAGTGCCAAAGCCAAGGTCTACCCTGATTAACAGGGGACTATCATCTATTTTACAGATATTTACTGAACCCTTGTTAGATGCCAGGATATAACAAGACAGACAAAAATCCTGCTGTCATGGAGCTTCCAGTCTAGTAGGAGTGGTAATTGGCATTAATAATTCCACCCTATAAATAGACGAAGGCAAACTGTGAGAAAAGCTATGAAGGAAAAAGAAGGGTTCTCTAAGGGCTTATAGCAGGAGGACCTGACCAAAAGATTGGGGAAGGCTTCTCTGAAGAGGTGATGAGAACTGAAGGATCAATTGGGGTAGATGGAGGTGGATGAGGGGTGCATGGAGGAAGTGTCCCAGGTAGAGGAAATAAATAGTATGTGCGGAGATCTGAAGCTAGAACATGTATAAGGGACTTGAAGAACTGGAAAGCATCTCCTATGACTAGAGCATATTAAGGAAGGGAGAGAGTATTGTGAGCTGAGGCTGAATGGCATTCCTACTTAATTATTTTAGGCTTTATTCTAGGAGCAAAGTGAATACTTTATTAAAGGGTGTTGATTAGGTGAATGACATAATCAGATTTCTCTGTATTTGTATGTTAATTCTCCCTGCCCCAGTTTTATTGAGATATGATTGATATATAACATTGGGGAAATTTAAGGTGTATAACATAATAATTTGATATATGTTTATATTGCAAAATTATTATAGCATTTCTTAAGTAATGCATAACTATATGCTCGTTGATTATAAAAAATAAACACGGAAGTATGTAAATTGTGAAAGTCTAGTTTGTATTTTTGTGTGTGTACATTAGAATTTATGTATGTATATACACACATATGTATACATTATTGTAGTACATATAGTATAATACTACAGTATATATAGTATATATAATATATAGTATACTATATATAATATATAATATATAACTATATTATATATATAAATACACACACATATATATTATATATATCTTTCTTTCTTTCTTTCTTTCTTTCTTTCTTTCTTTCTTTCATTTTTAATGATTTTTTAAGTTTATTTATTTATTTTGAAAGAGACAGACAGCAAGAGTGGGGGAGGGACAGAGAGGGAGGGAGACAGAGAATCTAAAGCAGGCTCCAGGCTGTCAGCCCTCAGCACAGAACCTGACGCAGGGCTCGAACTAACAAGCTGTGAGATCATGACCTAAGCTGAAGTCAGATGCCTAACCGACCAAGCCACCCAGATGCCCCTCCATGTGTTTATTTTTTAATTCCTCAATAATATATATTTTCATGGTAAAAGATCAGAACAATATACAGGTATATAGAAAGTAAATCTTGAAACTTGCCTTTCCTGTTCCCTCTCTACTTGCCATCCCATTAAAAAACAAAACCAAACCAAACCATCAACAGTTTGGTAAGTATCCTTACAGTATCCTTTCCATGCATTTATATTAAAAAATAAGTACTTATACACATACAGAATTTTTCACATAACTGGACTCATTCATATTGTTATGCAGCTTTTAAATTTTTTATTTAGTGACTTAACTTATTGACTTAATTCACATATGACACATGAATTCATATATTTTTCTTTTTTAAGTTTATTTATTTATTTTGAGAGAGACAGAGCATGAACAGGAGAGGGGCAGAGAGAGAGGGAGAGAGAGATTCCCAAACAGGCTCCGTTTGGAGCCCGATGCGGGGCTTGATCCCATGAACCATGAAATCATGACCTGAGCCAAAATTAAGAGTCAACTGACTAAGCCACCCAGGTGCCCCTATTTTTTTTCTTTCAAAGGATTAGAATGTTACGGGGAAGGCTAAAAAACCTTCTGTCATAATTGATTTCCTCCCTGCCTCTCCCCTTCCCTACTCACTATTTGACTTAATTTCTCATAGACCTTTTTCTATTCATTTCTATTCATTCTCTCTCCCTCTCCCCCACACCCCCACACAGAATATATAGTATTATTTAGTGTTATTAAAAAATATAAATTATATCATGCTTATATGTATTGCTCTGCTATTTGCTACTTTCACCCAACATATGTCTGAGAATTTTTCATATTAGTACATATAAATCCAACTTGTTCTTTTTCACTATTGAATAGTGTTCTACAGAATAGATAGGCTGTGAGTTGTGTAGCAATTTCCCTATTGATACGGTTATTTCCAACTTATTACTCATACAGAGTGTGCTGCAATGTATCCTTATGCATGCCTCTCTCCTTTCTCTGCTGACTTCTTTTTTTTTATTTTTTTTAATGTTTATTTCTGAGACACAGAAAGACAGAGCATGAGTGGGGGAGGGGCAGAGAGAGAGGGAGACACAGAATCAGAAGCAGGCTCCAGGCTCTGAACTGTCAGTACAGAGCCTGATGTGGGGCTTGAACCCACAATCCGTGAGGTCATGACCTGAGCTGAAGTCAGTCGCTCAACTGACTGAGCCACCCAGGCGCCCCTCTTTGCTGACTTCTAAATGTTGTCTTTAATCAATACCAGATTTTTATGCATATTTAGGTTTATTTCAGGATTCTCTATTGGGTTCTACAGATCCATTTATTTATGCCTGCATTCACACCACATTTTTAATTTCTATAGTTTTATAATGTTTGATATCTGGCTTTTTTCTTCACATTTTTTATTCTTGCATATTTACTGTTATATGGATATTAGAATGAGATCATCATAAGCATATAGAATCTTATTGGCATTTTTGTTGATATTGCATTGAGTTTACAGATTTTACAGGGAGAAGTTACATCTTTACCTTGAGTCTTCCTTTATATGAATAAACATAGTGTGGCTCTCCATTTATTCAAATTTTTATATTCTTTAGTAATGTTTTATAATTTTCTCCATAAATATCTTGAACATAACTCAAGGGTCATTTCTTTTTTTTTTCTTTTTATCTTTCACAAAAGGAATTTATTATGCAATTTCCAAAAGCATAAAACTTGAACTCGTTTGGGTCATTTCTAGATACTTTATCGTTTTTGTTGCTGCTGTTAATAGGATTTTTTTCTTTAATTTTATAATTATTATGGGTGTGTAAGAAAACTATTTGCTTTTGTATTAAATCATGTTTGTGTCCAACAACTTTACTGAATTTTATTTTATTTCTAAAAAATTTTTTTTTAATATGAAATTTATTGTTAAACTGGTTTCCATACAACACCCAGTGCTCATCCCAAGAGGTGTCCTCCTCAGTACCCATCACCCACCCACTCCCCCTCCCGCCCCTCTATAAACCCTCAGTTTGTTCTCAGTTTTTAAGAGTCTCTTATGTTTTGGCTCTCTCCCTCTCTAACCATTTTTTTTCCTTCCCCTCCCCCATGGTCTTCTGTTAAATTTCTCAGGATCCACATAGTAGTGAAAACATATGGAATCTGTCCTTCTCTGTATGGCTTATTTCACTTAGCATCACACTCTCCAGTTCCATCCACGTTGCTACAAAAGGCCATATTTCATTCTTTCTCATTGCCACGTAGTACTCCATTGTGTATATAAACCAAAATTTCTTTATCCATTTGTCAGTTGATGGACATTTAGGCTCTTTGCATAATTTGGCTGTTGTTGAGAGTGCCGCTATAAACATTGGGGTACAAGTGCCCCTATGCATCAGTAATCCTGTATCCCTTGGGTAAATTCCTAGCAGTGCTATTGTTGGGTCATAGGGTAGGTCTATTTTTAATTTTTTTGAGGAACCTCCACACTGTTTTCCAGACGGGCTGCACCAGTTTGCATTCTCACCAACAGTGCAAGAGGGTTCCCGTTTCTCCACATCCTCTCCAGCATCTATAGTCTCCTGATTTGTTCATTTTAGCCACTCTGACTGGTGTGAGGTGATATCTGAGTGTGGTTTTGATTTGTATTTCCCTGATGAGGAGCAACGTTGAGCATCTTTTCATGTGCCTGTTGGCCATCTGGATGTCTTCTTTAGAGAAGTGCCTATTCATGTTTTCTGCTCATTTCTTCACTGGATTATCTGTTTTCTGGGTGTGAAGTTTGGTGAGCTCTTTATAGATTTTGGATAATAGCCCTTTGTCCGATATATCATTTGCAAATATCTTTTCCCATTCTGTTGGCTGCCTTTTAGTTTTGTTGGTTGTTTCCTTTGCTGTGCAGAAGCTTTTAATCTTCATGAGGTCCCAATAGTTCATTTTTGCTTTTAATTCCCTTGCCTTTGGAGATGTGTCAAGTAAGAAATTGCTGTGGCTGAGGTCAGAGAGGTTTTTCCCTGCTTTCTCCTCTAGGGTTTTGATGGTTTCCTGTCTCACATTCAGGTCCTTTATCCATTTTGAGTTTGCTTTTGTGAATGGTGTGAGAAAGTGGTCTAGTTTCAATCTTCTGCATGTTGCTGTCCAGTTCTCCCAGAACCATTTGTTAAAGAGACTGTTTTTTTTCCATTGGATATTCTTTCCTGCTTTGTCAAAGATAAGTTGGCCATACTTTTGTGGGTGTAGTTCTGGGGTTTCTATTCTATTCCATTGGTCTATGTGTCTGTTTTTGTGCCAATACCATGCTGTCTTGATGATGACAGCTTTATAGTAGAGGCTAAAGTCTGGGATTGTGATGCCTCCTGCTTTGGTCTTCTTCTTCAAAATTACTTTGGCTATTCGGGGCCTTTTGTGGTTCCATACAAATTTTAGGGTTGCTTGTTCTAGCTTCGAGAAGAATGCTGGTGCAATTTTGATTGGGATTGTATTGAATATGTAGATAGCTTTGGGTAGTATTGACATTTTAACAATATTTATTCTTCCAGTCCATGAGCACAGAATGTTTTTCCATTTCTTTATATCTTCTTCAATTTCCTTCATAAGCTTTCTATAGTTTTCAGCATACAGATCTTTTACATCTTTGCTTAGGTTTATTCCTAGGTATTTTATGCTTCTTGGTACAGTTGCGAATGGGATCAGTTTCTTTATTTGTCTTTCTGTTGCTTCATTATTAGTATATAAGAATGCAACTGCTTTCTGTACATTGATTTTGTATCCTGCAACTTTGCTGAATGCATGTATCAGTTCTAGCAGACTTTTGGTGGAGTCTATCGGATTTTCCATGTATAACATCATGTCATCTGCAAAAAGTGAAAGCTTAACTTCATCTTTGCCAATTTTGATGACTTAGGTTTCCTTTTGTTGTCTGATTGCTGATGCTAGAACTTCCAACACTATGTTAAACAACAGCGGTGAGAGTGGACATCCCTGTCTTTTTCCTGATCAGGGAGAAAGCTCTGTTTTTCCCCATTAAGGATGATATTAGCTGTGGGCTTTTCATAAATGGCTTTTATGATGTTTAAGTATGTTCCTTCTATCCTGACGTTCTCGAGGGTTTTTATTACAAAAGGGTGCTGAATTTTGTCAAATGCTTTTTCTGCATCGATTGACAGGATCATATGGTTCTTACCTTTTCTTTTATTAATGTGATGTATCACATTGTTTGCTTTGCGAGTATTGAACCATCCCTGCATCTCAGGAATGAATCCCAGTTGATCATGGTGAACAATTCTTTTTATATGCTGTTGAATTTGATTTGGCAGTATCTTATTGAGATTTTTGCATCCATGTTCATCAAGGATATTGGCCTGTAGTTCTCTTTTTTTACTGGGTCTCTGTCTGGTT
>NC_064817.1:84235554-84262879 GCF_023721935.1 Panthera uncia
TTCCTTCCCCTCCCCCATGGGTTTCTGTTAAGTTTCTCAGGATCCACGTAAGAGTGAAAACATATGGTATCTGTCTTTCTCTGTATGGCTTATTTCACTTAGCATCACACTCTCCAGTTCCATCCACGTTGCTACAAAGGGCCATATTTCGTTCTTTCTCATTGCCATGTAGTACTCCATTGTGTATATAAACCACAATTTCTTTATCCATTCATCCATTGATGGACATTTAGGCTCTTTCCATAATTTGGCTATTGTTGAAAGTGCTGCTATAAACATTGGGGTACATGTGACCCTATGCATCAACACTCCTGTATCCTTTGGGTAAATTCCTAGCAGTGCTATTGCTGGGTCATAGGGTAGGTCTATTTTTAATTTTCTGAGGAACCTCCATACTGTTTTCCAGAGTGGCTGCACCAGTTTGCATTCCCACCAACAGTGCAAGAGGGTTCCCGTTTCTCCACATCCTCTCCGGCATCTATAGTCTCCTGATTTGTTCATTTTGGCCACTCTGACTGGTGTGAGGTGATATCTGAGTGTGGTTTTGATTTGTATTTCCCTGATGAGGAGCGACGTTGAGCAACAAGACTGTATTTTAATTCCACTGCCACATCAACCAATCCCTGTAAGTCTGCAATCATAACTTATTCCAGGGAACAAAAGTACTGCCTGGCACAGCGCCTCCTGGTATACATAACCCATACTCTCCCTTATCTAATATATCATTTTTAATCTCTTGTGGATATCAGCTGCTGTATTTATTCTAGCAGCATAGAAATTCCATGTGACTCCATTTTGGCCATCTCAGGAGTTAGAAAAGAATTATTGCTTTCTTCATTTTGTTGTTCTGATGTGTCTTCCAGAGGTGTAGCTAAAAAATCAACAATGGACCTAGAGAAGATGAGTCCAGTGGTTTGGCTCCTAACAAATCTCCCCAGGAATCTCTTTAATATTGATCGTTATGGTAGTCCTACACCTGCCCATGTGCCTTTGTACTCATACGACCCAGGGTCTGTTACCTAAGTTAGAGTAGAAACCACCTTGATTCAGCTCCTAACCTACTAGCAGAGACAAAGTATTATGCTACAAATGAGCACTACGTAGGCACATAGTCATTCATTTATTCATCATCTAACAATTATTTATTAAATGCATACCATCTTTTGGTATGTTGTTCTAGGTGCAAACAGAGTGGCATATGGGATCAGAACTTTTTTAAAAAGTTTATTTATTTTGAGAGACAGAGAGAGAGAGTGAACACAAAAAGGGATGGACAAAAAGAGAGGAAGAGAGAATCTCAAGCAGGCTCCATGCTAGGAGCCTGATATGGGGCTCGATCTCACAAACTGTGAGATCATGACCTGAGCCAAAATAAAGTCAGATGCTTAATCAACTGAGCCACCCAGATGACCCTGGAATTGGAACTTTTAAGTCCTCATTTAAGTTTGAGTGGACACAGGGCAAGGCTGGGGATGCCATACCATCAATAAATCAACAAGCTTGCCTCATTACATTGAACATGAAATGACAAAAGAATCAATTAAAGACCTATAAGTATTGCCCAGTCTCCCTGAGTAATCCACTTCAGTGCATTCTTAATTGTCTTCATGATTCTTTGATCATGACTATTTGCTCAAGGGTGTTAAGGTGTAATGGTAACAGTTTGGAGAAAGCTTCTGAACACAAATGTCTTGTACTAAGCTGCAAAAGGTGTTCTGGCAAAAGATGGTAGACTGAGCCCATGTATTTACTTCTCTTCCTTTCCATAGTCTCACTGAAATTATAGAAAACACATTTTCAAAATAATTAAACCATAACATGGCTAGAAAACAAGAAAGACATGCAGCAAGAGCCGAGAAAGTTTGAGGAAATCCCTTAAAGATAGACAGCATTGTGATCTGATTAATGGAAGAAATAGAAGAGGGAAAATTGCAACCCAACACAAGGGTTGTTAAGGATACTTTCTTCCAAGAGTGCTATAGGAAGTGCCAAGCTCAGACTCAGGAAACAGAAGAGATAAGTGGGCTATGGGGGTAATTTTCAATGTAATTAAAGAACTGCATTCAGTTTCTATACACCAATAATGAAGCAACAGAAAGAGAAATCAAGAAATTGATCTCATTTACAATTGCACCAAGAACCATAAAATACCTAGGAATGAACCTAACCAAAGATGTAAAAGATCTGTATACTGAAAACTATAGAATACTTATGAAGGAAATTGAAGAAGACGCAAAGAAATGGAAAAATATTCCATGCTTATGGATTAGAAGAATAAATATTGTTAAAATTTCAATACTACCCAAAGCAATCTACACATTCAATGCAATCCCAATCAAAATTGCACCAGCTTTCTTCTCAAAGCTAGAACAAATAATCCTAAAATTTGTGTGGAACCATAAAAGACCCCAAATAGCCAAAGTAATATTGAGAAAGAAAACCAAAGTGGGAGGCATCACAATCCCAGACTTTAGCCTCCACTACACAGGTGTAATCACCAAGACAGTATGGTATTGGCACAAAAACAGACACATAGACCAATGGAATAGAATAGAGAACTCAGAATTGGACCCACAAATGTATCGCTAACTAATCTTTGACAAAGCAGGAAAGAGTATCCAGTGGAAAAAAGACAGTCTCTTTAGTAAATGGTGCTGGGAGAACTGGACAACAACATGCAGAAGAATGAAACTAGGCCACTTTCTTACACCATACACAAAAATAAACTCAAAATGGATGAAAAACCTAAATGTAAGACAGGAAACCATCAAAACCCTAGAGGAGAAAGCAGGTAACAACCTCTTTGATCTCAGTTGCAGCAATTTCTTGCTTGACACATCTCCAAAGGCAAGGGAATTAAAAGCAAAAATGAACTACTGGGACCTCATCAAGATAAAAAGCTTCTGTTGATGGACATTTAGGTTCTTTCCATAATTTAGCTATTGTTGAGAGTGCTGCTATAAACATTGGGGTACAAGCGCCCCTATGCATCAGTACTCCTGTATCCCTTGGGTAAATTCCTAGCAGTGCTACTGATGTGTCAATAGGCTAAGTCTATTTTTAATTGTTTGAGGAACTTCCACACTGTTTTCCAGAGTGGCTGTACCAGTTTGCATTCCCACCAACAATGCAAGAGGGTTCCCATTTCTCCACATCCTCTCTAGCACCTATAGTCTCCTGTTTTGTTCATTTTAGCCACTCTGACTGGCGTGAGGTAATATCTGAGTGTGGTTTTGATTTGTATGTCCATCAACTGACAAATGGATAAAGAAATTGTGGTTTATATACACAATGGAATACTACGTGGCAATGAGAAAAAATGAAATATGGCCTTTTGTAGCAACATGGATGGAACTGGAGAGTGTGATGCTAAGTGAAATAAGTCATACAGAGAAGGACAGATTCCATATGTTTTCACTCATATATGGATCCTGAGAAACTTAACAGAAGACCATGGGGGAGGAGAAGAAAAAAAATGGTTAGAGAGGGAGGGAGCCAAAACATGAAACTCCTAAAAACTGAGAACAAACTGAGGGTTGATGGGGGGTGGGAGGGAGGGGTGGGTGGGTGATGGGTATTGAGGAGGGCACCTGTTGGGATGAGCACTGGGTGTTGTATGGAAACCAATTTCACAATAAATTTCATATATTAAAAAAAAAAAGGAAACCAAATTGATAATAAATTTCATTAAAAAAAGATAAAAAGCTTCTGCAGTGCAAAGGGAACAATCAACAAAACTAAAAGGCAACCGACGGAATGGGAAAAGATATTTTCAAATGACATATCGGATAAAGGGTTAGTATCTAAAATCTATAAAGAACTCACCAAATTCCACACTCTAAAAACAATCCAGTGAAGAAAGGGGCAGAAGACATGAATAGATGCTTTTCTAAAGAAGACATCCAGATGGCCAACAGACACATGAAAAGATGTTCAATGTCACATATCATCAGGGAAATACAAATCAAAACCATACTGAGATACTACCTCGCACTGGTCAGAGTGGCTAAAATGAACATCTCAGGCAACAACAGATGTTGGTGAGGATGTGGAGAAATGGGAACCCTCTTGCACCGATGGTGGGAATGCAAACTGGTGCAGCTGCTCTGGAAAACAGTGCAGAGGTTCCTCAAAAAATTAACAATAGAAATACCCTACAACACAACAATAGCACTACTAGGAATTTATCCAAAGGATACAGGAGTGCCAATTCATAGGGGCACATGTACCCCAATGTTTATAGCAGTGCTTTTAACAACAGCCAAATTATGGAAAGAGCTTAAATGTCCATCAACTGATGAATGGATAAAGAAGATGTGGTTTATATATACAATGGAATACTACTTGGCAGTGATAAAGAATGAAATCATGCCATTTGCAGCAACGTGGGTGGTACTGGAGGGTATTATGCTAAGCAAAATAAGTCAGTCATAGAAAGATGTATATCATACATTTTCACTCACATGTGGATCTTGAGAAACTTAACAGAAGACCATTGGGGAAGGGAAGGGAAAAAATAGTTACAAACAGAGAGGAGGCAAACCATAAGAGACTCTTAACTACAGAGAACAAAGGGAGGGTTAATAGGAGGGAGTGGGGAGAGGGGGAAACGGGTGATGGGCATTGAGGAGGGCACTTGGGATGAGCACTGGGTGTTGTATGTAAGCGATGAACCATGGGAATCTACCCCAAAAACCAATAGAACACTTTACACACTGTATGTTAGCCAATTTGACAATAAATTATATTTTAAAAAACTGCATTCAGGACAGTTAGTCCAATAGAGCTCCTCTTCTTTCCTACAGCCCTCTCTCCCATTCAGAGCAAACGTGGCTGGCAGTTTAGACTAACCTCCAGGATTAAACCTAAAAACTGCATCTGCATTATAGAGTATAAACTACCTGCCTGGAGTTTAGAGGCTCCGAGGGTGTTGGGGCCTGAAGAGAATTTGAGATAGTTTAAGATTCCCACAACAGATAGACAATTTAAGATCCCCTCAACAGATATCTATGAACCAATGATTCTCAGCCCTGTTTGCATATTAGAATCACTTAGGAAGCAGTCAAGTTGAAAACAACTGCTCTAAAGCAATCTTCCTAAACTTTAATGTGCATATGAACTACTTGGGGAATTCATTACAATTTTCATCCTGCAAATCTGAGGTAGGGACTGAGATTGTGTATTTCTACGAAGTCCCCAGGTTCCCTAATTCTAATGATGTTGGTGGAAAGATCACACTTCAAACTGCAAAGACCCAAAAGAATCACAAAAGACTTAAGTTTAAAAACAGAATGTAAATATTAACTAACTTGATTGTATGAAAGTAAAGGTATAAACACAAGTTGGGAAGTGGGAGAAGTAGGAAGGTAGAGATAAATAAAATGATGCTAATTTCATTATCATTCATATCTCAACTTTCAGGACCAAGAGACGTTGTCTAGAGTTAAAATAAGACCTATAGATTTAATTTGTTATTCCAATCTGTTTTTAAAACCTTAAAAATAATATAACAAATATGAGGGAGTGGAATAGAAATAAGAAGCCATGAAAATGAGATAAAACTTTTCTCTCTCAAAATAAAAACAAAGTAATATTTACTGAACTTTATTAAGTTCAGCTAAAAACTATTCTAAACATCTTACTTATATCAACTCATATCATCTTCACAACACTGTGAGGTAGGTACTATTATTACCTCCATTTTTATGGATAAGAAAATGGAGACCCAGAGAGATTAAGGAATTTGCTCACAGTCACAAAGCCAGGAAGTAAACAAAGCATGACTCAAACCCAGGCAATTTTGGTTTCAGAATCTATGCTGTTAAAATGAAATGAGCCCACAGATGCTGTTTAAAAGACCAAGAAATGGAAGCATAAGCATATTATTTAATGCTAAATTTGAAAGTATATGAAGAATTACATACCTAAGTAGTATCTCTGTCTGAGGGACTCAAGGGCACTGGGGGAATGGAGATGAAGATATGAATTTTAGTTCTTATTTTAGACACTTCTGAGTAGGTTGGAAGAGTTTTGCCAGGTGCAAAGTTAACTAATTTTTAAAAACTAGTGTAATGCTTTTTTAATGCATTGGGAAAATAGGAAAGAAACACACCAAAATATTGATGGTTATTGTTTTCTAATAGTAGGTAAGGGAAGGTCATTTTTTTTTCATTTTTTTCAAACTCTCTGTGTTTCAATTTTTTTTTTCTGGAGTTACTTTTATCTTCTAAATAATGGAACAAATTTAAGATGTCAATATGTAGGCCACATTGTCAGAGACAGTAGTACACATTAATCCATGTATCAAAAACAACTGGCACAGCAGAAGTTGGAGGTGGTACTGGGACCCATTTGGGGAATTTTTAGAGGGATCCTAGCTTAATGAAGAAATTATTATCTTATAATGGCTCTCCAAAATCAATATGCATACTTATCTAAGTAATCTTGATCCTTCTGCTTCTCCATCTCTTCCCTGACAAATGGACAAGTAGGTATCTTTAATAGGTTATGTCAAGTAGCTTGTCACAGGCTATACTCTTTTACATTCTTTTGAATATCAGAATCAATTCCATGACATCAGAAATAGCTTCATGAGGCTTTAATGTAAACAAATCCCGGATATGCTACATTTAGCGTGTCCAAGATAACAAGAAAGCTGCCTTCTTGAAAAACGCTACAATTCCCCCATACAAGGCATTCTTTATGGACAGATAACTCATCTTGACAGCTTTGAAGGTCTTAAATTCCTTGGGTGGTTCTCTTATGGATACCCCCTTCTGGTCTAGTTCAAGACTCTAGCTAATCTAAGATTTCTTGCAGTTAATTGTGCAATTTGATCAGCCTAAAGAGCTGAATCTGGGAGATCTTTCAATGTAAAAATTGTCAATGGAAGTGACTCAATATAACCTAGAATTTTCAGGAACAGACAGCTCAGGATATCAGCATTTAACCAGCCCCACTTGTTACCCAGTGACTTGATACAAAGCATATCTTCTCCTGATTTGAAAAGCAATCCCCAGAGAGAGTTTTGATTAGTACAAATAGTAAAGAAATATTCACAGAGCTACTTGTGGTTCTTCTTGATTTCTTTTATAACAGGGCTGTTTCGACACTTTGTGCAGAATTGTTATATAGATAATATTGTTCTTGAGCTGCAAGTAAGTGGAAATACTGTATGATCTGACTTTTGGGGCTAAGCAGAAGTAGGAGAAGATGGCTAATGTTGATCCATCATTCTAGCACACACATAGAAGCCAATCATTTCTTGACTTAGTTTGAAAAGCGTCCATATTCTGATGAACCAAACCATGTACTTTATTCTAAGTGGACAATGAAGTGACTCAGAAATTCTTGAATTTTGTAAAAGAAAAACACAGTAAAGACTGAGTTGCCCCAGGGAGGATTATAGATCTTGCTATTTTAAGGGAAAGGATTCTCTTGCATCTCCTCTTGCTACAGATGGATGTGATGGGGTAGGTCTGATGCCAATTGCCTAAGAAAGTGACACTGAAACAATGGAAGTTTACTTTCCTGTTTCTGTGTTTGGTTTAATTAATCGAGTCTTGAAATAATGCCCTTAGATATTACTGAAATACATTACCACACCTGGAATCATGAGATGCAGAGTCTTTATGAAAAACTGAAAAATTTCAAAGCAGATGGAATTCATGTCAATTCATAACAGGTACTTGATTCAGAAGACTCCTTAATGAGAATAGTTTTGTGGGTATCCTTAGTAGTATCACCTCTTGATGCTTAATTCACTTAGAAAAGGTCATTTTACTGAGACTTTCCCAGTAGCAAGCATATCAAGGAGTTACTGACTCCTAAGCTGGCCTCAGGGGTAGGGTGCCTTGTTCACAGTGCACTAATATAGTCTCTATACTGTCTTACAGGGCAAGACATTTATAACTGTTGCAAGGACTTGATGAAATGCTCAATTTCTTACTTTTGTAACACTGAGAGTAACAGGCATAGTGAATTAGTGTAATGGCTAGAACCACATTGAGTAACACTGGATACTTCTTGAAAGTTTGCAGGTCTTTGGAGGGTATCTTGAGAAACCTGTTTAAGAGCTTACTCTAGTTAAGATGTTCTAATTTTATAAATGTCTTTGACACTGATTCATGTGGGTATGAACCAAATCCTTCTTAAGGGGATTTTGCACCATTCCAACACTACCCTGGCAAAATATATAAAACAACAGTTTTCAAGCACTTGATAGTGGATATGCAGGTCTTCTATACTCAAGAGAAGAGAAGCGTTTAAGTTGAGGTCTACATACTCCATAGCTTTCCACTTGTGGGCAATTTCCAAACTGTAGCGCAGAGAAGTGGAGCCCAAACATAAAGTAGAAGTTTCATGGGAGTGAGGAAACAGAGATCAGAGTTATAAGTTGCTAAGTTGACTGAAATTTAAGGGATAGTTACTTGAATGAGGAGGTTACAGGAATGTTTGTAGGAGTATTCCCCCATTTCTTGGCCAAACCCTCAGCTGAACAATGATTTCAGAACTCACACAGTACTTGGGATATGTTAGAGTTCTGACCCATCCAAAATAAAGATAACTTGGTTAACATACCATGCATTCCCTTGAAACCTGAAAAAGACTACACTATAGAAGAAAGAACCACAGACTAGAAATAATGACCATACCTTAGGACTAGGGCAAAATAGAAATAGCCTCCCTTACCCAATCAAAGCCTAAAACCAGGCCTTGACAGGATCAACATAATTCTCCAGTAATTTAACTCCCTTCCAAAACAAAACCAAATAATCTTTGAGAGAAGGTAACATAATCCATAGTCTCTATAACATATCATTCATAATATCCAGTACACCATAAAAATTAATAGACATGTGAAGAACCAGAAAAATGTGAGTCATAATACTAAAAACAAAATTCATTTGACAGAACCCTAGAAATCATCTAGCTACTGGAATTAACAGGGCAAAAGAAGAGTTTGAAATAGTTATTCTGTTTTAAAAATTAGAGATAATATGGGAAGAGCACAAACAGATGTGAGAATTCAGCAGAGAAAAGTTAACTCCAAAAAGAAATCAGATGGAAATTTTAGAACTGAAGGATGCAATATCTAAGACAGAGAATTAATTGGAATGAAAGATGACTGAACATAATAGAAAGGGACTCAAAGACAGATCAGAAATTTTCTAAATCAGAGCAAAGAGAAAATAACAAGAAAAAGAAAGAAAGAAAGAAAGAAAGAAAGAGGAAATCAACCAGAATAGCAGATTTGAGACCTGTAAGTTAATATCAAATGATCTAATGTGTGTGTGTGTGTGTATATATCATACATAAATATATGTATATTATATACATACATACTATATATAAGTATTATATATATATATATATATATATATATATATATATATATAAAACTGGAGTTCCAGGAGGAAAGGTTTGAGAGAATGAAGCATAAATATATTTGAAGAGATAATGAGTAAACATTTTTTTTAAATTGTTTCAAGATACCAATCCGTAAATCTTAGAAGCTCAGCAGACTTCAAGCAGGATAAATACAATGAACACAGGGAAATCATAGTCAAATTCTGAAGACCAAAGGTAAACAGAAAATCTTGAAAGCCGCTGAAGAAAGAAATAACATTTCAAATAGGAGAGCAATGATAAGAATGATAGTTGCTTTCTTATAAAACATAATAAAGGCCAGATTACTATAAAAATATTCTTGAAAAATGAAGATGAAATAAAGGTATTTTTGTACAAAGCTAAAAGATTTCATGTCCCACAGACGTACACTAAAAGACATACTGAAAGAAATTAAATAGGCTGAAGAGAAATATAATCAGATAGAAATCTAGTTATACAAGAATAAATAAAAACCATCAGAAAGAGTAAATTGGTCAATAATATAAATGACCTTTTAAACATTTAATCTTATTTTTTTACATATACATTATTAAATCTTTTAGAAGACTGTTGGATATTTAATGTAAACATAATAATGAAGGAATATGCAGTTTACAGCATATGTGAAAACAAAATATATGACAAGAACCCAAAGGGTGGGGAAGTAGTCATTGGAAGTATATTGTTACAAAATTATTAGATAGTTCATCAAATAATACAGTATATTTTGAATGTATAATGTGGCAAGTTAATGATGTGTTTAAAATTTCTACTATAATCATTAAAAACAACATAAAAAAGAATAACTAAAATGTCAACGGGAAATATACTGAGATACTTAACAAATTAACCCAAATACATTTAAGAAAGTAGAAACAAACAAAAAAGAACAGATGAGATAAATAGAAATCAAGAACCAAGATGGTAGAAATAGACCAAATGTTGCAATTAAAAGACAAGATGGTCAAATTGGTTGATAAAGTAAGACCCCATCATATGTCTCTTACTTGATACACACAATGAAGACACAAAGAGGCTGAAAATGGATGGAAGAAAAAAGATATTTTGCGCAAACCCTAAGCGTAAAAAAACAAGATGTGGTATATATGTATGTATGTATGTATGCATGTATATGTATATGTATATGTATATGTATATGTATATACATACATGCATATATATATACATACATGCATATATATATACATACATGCATATATATACACATACATATATATATACATATATATATACATACATACATACATACAACAATATATTACTCCGCTATAAAAAAGAGTGAGATCTTGCCATTTGCAATAACATGGATGGACCTAGAGAGGTATCACGTTAAGTGAAATAAGTCAGATAGAGAAAGGCAAATACATATGATTCAACTTATATGTGGAATCTAAGAAACAAAACAAATGAACAAAGAAAGCAGCAAGGGGCACCTGGGTGGCTCCGTTGGTTAAGAATCTGACTTCGGCTCAGGTCATGATCTTGCGGTTCATGGGTTTGAACCCTGCATCCGGCTCTGTGCTGACAGCTCAGAGCCTGGAGTCTGTTTCCGATTCTGTGTCTCCCTCTCTCTCTGACCCTCCCCCATTCATGCTCTGTCTTTCTCTGTCTCAAAAATAAATAAACGTTAAAAAAAATTAAAAAAGAAAAAAAGCAGCAAATAAAAAGACAGACTCTTTAAATATAAAGAACAAACTGGTGGTTGCCAGAGGGGAGGTTGGTGGGAGAGGGATGGGTGAAACAGATGAAGGGGATTAAGAGGCACAAACTTCCAGTTATAAAATAAATAAGTCACAGAGATGAAAAGTATCACATAGGGAATATAGTCAATAGTATTGTAATAATGTTGGTTGGTGAAAGATGGCAACTATGCTTATTGTGGTGAGCACTGAGTAATGTGTAGAATTGTTGAATTATATGTCGTACACCCAAAACTAATACAACACTGTATTTTAATTATACTTCAATAAAAAAGATGTTATGGCTATATTAATATCAGACTAGAACTCATGATGAAGAGAAATACTAGGAATAAAGTGGGACATTTCATAATGATAAAAGCGCTAATTAATCAAGAAAACATTACATTCCTAAATGTGTTGCACCTAATAAAAAGTCCTTAAATATATGAAGCAACAATTGTCAGAAAATAAAAGAAAGGATAGACAGTTTTACAAATGTGAAGACTTTAACACCATTTTCTCAGTAATCAATAGAACATGTATCGAAAAAATCAGAATATGGAATACTTAACATCATCAACCATTTGATCTACTTGACATTTATGGAACATCAGACCCATTGATAACAACACAAAAATTTGGTAAAGAAAATTCACCAATATAGACCATATGTTAGGTCATAAAACAAGTCCCAATAGATTTCTAAGGATTGACATCTACAGAGTATATTCTCCAACCAGCCAAGTATAAAATGTAACTCAATAACAAGATACATAGAGATTCCCCAAATATTTTGTATTCCTTGTAGTAAAATTTGAATGATTATTTTTAAAAGATAATAAATAAATCTGAGGATAAATCCAGAGGTCTGAGAATAGACAATACGAGTTCCATAAATAATAGAAAAATGGAGGGAAGGAAATTATTTAAGAAAACTTCCTAGAACTGCAGGACACTAATTATCAGATTGAAAAGCCCATCAAGTTTCCAGAAGAGTAAATGAGAAAGAAATACACACATACACACACAAACACAAATACACTAAATCTTATAGATTTCAGAATACCAGGAACAGAGAAGTTCCAAAAAATTTCAAATTAAAAAGAACAATTGGGGCACCTGAGTGGCTCAGTTGGTTGAAAGTCCAACTTCGGGTCAGGTCATCAGCAGTTCATGAGTCTCAGCTCCACATTGGGCTCCTTGCTGTCAGACTGTCAGCACAGAGACTGGTTCAGCTTCAGATCCTCTGTCCCCCTTTCTTTGCCCTCCCCCGCTTGAGCTCTCTCAAAAAATAAATATTAAAAAAAAACAATTAAAAAAGTGAATAATGGTGAGCAAAATAAATCAAAGACAAATACCATATGATTTCACTCATATGTGGAATTTAAGAAACAAATAAAAAATGAGCAAAGGGAGGGAGAGAGAGAGAGAGAGAGAGAGAGAGAAACCAAGAAATAGATTTTTAACTATAGAGAACAACCTGATGGTTACCAGAGCAGAGGCCAGTGGAGGGATGGATGAAATATGTGATGGGGATTGAGGAGGGCACTTGTCCCTGATGAGCACCAGATAATGTATGGAAGTGTTGAATCACAATATTATTGTACACTTGAAACTAATATAACACTGTACAGTAACTATACTGGAATTTAAAATAAAATTAAAAATAAATTAAAAAAATAAAATAAAGTAAAAAAAGAGTGAAAAAAATAAAAACAAATGAGAATCAGGATGGCTTTCATTTTTCTCTCTAGTTCTGAATACTTGGAAGATGATAGTGCAATATTTTCAAAATTCAGAGGGAACATTATTTTCAACCAAAGTTTCTATATCCAGCCAAACTGTTAATCAAATGAAATTCACCCCCATGCACCTGTTCTTTCTTTCTTTCCTTCTTTCTTCCTTCCTTTCTTTTTTTCTTTTCTTTCTTTCTTCTTTCTTTCTTTCTTTCTTTTCTAACTTTTGGTGCTTTCTTTATTTTCAAGTTTTTATTTAAAATCCAGTTAGTTAACATATAATGTAATATTAGTTTCAGGAGTAGAATTTAGTGGTTCATCACTTACATATAACACTTGGTGCTCATCACAACAAGTACCCTCCTCAATACCCATCACCCATTTAGCCCATCCCCCTGCTCACCTTGCGTCCAGCAACCCAGTTTGTTCTCTATAGTTAAGTGACTGTTTTATGGTTTGCCTCTCTCTTTTTTCCCCCTATGTTCATCTGTTTCCCATGCACCTTTCCTTAGGAAGTTAGTTGAGAATGAATACTAGCCAAAAAATAAATAGAAAATGAACAAAGAAACAATAGGTATGAGATTCAGGAAATGGTATATCCAATCTAAAAGAACAGTCCAGGGTGACAGATATGGAGAGAGTAATTACACAGTTTGATGCAGTTGAGCATTTTTAGGAGAATTTTTTCCTGGAGAGATAGTGATCAAGATTAAAGACCTGTTATGATGGAACTTTGGAGAATAAAACAGGAAGACATTTTAAGGAAGACATTGCAAAGTAAAAAGGGAAAAAATTAGAAACTATAGGAAAATAGCTGCTCATCACCTACTACATTGTCCAACTTGCCTCTGAAGTGAAAAATATTTGAGTATCCAGAATAATGTAAACACTGTTTCTTAACTAAAAATGCTGCTATAACTATAGGACAATTGGGGACCTGAAGTGGCAGTAGAGTAAGAGATTTAAATCCTCATGTGTCATATCTGGAAATAAATAGGTATTATCTAAGACTGAAATATTAAAAATAATGGTCTATGCATATTATTTAAAGCTATGGAGTAAAGAACTAAAAAGTCAAATGTGGCTGAACATGGGGAAAGGGAAGTAGAAATAAATTGGGTAGAGAACGGTTGTTTTTCATTGTTAAGACTATGATATTTGATTTTAAAAAATTTTCATATTTATTTTTGGGAGACATAGACACAGAGTAAAAGAAGGGGAGGGGCAGAGAGAGAGGGAGACACAGAATCTGAAGCAGGCTCCAGGCTCCAAGCTCCAAGCTCTAAGCTCTGAGCTGTCAGCACAGAGCCCAATGTGGGGCTCTAACCCATGAAGCATGTCATCATGACCTGGGCCAAAGCAGATGCTTAACCAACTGAGCCACCCAGGCGCCACTATAGTATTTGATTTTTAAAAATCATATGTATATATGTACAGGAAAAAAAAGAATCCTATCAAATGATCTCCACTTACATTCTGAAGAATATATGAAATAAAGATATAGAAAAAAAAGAAAGTGTTGTAAAGAATATTTTTCTTTAATTTCTGCAACATGTAATGGCATGTAATAGACAAATGGAGTTTTTCCTTGGCCCTTTGTAAAAAACTCCATTTTATGTAAGCAAATCAACACCTTTGGGTTTCTTGTTCAAGAGAGTTGATGGGGTATACATATTTATCACCCCTCTTTCCGATAATAATAACAACAATATTAGAAATGGTTAACACATATAGTTCTATCTACTAAGCACTGTCCTAAGTGCTTTACATACCTTAATTATAGTAATTATCACAACTCTATCACGTGGGTGCCATCATTATCTGTTTTACAGTTGAGAAATTTGAGGCACAGAGAAGCAAACTATCTTGCCTAAAGTCTCAAGGATGGCAGAACCAGTAATTTGGCCCTAAAGTCCATTCTCTTGTTTGTTATTTTACATTTTTTTAAAGTTTATTCATTTTTTGAGAGCCAGAGAGAGATAGAGCATGAGCAGGGGAGGGGCAGAGAGAGAGAGACACCAAATCTGAAGCAGGATCCAGGTTCTGAGCTGTCAGCACAGACCCCAACACAGGGCTCAAACTCACAAACTATGAGATCATGACTTGAGCCAAAGTGGGACACTCAACTAACTGAGCCACCCAGGCACCCTTCCAAAGCCATTCTCTTAACAGCTACATTATACTGGTTTTTACACTCAAACATAACTAAAATAATCTTTACGGAATTTTTAAAAAGTATAAAACAAAGGGTCAATCTGTATCGTTTACTGGGAAAAATCCCCCCAATGGTATTTCTTTACATTTACAATAAAATACAAACCTCTTCCCATGATTTCAAGATGATTTTCTTCCCTCTCCAACCCAATTTCCTACTGTTCTCTTATTTCTTTTTTTTAAAGATTTTTTATTTTTAAGTAATCTCTACACCCAACTTGGGGATCAAACTTACAACCCCACGATCAAGAGTTGCATGCTGTATCACCTCAGCCATCCAGGTGCCCCTCCTTTTACAAAAGTTTTTTTAAATCTTATTTATGTTGGGATGAGCACTGGGTGTTGTATGGAAACCAATATATATATATATATATATATATATATATATATATAGTTTATTGTATATATATGTGTATATATATATATATATATAGCCATTTTGAACTTTCCTTTGGCCCCTTGGGGCCTTTCCTACCTTAAGGTGTTTCTGCCTTAAGGCTGTTCCCTTTGCCTTGAGTGCCCTTCCTCAGACCTTACCCAGGCTGGCTCTTTCTCCTCATTCTATTTGTTCAAATCAAAATGATCTTCCCTGATTTAGGATCCCATGATTTTAGGGTCAAATCAGACACTTTCTCTGACTAGTTTCTCTAAAACCTCTCACCAGATCTCTATATCACATTACTGTGTTTATTTTCTTCATGGAACTTAATACTCTCTGAAATTGCCTTATTTATTTGTTGTCTTGTTTATTATTACTAGACTGACTGTCATTTTGCTATTGTGTCCTTAATACCTGTCTCTTCCACTTATTCTTTTCTCTATCATGCCCTTAGTGCTTAGAATGGCACCTGGCACAGAGCCCTGTAAGTGCTCAAAAACTACTGGTCAGGGAGGCAGGGAATGCAAACATAATGGAACAGTCTGCAGTAGATAAGAGACTTCAACAAATTTCTGGAAGCCTAAAAAGTAAATGTAAGAATGGTAACTGGCAAAACAGAAAAGAAGAAGCCATAGCCTAGCAAACACTTGGAGGGGAACTATTTTTCATGAAAACCTTAGAGTGGGAGTGGAAAGTGAGCTGAAAATGGGGGAATTGATGCAGGTCTCTATATGGAAATGTTGACCTCCTCCCCACACATTTCCCATTCCCCCACATAGAATTCCATAAAGCTGAGGATTTACCCTCAGGCAAAGACTGCCTGAAAAGAACTTAAAGAGCTAGTGTGGGAGTTGGCATCTCAGAAAAAACCCTCCTCATTCTGGCTTCTAGGGTTCTCCAGCCTACCAGCTAATTCACTACCTGTTCACCTAAAGCAAAGCCTGACAGACCATAAGCCCTTCTCACATATACTGAGCTCCTAGTCAGCCTATTTTCTCATTCATGAATATAGATGGATAATCACCAATCAAAGGACACCTGAGGAAAACCTCTAACCTAAAAGAAAAAGATCATATTAATGAAAAATGATCTTTGAGGAAATATACAATATGTGGAACTGAAGATAATCCCAAAATAATAGCCACCATCATAAAATTCCAAAACACCAGGAATAAAAAGAAGATTATAAGAATTTTTAGTGAAAGAAATAGTTTACTCTCAAGTGAACAAGAGTCAGAGGGAGATAGAGCAATACCTACAAAGTTCTGAAGGATAATTATATTGAGTTTAGAGTTTTTAACCAAGCATATATATCAACGAAGTAAGACGATGGAATGAAGACATTTTCTTAGACATTACTTGACAATTGTCACATCGAAATGAAAGAGCAAAGAAAAAGAAAATTGTGGGATCTAGGAAAAAGTAGATCTAAATCAGAATAGTAAGAAAAAGAAGTCCTAGGACTGTCACTATGCAGCGACCCATATTGGAAGATGGAAGATAGAAGAGGACTCTGGGAGGATAGTCATTAGCATTGGTATACCAAGGGCCAGGGCAGTAGGAGTCATTTTCTTTGGGTATAAGTAAGAAGAGGATGAATTTTTTAATATATATATATAATTAAAAATATGTATATATAAAGAATTAAAACACCATAGTGAAACTGAGTAAAAGTTGGAGTTGGTCATCTTTTTGTTACCACCATGTAACAACATTCTAAAAAATGTCAGTGAGGGGCACCTGGGTGGCTCAGTCAGTTAAGCGTCTGACTTCAGCTCAGGTCATGATCTCTCGGTTCGTGGGTTTGAGCCCCGAGTCTGGCTCTATGCTGACAGCTCAGAGCCTGAAGCCTGCTTCATATTCTGTGTCTCCCTCTCTCTCTGCCCCTCCCCTGCTCGCACTCTGTCTCTCTCTCTCTCTCTCTCTCTCAAAATAAATAAACATTAAATTTAATGTCAGTGATAAATTACTCCTTCCTAAAAAAGAAATTGTTGGTGTAGAGTTGCTTAATTTTTGCAGCTACTCTTATGTCGTGGTGACTGCTCTTGGCGCCCTAGGTATCTTGGCATGCCAATAATACCTAGCAAAGAAAGGAGGGGCACTGACGTTATGATTGAATGCATATAATGACCTGAGGGTATGATCAAAGCAATTGGGGGGAGTAGAAAAATAGGAGAATCTATTTGAACTTGATCGTCAGAATATTCTCCATTGAATGGTACAGGAGCATAGCCGTGATCCTTCAGAGAAGCAATTATAATTCCAGCACACAATGCAGTTATACACTGAAAACTATAGTTATAATAATGTAAACAACTGTTTATTGGTATTCGACCTTTAGAACAATCAATCTTACAAATCACAAGACATTTAACTATGGCCACCTAACAATGTGAATATTATCAACCTTGACAATGTAAAAATAAATGTACAGCTGACAGTGGTTAAAGGGTAGGGGATTATGAAAAGCAGTGAAAGGAAGAGTAGGAGTGTTAATGTCTTTATCTTACAAAGCGGGGAACCAAGACACATGGAACCAGAGATGGAAGTTTCATTACAGTTAAGATTTCAGAGGTAACTAGTGGTAGAACTGAGAATAGGGACATAAATTATACTGGTAGAGGGACAGATGGGTAGGGATTTATGTAAACTCAGCACATTCACATCTAGCATAGCAGGATGGCAATAAACAATGCCTAGAGTCATTTAAGAAATGGCAACATAAATGAGAAAAATTTAAATGTCTGAAAAGGTTAAAAGTGATTGTCACTGGGGGGGTTGCCTGGCTGGTTTAGTTGTTGTGCCTCTGACTCTTGGTTTTGGTTCAGGTCATGATCTCACAGTTTCGTGAGCCCTGTGTCTGCTGGCGGTGTGGACCCTGCTTAGGATTTTCTCTCTCTCCCTCTCTCCCTGCTCCGCCCTCCCCTCCACACACACTCATTCTGTCTCTGTCTTTCTCAAAAACAAACTTAAAAAAAAGTGTTACTGGGGAGTAAAATTGAAGGTGGGCAGGGGAGGATTGTCCTTTTTCCCCATATAAGCCCTTCTATTCTATTTGAGTTTTTAACCATGCATTTAACCATATCGCCGTGCTATAATTTTCTAAAGTTTTAAAAAAGAGTAACTTTGAAGGATTTGACAATAAACTCTCTGTAGAGAGAACATACTCTATATACTCTACAACATGCTACCTATGAATTGTTCAAAGTTGTCCTAAGATAGCACAGTTCTATGACTAATGTAACAATGCCCTCACCAGACTATTATAGTTCTGCTTGTTTCAGTCACTCAATAATGACTGATGCTGAAAAGCAGTGAGTTCTCCAAATGAATAGCAATGATAGTGGTATATGCTGTGCCATCACCAATGTTTAGAATGATGCCAAGTTTTTCTTAAGCCTTGGGAAAATAATGTATCTTAGCATGTAAATCTTTGGCAGCAAGCTAACACTGAACTGTGTAAGATAATTCCTATCAGCCATTTTATGTAAAAGATTTATTTTTTTTCTTTTACCTTTCTCTTTTTTAAAGTTTATTTATTTTGAAAGGGAGGGAGAGAGAGAGAGAGAGAACATCCCAAGAAGGCTCCACCCTGTCAGTATAAGCCCTATGGCTCTATCTCATTAACCTGTGAGACCATGACCTGAGCCAAACATCAAGAGTCATATGCTTAACTGACTGAGCCATCCAGACACCTCTGGTTCTTAATATAGAGAGTCTATTTGAGTATTTATTAGCCTTACTAACATATTTATTAGTCTTATTAAAGAGTCTTATACAATGTAGAAATGCCCAGATTTTTTAAAATGAAAAAACAGAATGCCCTCCTCAGAACCATAAAAACGTTGGTATTGAGTACCACTAAGGTAGGCTATGGACAAACTATTAAAAAGAACAGTTTTTATAGCTACTAAGCTATTCTTTTCTTTAACTTTTATTTATTTATTTATTTATTTATTTATTTATTTATTGGTAAGGGGCATTAAGGAATCTACTCTTGAAATCATTGTTGCACTATATGCTAACTAACTTGGATGTAAATTTAAAAATAAATTAATTAATCAATTAAAAACAGTAATCTTTACACCTAACATGGGGCTCAAACTCATGACCCTGAGATCAAGAGCTGCATGCTTTTCTGACTGAGCCAGCCAGGCACCCCTGTAGCTACCAAACTATTCTGAAACTAACTTCACTCTAATCTGTTATACAACTACAGTCACTGAAAGGAATGAGAAAGTGGCAGGGCATATTCGCCATTTCATGGGTAGGAGTTTTACTCTGAATATCTGAAATCTAAACTTTTTTTCATAAACAATGTTTTTACTTTATCCTTTATATTTAAAACGTCAGGCATAATTCATCATCTTGCTACTACAGGATGATAATAAGAAGAATTGCTGGCTATTCCTTTCTTATGTATTTCTCTTCAGCTTCTTTTTCATCCTTTATTTTCAATGGCCTTACTTGTTTGCTCTCATCTCTTTCTCCTTTTCTTCTAACCAAGTCTTAGGCCTACCACTGGCACCCAGTGGCACCCCATGGCATTGTTGATTGCACTCAACAATTTTAAGTGGTTACTGTCCACTACTAAGGGAGTGTTTCTTTAAGAAAATGTCTTTTATTATTTTAGTTGGATCATCAAAATATTTCTTTAATTTCAGATTTACTTTCATCTCTAGTATAACACATCACTTTGTCCCATAACACATGACTTCATTTCTAGGTGTCACCGCTCTGTTGTCTCTTTTATTAGCGCATTTTCTAGTACATGATTACTACCTGCCTTCATTCAAAATTTCTTTAGGATGGTTAAAAACTTGAGTTCACTTACCCTATCCCCTGAATCAGAGTTCCAAATGTCTTTGGCTGCCCTTTGAAATACTTATCTTCTCACAAACTTAGTTTTTAGGCATGATATGTGAGAGATAATGCAGCAGCTTAAGAAAATAAACTTGAAAGTCTAGCCATGCCTTGGCAAACAAACTCCAAATGAGATGCTTATTAGAAAAGCCCAGTTCTTCAAAAGTGAGTTGCCAATGAGGCGAGAAAATGGGTCTGTAAGCTGAAGGATCCTGCTAATGGAAATCAACCCTAGTTTCTAGTTTCTGTTTGTAGAGTCAGGTCAGCAAGATACTTTGAGAACTCCCATTCCCGTATCTACTTAGTGCACTTCTGAAAGGATACGGGGCATTTTTTCAGCTACTTCTCCAAAAAGATAACTTGTAGACAGCCCAAGTACACCAGATTTCTGTATGTAAAGTTACCCGTGCCTACTTTCATTTTATTTCTGACAGAAAAATTGCCCAGATGGATGTCATTCCAAGTACATACTGACATTTATTTTATTTTCCAAAACTCAATCACTGAAGATAATTTAAAAATAAGATTGGACTTCCTACTACTCTATTAGTACTTATCTCCCATTATACTGAATGTTTTCCTCGGCGAAATGTTTTCTTGGCTGAAAAATATAGAGAGGTAACATAATACCCTCTCATGATAGACACCTCTGTCAGAAAAGAACATTGTGCAGTGCAGTGAATTCTTAATTAACCAGGGTCATTGGGAACAAGTATGGATTAAGTGTAATTCTACAGGTAAGTCTTATAGTTTATTTTTATCCATTAATTTCACCCTCTTTTCTACTCACAAGTTTTATCAGAGCTCTTGACAATTAAGTAAATGTAGAGATTTGTGTTACACTTCCTGTCTTATCCCTGTCTAATGAGCAGGGAAATAGAGAGTGGGGAAGAAGGGGAAGAGGCATTATCTACTAATGTGATAATCTGTCACTGAATCTGAAAAAGTAGACTGTTGGCTCATTATACAGCCTTAGTTTCTTCCTGATGTTTCTGGGTTTGTTTGTTTGTTTGTTTGTTTTTCATTAAGACTGGACCACAAATCAGGAATCAAAAGAACAAGAAGTCAATTTTTATTTTAAAAAATTGGTAATTGTATCAAATGTGTGAAATTCAGCCTCTAGACATATAGTTCTGGTATCTAGAATTACCAATGTTGGTAGTTTCATTCCTAGCCCTATTACTACTTTTGCCTTCCTGAGCAATCTTTCTATTCCCAGGCTCCAATTTAATTTTCTGTGAAACAGGGATTCCTTCAGACTACTCTAGGGTGATTTGAAGAAAAACTGATCGTGACTAAAGAGCATATTTTGTTGGGGTGCATGGGTGCTCAGTCAGTTAAGTGTCTGACTTCAGCTCAGGTCATGATCTTGCAGTTTGTGAGTTTGAGCCCTGCTTCAGGCTCTGTGCTGACAGCTCAGAGCCTGGAGTCTGCTTCAGATTCTGTGTCTCCCTCTCTGTCTGTTCCTCCCCTGCTCATGCTCTGTCTGTCTCTCTCTCAGAACTAAATAAACATTAAAATAGATATAAATAGCATATTTGGTTTTAAAAAAGGAAGAAAATGCATAATCAATGTGATTGTCAGTGAGCTGAGCTCTAGAGAGACTCTGGTTCCAGCAGGCTACCTTGGGAGGGTATGGCTAGCTGGGGATCCACAGAGTCTCTGAATCTCATCTATGTGAATATAAATGTGGGCATAGGTCACTGCAGCCTTCTGTGGGGGTTGTGAGTGATCCCAGGCCCACTTGTTGATCTGCCCTTCTTGGCACAAAGCAATTGTATATGTGAACTGTGTGCTAATAAAGAAGATAGCTCAAAACAGGAGTATTCCTCCCATTTCTTCACACACATGCACATGCGCGCGCACACACACAAATCCTTACTTAGTCTAGAATTTCCCTTTCTCTTGACCTAATTCACTCCCTATCTGTAAAATGAGGAGGTTGGACTAGATGATCTCTAAGGTACCGTCTAGCTCAATGAGTCTGTGTTGCTGCTTGTAAAAACTTGTAACTAACTTTTTTCTTCTTTACTTTGAGCCTTGCCCTCAGCAGAAAATCAACAAATCAGAAGCTAGTTCAAACTGTACTTCTGCATAGGAAAAAAAAAAGAAGCATAGTTTTTTTTTTCTCTTCTTTGGATAATTTTATTATACTCTGAAAACAAAAAATAAGTATTGAAAGTAATGTGCGTGCAAACTAGTTCAATTTCTATGCTTGGTAGTTTAACAAGTTTTGGTAGTTTTACCAAGGTGAGCCCATATGTTAAATGAAAGTGAAAAGAATAAAATACTCATTTACAGTGATGACTCAGGCTGGTATTGATAATAAATAAGTAACACTTTTTCAATACAAATTGATGTTATTCTGGTTTAAGAAGAGGTTACATGTTTGGAAATAATGGATCATTATAATCTAGTATTCCAAAATGATATATATGTGTGTGTGTGTGTGTGTGTGTGTGTGTGTATATATATATATATAGTTTATATGTATATATATATATATATAGTATATATGTTTATATATACTATATATATATGTGTATATATAGTTTATATGTATATATATATAGTATATATATATATATGTATATATAAACTAGGGACAAAAATACATGTAAATAGATAAGTGCACAAAAATGTATCTATATATGGCATAGAAGGTATCATGAAAGACTAGGTAACCAGTTTGAACTAGAGGCAGAGGAGGTGGCTAGAACAGAGGATGTGAATAAGGGCCCACTGGGAAGATGGGCTCAAAAGCCAGATCATAAAACACTTTATAAGTACCAGTAAAAACTTTGGCTTGATCTTATAGACCAGTGTGCCTCAAAGTGTGCTATATATATGAGGAATGGTATGTGGATAAATATTAATATTTTTAATAGTTTGGTATTTATTTTAAAGTGTATCAGGAAAAAACATTCGACCTTCAAACCCAAAGTTTCCTCAGGGAAAAGCTAAACCTTTTTTCAGTGAATATATTCAAAGAAAAATATTACCTAAATAATAGTACAGATGGTACACAGAGCCAAAAATTTTGAGACTGGTGTACAAAGTGACTGATAATTGGGAAAAATTTCTAAATGGGGGTTATTGAAGGGTTTTAGGCAGTGGAGTAAAATTATTAGGTTTATTGGTAAGGAAGATAAATGTACATGCAGCATGGAAGATAGATAAAAGGAGAGCTAGTTAGGAAAGAACTGCAGTAAAGCCTGAACTAGGGCAGTAGCAGGAAGACTGGAAAGGACAGACAGATATGAAAGATGTTAAAGAGACAGCATCTATAATGCTTGGTGAATGGGTGCATTAATCCATGGTCCAAACAGAAAATAGAAACCACTCTGAGTAAAACAAAAGGAATTATATACAATAATAGGTTACATTGGTGATGGAAGAACTGAGATGAAACACAAGGTATGTTGAAGATATACAGAGATTAGCAACAGCAGGAAGCCCTTACCACTCCCAAGGCTGAAAGGACAATAGGAAAGGATGTTTTCACCAGAAGCCAAGAGCAGAGGTCACCCCAAGGAAGCTGGGATCAAAGGAAATTCATCCAGTGTTAGCTGAAGACATGGAGGAGGTGGAGCTGCTGCCAAGAGACACTGGATTCTCCTTTGCTTCCATCCTGCAATTTCCTATTAGTGTTTCCTATTGGTTGAATCCAATCAAAGCCTCCTAACATGGAAACTTGGGAACAACAGTCTGCAGGATCAATCCCTCTGCAAAAATAGCAGAGCAAAGAAAGGTGAAGAATGGATCCAAGGGAAAACCAGCCTATGATTGGCACAATGTGGATTGAAAGTGAGGAAGAAAGAAACATCTAAGACAAAACCTAAGTTTAAGATTTGGTTAGTGTTGTCATTCTCTAAGATAAGAAATATTGGAGGAGAAATAGGTCTAGGGGTACAATGAGTTCATTTATTAACCTTTGAGTTACCTTTGAGGTATCTGTGGAACATCCAACTGGAGAAGACCAAGAAGGAGTTGAAACAGTGGGAAGAACTGGATGGTGATAGAGATTTAACAATTTTATGGGTGGTAGCTACAAACATGAAGATGAATTGCTCAGGTATTATATAAAGAAGATAAGGGGGCCACAGAGGATGCTTTAGGAAAAAAAAAAACTATCATTAAAGCAACAGACCAAGAAAGAGAAGCCAGCAACGGAGCCCAAGAAGTGAGATTAAAAGTAATTTATCAGGAGTCAAAGTAGCAGAGTTTCAAGAAGGGAATCTTAGGGGCACCTGGGTGGCTCAGTCGGTTAACCATCCGACTTCAGCTCAGGTCATGATTTCGAGGTTCCTGAGTTTAAGCCCCGTGTCGGGCTCTGTGTTCAGAGCCTGGAGCCTGCTTCGGATTCTGTGTCTCTCTCTTCTCTTCTCTTCTCTTCTCTCTCTCTCTCTCTCTCTCTGTCTCAAAAATAAATAAAAACATTAAAAAAAGAAGGGAATCTTAAAACAGTGCCAAAATCCACCCAGATTGATCAAGTAATTTGAGAATCAGAAAAGAATCTCTTGGCTGTGGCTATTAGGAGATCATTTGCATCCTTTAGGAGAGCAGTTTCCGTGGAGATTTAGGGGTAAAAAACAGTTTATAATGGTCTGATAAGAGAATGGGAAATTAGAAAGGAATCGGAAAGAGTGGTGTGGGTCATTTTTTAAGAAGCTTGTGAAAGAAGAAAAGGGAAGAGAGAGGGTAGAAGTTGAGGGGGACATAGGATACAGAGAGGGTTACTGAATTTTCAGTATGATAGCAACTTGGCCTTGTTTATATGTTGATGGGAAGGGATAAGATATATTAAAGACACAAAGAAGAGAGAGAATAGCTGACAAAATGAAGTTCTTGAAGAAATATTAAGAGATAGGCAATAAAGCCAGGTGGAGATATTAAACTTGGACAGGAGAAGGAAAACTTCCTTCTGAGACCAGAGGGAAGGAAAGGAGAATGGACACAGATAAAGATAATTTTTAGGTGGGGGGAATTTAAAGAGTCCATCCATAATCAGCTTAATTTTCTATGTGAAATAAGGGTTAAAATAAGCTTCTAAAGAGGGTGGGGAGATGGTGGGGAAGGAAGTTTTGGAATTGTAGTGACCAGAGTCAAACTGGAAAAAAACAAATTTGCTGCAACCCCAATGTGCACAGCTTGTGTGGTTTTCTCTAGCAGACTCGGTATTATTGGTTGTAGAAGTTGAGAAGCAGGTATTTAGAATGATCCAAAACTAGGGTTTAGCAAAGTTATGTCAGAAAAATAAGAAATAGAGGATGTGGAAGCTGTTTACCAAGACAGGAGTTTCAGTAAAGTACTATGACGTCCAGGCTCAAGACGGAAGGGATTGATGCAATAAAAGAGCCTGGAGATCCCATTATTGGACACATTCTTCCTCTAAAATTTATAAGTGTGACACTGGTACAGTGTTGGCTTCTTCTTGGTTTATTCTATTTTAGTTTGGTGGCCAAAAAGAGGAAGAAAATAAGTGAATTAGAGAGCTAGCTATGTGTTATGCCCTGGCCACATAAAATACATTATTTTAGTTACCTACACAACAACATTATGGAATACATATATTCATTATGCAGAGGACACAACTGAAACTCACAGAAGCTGAGAAAACTTATCGACATTAACCACAGCTATTATTAGCACAGAAAAGGTTCAAATTCAGATCCGTCTGATTGAAAATTCAGTACTCTTTCCACCGTTTCCTTCTGTCTCTCTACCAAAAAAATGAAGAGAAGAAAGTTTTAAGTGAATTTACTGTATGATCAAATGAGCATGAAGTACTCTTGGAAAGCAGCACTTCCCAAAATGGAGTATCCAAATGGGACTGTCAGTGGTGTCCAAAGGTTATCCTGAGCAGGTCCATAGACTGATCTTTGTAAAGCTCACATTTGCAGCATGGCAAGGCCTATACTTCGATTTCTGGCATGAATACGCCATTCACTTATGATATTTAAAGCAGACATCATCTCATTGGTGTCTCATTTAAAGTAGTGCCAGGCTTCCCATTAGTTTTAAGGAGTTTCAGTTTTGTTTTTTTGGGATTTGTTTTGTTTTGTTTTGTTTTGCCTGTGGCAAGGGAGAGTTGGAGGCTCAGGTGATCCACAGAACTTTTACCACTGGAAGAGGTCCACAGACTGAGAAAGACTGAAAGTCACTACATCAGTGTTCTGGAAGCTGTGGCCTTCCCTCAGGGCTTAGTTAAAGAGGTGACTGTGTATTTGAGTGAGGTAATGTTTGACACTCAGAATCTTGACCAGAGTTGGTGAAGGCTTAGAGTCAAAAGCATATTAAATTAGCATAACATTCAAAGCTGGATAACCAGAATCCAGCATCTTCTCCCCAGAAATCCTTCTGGTCCCCACCTTTGAGCTGAGGTGAACATAAAACAGCTGACTCCTGTAGACTCTAGTGATCAGTACTGAAAGCAGGTAAGAGTAAATATTCTCTTTAGACTTAGAGATATCCCCACCCTGGAAAAGACGAATTGGGCAGTAGACACTCTGGAATGTATCGGCAATTCCCCTCTTCCACTGGAATAAAAAGAAGCAAATATTTATTGATCACCTAACGCATGGCAGGCACTCATTTTGTCTTCATCATAAAACCCTTTGAAGCAAGTATTATTACCCCTATTTTACAGTGAGACACAGAGAGCCAAATTAAGTTTCTTTAAGTCGTGTAATCAATAAACACAGAACTGGGGACTTATATCTACATGATTCCCAAACTCCTTATAAACATAAAGTATTAAGTAACAAGAAGAAGGTAAACATTTCTGATAGTGATCCAAGCAAGAAGACTATAGCTTGTCCATCCTGGAAGCTATTTATAAATAGGTATGCTATACATTTACCTGGAATCCCTTGGAAGAGTTCCCAACATTTTTTGTGTGTATGTGCCATAAACCCCCTTAGTGTATGGTAAAACCTATAAAGCCACTTTTATTTTTTTTTATTTTTTTTAAATTTTTTCATTATATATTTTTTCAATATATGAAATTTATTGTCAAATTGGTTTCCATACAACACCCA
>NC_064817.1:84263379-84283566 GCF_023721935.1 Panthera uncia
CAGTAAAAAAAGAGAACTACAGGCCAATATCCCTGATGAATATGGATGCAGAAATTCTCAGTAAGATACTAGCAAATCGAATTCAACAGCATATAAAAAGAATTATTCACCATGATCAAGTGGGATTCATTCCTGGGATGCAGGGCTGGTTCAACATTCGGAAATCAATCAATGTGATACATCACATTAATAAAAGAAAAGATAAGAACCATATGATCCTGTCAATCGATGCTGAAAAGGCCTTTGACAAAATTCAGCACCCTTTTGTAATAAAAACCCTTGAGAAAGTCGGGATAGAAGGAACATACTTAAACATCATAAAAGCCATTTATGAAAAGCCCACAGCTAACATCATCCTCAATGGGGAAAAACTGAGAGATTTTTCCCTGAGATCAGGAACACGACAGGGATGCCCACTCTCACCGCTGTTGTTTAACATAGTGTTGGAAGTTCTAGCATCAGCAATCAGACAACAAAAGGAAATCTAAGGCATCAAAATTGGCAAAGATGAAGTCAAGCTTTCACTTTTTGCAGATGACATGATATTATACATGGAAAATCCGATAGACTCCACCAAAAGTCTGCTAGAACTAATACATGCATTCAGCAAAGTTGCAGGATACAAAATCAATGTACAGAAAGCAGTTGCATTCTTATACACTAATAATGAAGCAACAGAAAGACAAATAAAGAAACTGATCCCATTCACAACTGCACCAAGCAGCATAAAATACCTAGGAATAAATCGAACCAAAGATGTACAAGATCTGTATGCTGAAAACTGTAGAAAGCTTATGAAGGAAATTGAAGAAGATATAAAGAAATGGAAAAACATTCCGTGCTCATGGATTGGAAGAATAAATATTGTCAAAATGTCAATACTACCCAAAGCTATCTATACATTCAATGCAATCCCAATCAAAATTGCACCAACATTCTTCTCGAAACTAGAACAAGCCATCCTAAAATTCATATGGAACCACAAAAGGCCCCGAATAGCCAAAGTAATTTTGAAGAAGAAGACCAAAGCAGGAGGCATCACAATCCCAGACTTTAGCCTCTGCTACAAAGCTGTAATCATCAAGACAGCATGGTATTGGCACAAAAACAGACACATAGACCAATGGAGTACAATAGAAACCCCAGAACTAGACCCACAAACGTATGGCCAACTCATCTTTGACAAAGCAGGAAAGAATATCCAATGGAAAAAAGACAGTCTCTTTAACAAATGGTTCTGGGAGAACTGGACAGCAACATGCAGAAGATTGAAACTAGACCACTTTCTCACACCATTCACAAAAACAAACTCAAAATGGATAAAGGACCTGAATGTGAGACAGGAAACTATCAAAACCCTAGAGGAGAAAGCAGGAAAAGACCTCTCTGACCTCAGCCGTAGCAATCTCTTACTTGACACATCCCCAAAGGCAAGGGAATTAAAGGCAAAAATGAACTACTGGGACCTCATGAAGATTAAAAGCTTCTGCACAGCAAAGGAAACAACCAACAAAACTAAAAGGCAGCCAACAGAATGGGAAAAGATATTTGCAAATGATATATCGGACAAAGGGCTAGTATCCAAAATCTATAAAGAGCTCACCAAACTCCACACCCAAAAAACAAATAACCCAGTGAAGAAATGGGCAGAAAACACGAATAGACAATTCTCTAAAGAAGACATCCGGTTGGGGCGCCTGGGTGGCGCAGTCGGTTAAGCGTCCGACTTAAGCCAGGTCACTATCTCGCGGTCCGTGAGTTCGAGCCCCGCGTCGGGCTCTGGGCTGATGGCTCGGAGCCTGGAGCCTGTTTCCGATTCTGTGTCTCCCTCTCTCTCTGCCCCTCCCCTGTTCATGCTCTGTCTCTCTCTGTCCCAAAAATAAAAAAAAAACGTTGGAAAAAAATTAAAAAAAAAAAAAAAAAAGAAGACATCCGGACGGCCAACAGACACATGAAAGATGCTCAACGTCGCTCCTCATCAGGGAAATACAAATCAAAACCACCCTCAGATATAGTGGCCAAAATGAACAAATCAGGAGACTATAGATGCTGGCGAGGATGTGGAGAAACGGGAACACTCTTGCACTGTTGGTGGGAGTGCAAATTGGTGCAGCCCGTCTGGAAAACAGTGTGGAGGTTCCTCAAAAAATTAAAAATAGACGTACCCTATGACCCAGCAATAGCACTGCTAGGAATTTACCCAAGGGATACAGGAGTACTGATGCATAGGGGCACTTGTACCCCAATGTTTATAGAAGCACTCTCCACAGTAGCCAAATTATGGAAAGAGCGTAAATGTCCATCAACTGATGAATGGATAAAGAAATTGTGGTTTATATACACAATGGAGTACTATGTGGCAATGAGAAAGAATTTTTAAGTATACAGTTCAGTGGCATTAAGTACATTCACATTGTTATGCAACCATCATTACTATCCATCTCTACGACTTTTTCATCTTCCCAAACTGAAGCCCTATATTCATTAAGCAATTCCCTATTGCCCTTTCCTCTCAGCCCCTGGTAACCACAATTCTACTTTGTGACTCTATAAATTTGACTGTTGTCAAATTTAAGTGGAATCATACAAGATTTGTTCTTTTGTGTCAGGCTTATTTCACTTAGCATAGGATCTTCAAGGTTCATCCATGTAGCATGTTTCAGACTTTTCCTTTTAAAGGCTAAATAATATTTCATAGTATGTGTATCACATTTTATTTATCCATTTATCCATTGATGGATATTTGGGTTGTTTCTACTTTCCTATTTTCTTTTATAGTTGTATTTTATATTAGTTTTTTTCTACTTTTACAATTGATTATTTTTGTTAATTAAGATAAAATTGACATAACATTGTATTAGTTTTAGGTGTACAACATAATGATTTGATATATGTATATATTGCAAAATGATTGCCACAATAAGTTTGGTTATTGATTTTATTTAATTGATATTGATTTTATTTACATACTATAAAATCCACCCTTTTAAAGTGTATAATTTAGTGATTTCTAGTATATTTACAATGCTGTGTAACCATCACCACTATCTAATTCGAGAATATTTCCAACACCCCAAATAGAAGTCCTGTAACCATTAGGGGTTACTACCAATTCCTCCTTTCTCCCAATTCCTAACGACCACTAAATGTACTTTCTGTGTCTATGAATTTGCCTTTCATTTCATATAAATGGAATCATGTAATATGTGCCTTTTGTGTCTGGCTTCTTTCACTTAGCATAATGTTTTCAAGGTTCATCCATGTTGTAGCATATATCAATATTTTGTTCCTTTTTATGGCTGAATACTATTTCATCGTAATTATATATCATATTTTGTTTATTGGTTCATCAGTTGATGGATACTGGGGTTGTTTCAACCTTTCTGTTATTGTATATAGTGCTGCTATGAATATCCGTGTGCAAATTTTTTTTAAATACCTGTTTTCAATTCTTCTGGATATATACCTGGGAGTGGAATTGCTGGATCATATGGTAGTTCTATGTGTAACTTATTGAGGTACTGCCAAATTTTTCCACAGTGGCTGTACTATTTTATATTCCAATGAGCAATATATGAGGGTTACAATTTCTCCACATCTTTACCATTTTCCATTTTAAAAACTATAGCCATCCTAGTGAATGTGGATTATTATATGGATGAACCTTGAAAACATTATGCTAAGTTGAAGAAGCCAGACACAAGAGACCATTGTTGTATGATTCTATTTATATGAAATATCCAGAATAGGCAAATCCTTAGAGACAGAAAGTAGAATTGTGGTTGCTAGGGGATGTGGGGTGGGGAGAATGGGGAGTATTTGTTTAATGGGCACAGCATTTCTTTTTGGGGTGATGAAAATGTTCCAGAATTAGATAGTCATGGTTGCAAAACTTTGTGAAGATACTACAAAATCATTATATTGTGCATTTTAAAAGGGTGAGTTTTATGATATGTGAATTATATCTCAGCAAAAAAAAAAAAATCACAGAGTCTCATTTTAGGCCTGCAGGTAAGATTTGATGTTTAAATCTGTAGCATTTCTCTCTTATTTTTGGCAGCATGCATACCATGTAGAGTCACCATGAAAAGTTGTGTAGTTTGTTGACTGAAAAGGCACACAGCCAAGGGTCTGAATGGGGGCTGAAATTAGCCCATATCCTGCTCTCTAACTTGTGTCCCCAAGCTTGGTGCTGCCCCAGCCCAGGGAAGGAATCACCATTTTACCATTTTGTAATTCAGGGGCCCAGAGGAGACATCTTACTTTGATTTGTCTTCTTGGAGAGGGCATAATTTACTACACTGCATAAAGATTGAATATGTTCTAGTGGAGATCCTAGTATGATGGATACTGCTTTCCTGTCCTGGAATTTGAACCATCTCACAGCCTTTTACTCAGTCTAATAACCAGTTATAAAATACCCCTATAATTTTTCTAAAGGTCTGTTGACTGTAACTTACTCTCTGGTATAATTTCTATGTCAGGGTTTTTTAGCTGCAGGCAACAGAACTTGGTTCTGAGTAACTTAAGCAAAAATAGGGATTTTTGGAAGACTACTGGAGTTGATCAAAATCAAAGGAAGTGCTGAAAAACAAGGCCTCAAGGAGGTCAGGAACTAAGGAAGCTTGGAGCGTTTGGGTAGCAGAACCTCAGTGCTTGTAGTCTCCACTCAGGCTTTTAAATTCAGTCACAGAAAATTTGATTATTCCACTAAGACGGATAGTGTTTCTTATCAGAACACAGATCAGGAAAGAATGCTGGACAAACCAAATAAAAGCTACCAACGGAGGTAAGAAAAAGATGGATGCCAACATCCAAGTGGAGATGTTGAGTAAGCCTTTAGATGTATAAATGTAGGTCTCAGAGTAGAGGGCTAGACTGGGATAAACAATAAGAGGTTGTAAGGATGATCAAAATAATGGGCATGTTTGAAATTTCCCAGGAAGAGAGTAGGTGGCCATACATCTCTCCAGCATCATTACCTGAGGGCAGGAACTCTTACTGTAACTGGAGAATTGTTTCTATGTTTTGGAGGACATGATATCCCTACTAACTGGGAAAAGTGTCCAGGGCATGGGAATATAACACTGTGCTGGGAACATTCCATCTCCTAAGAATGAGGTTGTTATGTGGAGATTTTAATGGAATGTAACTTCTTTCTGTCAGTTATAAGAAATGCCAGCTTATTTTTCCTCTCATAATTATTTATATTGCATTTTGTCCTGTGCTAAATGTTTTATGTATGTTGTCTTATTTAATCCTCACAACAAATTAGTGAAATCATTATTATCACTGTAATTTACAGATGGGTTACTGTAGTCTCAGAGTTTAAGCAATTTCCTCAAGGTCATATTGCTAGACAGCAGTGGAAATGGAATTTAAGTAAGGTCTATGTGAGTTCAAAGACATTTCTACCCCATATCAAATGATAAAGCAATGCCAATATTAGCTATAGTTTAGGATTATTGAGCCTTTGCTGTGTACCATGTAGTGTACTGAATACTTTATATGCATTATTTCATTTAATCTTCATAATAACCTTATAAGGAAAGTACTGTTGTTATCCCTACTTAACAGTTGAGGAATCTGAGGCTTAGAGATGTTAATTCAATCGTTGTCACAGCATAAGTGGTAGAGTCAGGGCTTGAACCCTTCTGTTTGATTTTAAAGTCTGTGTGCTTCACCAATATACTCTCCCCTATCAAAAATAACTAAATGTTAGAATCATGGCACTCTTCTCTGGCTGTATATTAGAATCAATCACCTGGGGAACCTAAAAAAATCGATGCCAAACCTATCATCAAAGATTCTGATTTTTAAAAAAAAGATTCTGATTTAATTTATCAGGAATGTAGACCAGGCCTGGGATTTTTTTTTGCAAAAAGCTTTTATTCATTCATTCAATTTATTTAATAAACACTTAATGTCTTTTGTATGCCAAATACTTTCTAGGCATTTACTTCCTAAGCAAGATATATCAGTTAGCTGTCACCACAATGATGCATAACAATGACTATAAAATCTTGGTGGCATGAAAAACTAAGAACTGATTAAGTGCTTATTCTCACACTTCTGGAGGCCAGCTGGGATTCAGCTGATTAGTCAGGGCTTTTTCGGACAACTCTGATTTAGGTTAGAGTGACTACTTGCTTCAGGACTATGAGTAAACTCATGTGGCTCTGCTTCATGCATTTCTCCCCAAACCATTGGACTAGCTGGCACTTGTGTCTCTCATGGCTCATCTCACACCAGTGGTAGAATCACAAGAAGGGACGTGTCCAACTATGCAAGTATATTTCAAACTCCTAATTGAGTAACATCTGTGTACACTTCATTAGCCAAAGCAAGTGTCAAGGCTGAGCTCAAAGACAAGAGGTGGAAAAATAAGCCCCATTTCTGTTGTGTGGACTTGCAAAGTTCATGGCATAGGCTGAGAATTGGGACCAGTAAATAAACTTAAGTGGGAAAGAATGAAACTGAACACTGAGCATTATACATAAGAAAACTTTCAAATGTATTAGAAAGTGGTAAGTAATATTGCAAACAAAATTCTGGAGGGTGGTATGAAGGTGATTTTAATGTGCAGCTAGGGCTGAGAACCACTGATCTTACAGTGTTCAACCTGGAAAGAAACCTGTGCTAACAGTCCCTCAACCATTTTGAAAATAATAAGACAGACCCAGAAAGTAGAAGAATCTTACTCAAGGTCCATAGGTCGATAGTTACAGAAATGGAACTAGGGCTTCCATGTTTCCTAACGCTGTGGACTGTTTCTCTCGTACCACAGTATTCCGATCTATGGTCTTAGAATTCTTCCTTTATTAGTGGCACCAAAAATATGTTGTGGAAAGACACACTCATTCTTTTTTTATCTTGACCCTAGACATTAGAGCTTGTACTCTCTAAATCCTGTGCTCCCTTAGTAACCCAATTCAGGGCCCAATTTCACATTTCTTATATTTGTACTGTCCAAAAGTTTACAGACATTCTATCCTCTTTTAGTTTTTTTGCCTCTTCAAGTTGAAGACTGTTGGTTTTGATCTATCTTTGTGTGATCCCATAGTCCCACCCTAACAACCTACTTGGTTTATTGGGCCTTCTCTCTTCCCCAACTCTGTAATGCCTTAAGTAGTGTTCCTTGAGTTCCTTTTTACTCTGGGCTTCCACTAGGGCTTTCAGTCATCATTTCTGTTTTGGATTACAGTCTTCTTGATTTGCCAGGATGAACAGTCAAAAGAAAAGAAAAGATATGGAACCTGCTCGTACTTGGAGTTTATTGTCTGAACAGAAAGGTGAGTAACTGAATGAGGTTAGAAGAGGGTACAATCTAGGTAATCCTGTTCATTCTCTTTCTCCTACTTCTCCTCATGGACTTTGGGATTTTTTTTTTCCGAATCTTTAACGTTGTGTTGCCCGTGTATAGGTGTGTGTATATTGAGATATTACATGGATACATTATTTGCCTATTAATAATCTCTTTAATATGTCTCCATATTTTTTATGTTTTCCAAAATGAGGAAAAAGAAAGAAAAGAGAAGAGGCAACTGTGGTTTCTACTGTTTTCCATGATTCCAAAAGCATTTATAATCCTAAAAGACTCTTAAGTCTCTCCCTTTACTGTAACCACAGATTTTCACAGGAGACAGCACAAAAGAGCAAAGAGTGAAGATTGCTGGAGTCCTTCCCCTTGTGGCTGATTCCTGAGCTCCAAGGAATATTTAGTTATGGGGAATAGAAACTGATTATCTTCAACAGACTACTCACTTGCCTGCCCATTTCTGTCACATTCTAATATCTGCCTCTCCAGACTCTGCTTCCTCCCATCCATCTAGTCATACCTTCTCCCAAGTATAAGTCTCACTCTTGCTTTTAAAAGGTGTGCGAGTACTAAAAACCTATAGGAATGTGGAGGCTGTGTGTGTATGTGTATGTGCGTGTGCACACATTCACATGTGCCTTCATTTGTGTATTTCTACCTATAAACCTATATATGTAAGTGTTTGGAATGAATGTATGTGTATATGTATTCAAATTGTAGATCATTGTATGTATCTGTCACACTAACATCAGCAATGCCTTATTCTTTCTCATTAACAAGTTAAGTTCTTTTTTTTAAATTTTTTTTTAACGTTTATTTATTTTTGAGACAGAGAGAGACAGAGCATGAATGGGGGAGGGTCAGAGAGAGGGAGACACAGAATCTGAAACAGGCTCCAGGCTCTGGGCTGTCAGCACAGAGCCCGACGCGGGGCTCGAACTCATGGACCGCGAGATCATGACCTGAGCCGAAGTCCGCCGCTTAACCAACTGAGCCACCCAGTCGCCCCACAAGTTAAGTTCAACAGAAGCTCCAACAGAGGCAATAGGCTAATGTTCAACGGAAAGCAAAATACCTAAAACAGTCACTTCAGATAATGTATGAGCCTTTAAGTTAATGCCTAAATTTTCCTTACAGAGCATATAAATGTAAATGTTTATACCCTCAATATATATCTGAGAAGGTCTTACATTTTACTTTACATTGGACATTAGTTATAACTTTGTGGGTGAGTTAGAATAGATGTGAGATGATTTTCTTCCTTGTATTTCTGTCTGGGGAACAGCATGAATAGCTGTAGCAGTGTGGGTAAATTTTTGTATATTTCGTGTTTTGATGTGAAGGTGTATTTGTGCTTCTGTTAATCTCAACTCTTTCCTCCCACAGCTGCTTCAAATTCTCAGGCTTCATTGTCATGGAAGGAGCTCATAGGTAGATGTCTTCTCTCTTTCACTCTTTTTGTTTTGTGAAAAGTGCCTCCTATGAACCGGGCTTCTCATCCCTATTCCACTCCTATTCTTGCCCTATATTCATTGGGCAGCAGCCATTTTTTTTTTTTTTTTGGTAGTATCTATGAAGCTCCAAACTGTTATAACAAATAGGAATTTTATATCAGATAGAATAGGTAATGGAATACCAGGAGGACCTCTGATGGTGGTCAGGCACCAGATGTACAGAATTTTAGATGTACAGGCTAGAATAGACCTATCCAATTCTGGAGTGATCTAAATTGAGGCCATTACGATAGTGGGCCAAATCAAGCCAGGGGCCTGATTTATAAATAAAGTTTTAGTAGAACCAGCCATGCCCATTCATTTACATATTATCTATGGCTACCTTCAAGCTAAGATGACAGAATTGAGTAGCTGAAACAGAGACCCAAAAGCCTAAACTATTTACGGATTTTACAGAAGAAATTTGCTAACAGTTATCTAGATCAGCATTCCCCAAAGCAGTTCTACAGAGCACTATTGTCCAGGAGATAATAATTTTGCTTTTGGGAAAGGGTTATATAGTCATTTGAGACCAGAAAATGCTGGATTAAACCAAGTTAAACAGCTTTTTTTTTTCTTTTTTTACTATAGGTCATTTCAGATCCTTTCACATGCTACATGCATTGAGAAACTCTAAAAGGAGATAGAGGGTGTATTCCCTTTAACTTATTTGACCACTGGACTTCTTTTCCACAGCTCTCTTACTAATACCTTGCAAAATCGTGTTCAAAGGAACACTTATTGAGAAATGCTAACTTAGACATTCACTTGACAGAAGTTTGAACTTGATAACTGACTCCTTGGATTATTTTTTCTAGTTGCATAAAGTGAAAAACTATGTAATATAGTATTTAAGCATATGGACTATGACTTTAGACAAACCTTAATCTTAAGTAAGTCTCTATCACTTACTAGCTGTTGGACTTTGGACAAATTATCTAATGCGATAAGCAGGACTGACTACATAATTGATGGGCTATGCTACAAAATGAAAACACAGGACCCTTTGTTCAAAAAATATTAAATCCAAGATAGTGACAGCAGAGCATTATACCAATGGGCCCTTCTGAGCACAAGACCTGTGTGCAGATTGTATACCCATGAATTTATAACCCTGGTAACAAATTTCAGTTTCCTCAACTATAAAATGTGGATAATACCTACTTCATGGGATTATTGCAAGAATTCAATCAGAAATATATATAAAGAGCCTAGTAAAATATCTGGCACAGAATAGGCAGTAATAAATGACTTGTTTTTAATTCAAAAGTATTTATAGCCATATTCAATAACCTATTTATTGAGTGTCTACTATGTGCCAGGCACCACACTAGGTACTTAGGATATTATGGTGAAGAATACAAATAAGGTCCCTGTCTTCATGTAGATTATTGTTTAGTGGGAAAGACAGATAAATAAACAACTGTTAATTATGATAAGAGCTATAAAGTGAAAACAAGGTGCTGGGAAAGGAAATAATAGAGAGGATCTGCTTTAAATTGGGTGGTCAAGCAAGTCCTCTTCTAGGAAGTAATGTTTAAGTTGAGATCTGAAGGATAAAAAAAAAAAACTCTCCATGGAAAGAGCAGAAAGGGTGTTCCAGGCAGAGAGAAAAGCTACTGGAAAGGCCCTGAGGTGGGAAAGAACATGGCATTTGTGAGAAACTAAAAGTAAGCTAGTGTGTCTTCAGGGACTGAGAAGGAGAGTGATTTGTGGCACACCTTGTATGGTAAGGTTTTGGATTTTATACGAAGTGCAATGAAAAGCTTTTGAAAGGTTTCAGGTATGGTAGTCACATGATGTAATTGATATTTTTAGAAGATCATGTTGGCTGCTGTGTGGAGAGGAGCCATAGATAAGCTAGAGTAGATGAATAGTAGGAGTCTATTTCTTTCTTTCTCCAGGAAAGAGTTAGTAGTACCTTGTATTTGGTTGGTATTTGAGAATGTAGTGATAAATAAGTGGATTGAAAGCTTATGATAGGCCTTGTTAATTGATTGGATGTGGAGGATTCAAGGGGAAAAAAGAAATAAAGAATGGCTCCTAATATTTTTCTGGGCAACTGGGTGACATCATTTAATTGAGATGACATGCCTGCGGAGGGTTTTTTTTTGGGGGGGGGAGGGCACCCACACAGAAATCCAGAGCTCAGGTTTAGACATGTAAAATAAGATGTCCAAGTGGAGATGGTGATATTAGTTATAGCTGTTGTTTTGTATTGTTGTCTAGGATTCCGTGATTACTAACTCTTGGTGTCACCTCATTAGATTCCTGGGAAATATTTAGAAAACATCTGAAAGAAAAATACCTAAACATAGGAGTCCATAAATGTTATCATCATGGCAATCATATAGAGTCACGGCTGCTTCTTATAAAAGAACATGGTATATCAGAAAAGACACCGTGTGGGATTCCTCAACAAGATAATTTTATTGATATGGGACATGTATTTGATCCTGATGAAGAGGGCTGCAGCTCATCCCAAACTGTAGTGCTTCAGGGATGTGCTGGGATTGAGAAAACAGCTGTGGTGCACAAGTTCATGTTTGACTGGGCAGCAGGAATGGTTACTCCAGGAAGGTTTGACTATCTCATCTATGTAAACTGCAGAGAAATAAGCCATATTGCTAACCTTAGTGCTGCTGACTTGATCACTAACACTTTTCAAGATATAGATGGACCAATTCTGGACATTATTCTTGTGTATCCAGAGAAGCTTCTTTTCATACTTGATGGATTTCCTGAGCTCCAGCATCCTGTAGGTAACCTGGAAGAGGATCTTAGTGCTAACCCCCAGGAGCAGAAACCAGTAGAGACCCTCTTACGTAGTTTTGTGAGGAAAAAACTGTTCCCTGAATCCTCCCTGCTGATAACTGCCCAGCCTGCAACCATGAAGAAGCTCTACTCTCTGTTAAAACAACCTATCCAGGCCAAGATCATTTGGTTTACAAATGCTGAAAAGAGAGCATATTTCTTGAGTCAGTTTTCAGGTGCTAATGCAGCAATGAGAGTCTTTTATGAGCTGCGACAAAATCAAAGCCTTGACATTATGTCCTCTCTTTCCATCATCTCCTGGATGATCTGCAGTGTCCTGCAGTCACAGGAAGATGGTGACAGGAGTCTTATGAGGTCACTTCAGACCATGACTGATGTGTATCTGTTTTACTTTTCCAAGTGCCTCAAAACCATTACAGTTATCTCAGTGTGGAAGGGACAAAGTTGTCTGTGGGGCCTTTGCTCTTTGGCTGCAGAGGGACTACAGAACCAACAGGTCCTATTTGAAGTCCATGACCTCAGGAGACATGGGATAGGGGTATATGATATCAATTGCACTTTTCTAAATTACTTTTTGAAAAAATCTGAAGAAGTGTCAATATCTACACTTTTCTTCACTTCAGTTTCCAAGAGTTCTTGACTGCTGTGTTCTATGCCCTAAAGAATGACGGCAGCTGGATGTTTTTTGATCAAGTGGGGAAAACGTGGCAATAAATATTCCAACAATATGGGAAAGGGTTTTCATCATTAACGATACAGTTCTTGTTTGGCCTCTTACGTAAAGGAAAGGGAAAGGCTGTGGAAACTACTTTTGGAAGAAAAGTCTCCCCAGGACTTCGAGAGGAATTATTGAAATGGACTGAGAAAGAAATAACGGATAAATATTCTATGTTACAGATTGAGCCAATGGACTTATTTCATTGTTTGTATGAGATTCAGGAAGAAGAATATGCAGAAAAGATAATTGGTGATTTACAATCAATTATATTGCTTCAACCTACCTACACAAAAATGGACATTCTGGCTATGTCATTCTGTGTAAAAAGCAGTCACAGTCATCTGTCAGTGTCTCTGAAGTGTCAGCACCTAATTGGATTTGAGGAGGAAGAGCAAGTCTCTGCATTCATGACACCAGTCTTTACACTTAATCAGTGAGTATATTAATGTATTTTCTCCAATGTTTTGGCCTTCAGAAATCATGGGCTTTCTTGTTTATTTCAAGTATTCAGGCACATGATCATTTCTGGTATTGTCAATAAATAAAATGAATCATCTCCACTTTCCATATTTTATGTCAATCAACCCAGTAAGGATTTATTCAATATATATCACATATTGGACACTAGACTAGGTAGACACTAAGGGAAGGTTAACAATTCTGAGCACTTATTATGTATTAGGCACTGTGCTAGCCACTGTGTGTGTGTATGTGTGTGTATATATATATTAGTCTTCACTGTTACCTTGTGAATGTACTTTATAATTATAAAAGTGTTATGAGCATGTAAGTCATCAAGATTATCATTGAGGATTCTACTATTTTGATGTTGATGACTGCTATTCTGGAAAAGGTGGTAAACTTAACATTGAATTGGTTATCACTCTCCTCTACATATACTTCATCACTGAGGCCTCAGAGAGCCTCAGGTTAGTAAGGGGAAGAATTGTACTCCTGCGTATATTGCTGTGAATCCTGGGCTTTTTCTACCAGGCTTCCACCTTCACAAAGGGTTCAAAGAGGCTTAGGTAAACCTAAGCCTTATTTCATACAGATTCTATATATTGCAAAATACAGTTCTATTGACTTATTGACCTGTGTTATCTAGAAAATGCCACTGGTCATAAGTCCGTTCTCAATACTTGGGTTAAGATGGGCATTGCCACTCCTTTAGCTGTACGACCAGCTGAGAGGTAGGGGACCTTGAGAAGAAGAGAGTGGGCAGAAGGCTCTACTTAGGAAGTGTTAACCCGAGTCTTTTCTCTGATAGTTATATTTCCTCAGTGGGAGTAGCATAGAGGTAGAAATGAGTATGGGGTAGGTGTGTTTGAGGGAAGTGGGGAGGGGAAGGGAAGTGCAGCAAGGGTGTTTGGGACTAGAGTGGAAGGAGTAGGAGAGGTTACATGGACTTGGAATTACCAAGGACCTTGGCTACAATGTCTTGATAAATTCAAGACCACTTCAACTGTATATTATAAAGTAAAATGATGGATAAATGCATTGAGAACTTTTAAACACTGATGGAAACAAAAAGAGGCTTCTGGTTCATTCTAGATTTCCAGAAAATCAGCCTTAAATGGAGTCCCTACCCCAGCCCTATTGCCTTTATCAGGGGGCTTAAACTTTCACAAGCATGTTGACAGAGAGTTCACTATTGTACTGTTTTAGGTTTATTTTGTTGTTCAAGTGTAATTAACATACAGTGTTATATTAATTTCAGGTGTACTATATAGTGATTCAGTGATACTGTACATTTCTCAGTGCTTGTCAAGATAAGTGTGCTCTTCATCCCCTGTATTTATTTCACACATCTCCACCCACCTCCCCTCTGGCAACCACCAATTTGTTCTCTGTATTTAAGAGTCTGTTTATTTTTTGTCTCTCTTTTTTTTGTTCATTTGTTTTGTTTCTTTTTTTTCTTTTTTTTTTTAATTTTTTTTAACGTTTATTTATTTTTGAGGCAGAGAGACAGAGCATGAACAGGGGAGGGGCAGAGAGAGAGGGAGACACAGAATCTGAAACAGGCTCCAGGCTCGGAGCTGTCAGCACAGAGCCCCACGCGGGGCTCGAACTCACGGACCGTGAGATCATGACCTGAGCTGAAGTCGGACACTTAACTGACCGAGCCACCCAGGCGCCCCTGTTTTGTTTCTTAAATTCCACATATGAGTGAAATCATGTGATATTTGTCTTTCTTGGACTAATTTCTTTCACTTAGCATTATACCTTCTAGATCCATCTATGTTGTTGCAAAAGGCAAGATTTTATTCTTTTTTTATGATGGAGTAATATTCCATTGTGTATGTATGTATATATATACATACATATATATATGTATTGTTTGTGTATATATAAATACACATACACACACATACATACACACACACACCACATCTTTATCCATTCATCTATTGATCTACACTTGAGTTGCTTTCATAATATGTCCATTGTAAATAATGCTGCAATAACGATAGGGGTGCATATATATTACCAAATTAGTGTTTTTGTTTTCTTTGGGTATTCCTCAAAAAATTAAACATAGAATTATGTTTAACATATGAACATTTGAACTTTTCTAGTTCAAAACATATGAACTTTTCTAGTTTTTAATGATTAATTATTCTATTAGTACTGACAACCAAAATATAGTTATAGTGTAGATAGCTTGGGCAACTCACTTGACTTCTCTGAGCCATCTGCAAAACGATGATTATGATATCCATCATTGTGTTAGGGACCAGATAAGATAATTTTATATGTAAAGTGCTTACCTTGGTGCCTGGCACACAGTAACATGGCTTGGGCTTTGAAGTCAGACAGATCTGAGTGCTGACCTCCATTCTATTCCTACCTATGTGACCTGAGGCAAATATCTTAACTTTTTTGTGCCTTAATTTCCTTATCTGCAAAATGGGACTTTGGAAGAAGTAAATGAATACTAGTATGGTAATCAGAAGCCAAAGTAATCCTTTTACTTAAAATTTTGTTCTTAACTGTCTTGTTTTAAATTATTTTTGCTTTCTCATCTTTTTTAGGTCCTTCAAGCTATGCAATTTGCCAGTGTCTCGTCTACACTTGCTCTGCCAAGCACTACGTAATCCATGCTGTAAAATCAAAGACCTGAAGTAAGTTGAACTTTGCTTTAAACACTTAGGTATTTGTAAGGTAGAAACTGGATTGCTAGAAATTGTACCCCCAGCTGATGGGACCTGCAAACAAAATATAACTAGTGCTCAGCTTCTCCATAGCAGAACAGCAAATGATAAGATATGCTACAAACCTAGAAGGGGTAGAGAGTCAGGCACAGATCCCTGTCAGCCCCTCCAGCCTCTGTCCCTTTTGTATATGCTATTTTTGCTGTAGGGAGTGGATGGAAGTCTATAACATCTAAGAGATCTGTGTCTGTGCCCCTCCTGGACCTACCCTCTTCTCCTTCCAGATCCAGCTGTCCTCTTCCTTGGTTTTCTTTCAGTTGGGTCCTGTCCCACTCCATGCAGCTCAGTGATCTTTTTCTCTCCCTCCATGCCTCACCTCCATCCCCTGCTGTTATTCCCCAAAGTGCCATTGCTCAGAAACTCCCCACCCACCACGCTGACTTCCATTCCGTGCTCACTCTCAGGTATCTTGTCTCCTTTAGTCCACATCTCAAGCACACAGGCACGAGCTCCCTTGTTTCTAAACCCCTCACCACACAGATCAGTGTCTGTTTTCCTTCCTTCCCTCCTGTCCTAGAGGAAGAGGTGGCCTTTCCAAACCTCCCCAAGCAAGTAAATTCACTTTTTAATTTTTAATTTTTAAGCATTTAATTATTTCACTTTACACAACACAGAAGTATATAAAGATATAAAAGCCCTCCCCCCCTACTGTCCCATACCCCACCCCACCTTATACCCCAACATCCCCACTCCTGCTTACCATGCCCTGACCATACCTCCCTAGGTAACACCTTGTTTGCTAAATATCTTTCCAGACCTTTTTTCTATGCCTTTTCAAACATCAATGTGTAACATAAGGCACAAATAAACCTATAATATATATATATATATCCTGCACATGCAGTTACAGAGCTTGGGGGGTTTTGTTTCACACACACAAAAAAAACTGGCCGTCATATTTTATTTTTTATTGAATAGTACAATGAACATGCCTCCCAATGTGGTAAGCAGGGTCTCTCTCTTGTGTGTTGTATGTTTTCAAGCTTTCTTCAGTTGTCTCCTTCCCCGTGGTTCAAGTTTCTCCCATATTAAAAGGAACTCTCTCTCAACCATGTACCCCACTCCTTCCCTTTACTGCTAGGAGTTCTTGAAGAGCCCCCCTTCCTCAATTCCCATTTACTCCTCAGTCCTTGTGGTTTGGGTTCTACCCCTCCCTGGCCCAGATCTGTTCAAAGATCGAAATAATACCAAATCCAATGAATACTTTTCAGTTCCTACTTTAGGGCATCCCCTGCAGCCCTGGGCACGCTGAGAATGCCCTCCTTGCATCTCTCTTCCCACTGTCATGACTACTCCTAAGGACCTTGTCGCCTCTATGGTTCCCAGCCAGTGGCAGTTTCACCCTCCAGTGGATGTGTGGCAATACCTGGAGACATTTTTGCTTGTCACAACTTGGGGAGTGGGTGCTACTGACCTCTAATGTGTAGAGGCCAGGGATTCTGTCAAACATCCCGCAGTGTACTAGACAGCCCTCTGCAACAAATAATTATTCAACCTCAAGTGTGAGGAGTGCTGAGGCTGGAAAACTCTGTCCTAGAAGAATATAAACAAGCCCAAAGATATTCCTGAAAATGCAGGTTAGGGATGTTGCCCCCAATCCTGATGGTTGTCCACACCTGCCCCAATAGGAGACAGCCCAAAGTCCTATCCAGGAGCTATGGTGATGAACCAGGGCCATTATAGCTTCAGGCTCTATGTCTGTAGTCCCTGGGTGATGTCCAGGGCTCCTCCAGTTTTCTTACTCTGGTCCAGGTGTGACACCTCACGATCCTTCTACCTGTGGGCTAATCCATACATTTAGTCTCCCTCAACACCACTTAGAATCAGAATCATGAGAAAGGAAACACAAACCATCCTCTCCCCTTCTCTTTTCCCAGCTTACCCCCTCCCTCTAGACATTGATTTCCCATTGGGATATGTTTTATTTCATTTATGAATTCACTGAGACCTTTGTAACCAGATCCCCCCTCCCACTATTATTCTGGCAGTGGGTTTGGGGAGAGAATTGCTCAGGATAGCACCACACTTTGGTCCATAAACTAGACCAGCAAACCCTCTGGGCACTATCATTTGCTGACTCACCTCCTTAGAAGTGGTAGGGGTTCCCTGTTCAGATCTGTCTGTCCCCAGTTCTGCCACTGAGGACTGGGGAAGATTCTCATGTTTCGGGGCTATACAGCCATAGCAGTTGTCTGCATCTGGTGCTGGTGTCCTCTGTATGCAGTCCTGAGGGATTTCATCTTAGGGGTGGCAAATCTCTGCTGTGTTGTAAGCCCAGGGTTAACCCCAGGCCTTTTTTGATGGTTTCTCATGATATAACTTGATCAGAACATGAACAAGCTTCCTGTCCAGTTCATTCCGGGAGACTCTTGGGATATAGGAATCCTCACTACCTGTAGCTCTCTGATACTCCTCCCCAGCCAGTGTTGACATTTTTCTTGGATGATCTGTGGCTTGTGACTGCTCTTCTTGGTGCCAATTTCTGACTTGGAAATAATCTGGTTACCCAGATCAGGAACCCACTCAACTTAACTTAAAGAAAAGGGTATCTGTGTGGATTGGATTTTCATGCAGCATAACTGTAGAAAGACCACCACTGTCTCCATCTCTAGGGTTACAGGATTAACTCCTGTGCTTTCTCTATGCCTTATCTGCTCCCTGGGACCTCATTCTAGTATCCTCTAAGACACTTGGCTTCTATAAAGCACACAGTTCTTCTGACAGCCGGGGCCAGTCCTTGGCTGTGGCCTCAGCATTCATGACTCTGACCTTGGCCCCGACTCCAAATAACCCACTGCTTCCTTGCCCAACACCACTCTATGAAATCTGCCTCTCTGTTCGAGAACCTGTTTGGCTAAGGATGGGTCAGATGTCCACTCCTCCCATCATATACAGCCTAGGTGGGGAGATGGGTGGATTGTCATATACATGGCTGCTCATGTCCACTAGATACTAAGGCTTAGGAGGAAGAACAAAAGCTACGGTGCTTCTGGGGTATGGAACACTAATGCTCTGGAACACAAAGGGGGTCATCAAAACATGTCTCTCCCTGTCAATCTACACCTTCTCCACTTCCCACCCCACCTCCCTCCCATTCCCTTAGCCCCATTCTCCCACTTATCCCCTTCCCCACTCCACTGAGTCCCCTCCCTCACCTTTCCCCCATCCCTCAAAAATTGATTTTCCACTGGTATAGGTTTCTGTTCTATTTGACATTTCTTAATTTACTGAGGGCTTTGCAGCCAGATTCCCCTCCCACAGCGGAAGCAAATTTCCCTCCTTGAAAAATTCACAGCTTTACACCAAGGGCAGTCCCAATCCCCAGGTCTGCGAAATATGGGAGGTCTTCTATGATGATAGGGATCAGAGTCTCTCCTGTCTCTTTGGGATTCTTGAGGGTCTTTTCCCTGGGACCCCACATTAGACCTCACACTAACCTCAGAGGGCCTCCAGTGGGGAGATGTCTGAACTGGAGTTCCTACGGTGAATGGTGTTGCTGGTGGGACTGGTGTGGGTGCAGGTGGGAAGGGGGAAAAGGGACAGGCGTAAGAGTATGTGAATGAGGCAGGGAGCTGGACAGGAAGGGGTGATGGTGTGACTGTGGCCCTAGGCTTGATGGTCCCAGAGAAATAAAACATGGCTGTTTCCACTGACTTAATATCTCCCTTCCTCTGCCCACTGGTGGTGTAATTTTTCCGCTCCACAGCTCCAAGCAGGTGCATGAGGCCTCCACCTGGCTCCTTTGCAGCTTCTGCCCCTTCTGCATTCTTCTGTCCTCTTCTTCCTCTTCCTGCAGTGCCAGTAGAAGCAGTAGAAGTGGCAGCAACTCCCGCCTCCTCTACCTTACCTGCTCCTTCTGTCCTAGTGGCCAGGCCTGGCTCCTCTGAGACCTGGACCTGCTTCTGCAGAGACTGCAGCTGTTGGAGAAAAGTAGGCAGTGTTGAGACCCATTCTGGGGGTGGTGAGGGGATGGGGCAGGGAGATAGGGCAGGGATCAAGCAGAGATAATCTTTAAGACCTGGAGGAGCTTCCACTTCAGGAAATCCCGTTCTGTCTGCACCTCTTCCAGGTTGGCCTGGGCCATCTGTAGCTGGAAGGCTGCCTCTTTGTGTTCCATCTCCTGCTGTGTAGTGAACTCCTTTAGGTCTGAGGCCAAGGTCTGTGCAGCGGTCTTATGCAGTTTGGCGAAGTCATGCAGCCAGTGTACCCTGTGCTTGTGTAACTGGCCCTGCCTGCGGGCAAAGCGCACACCTAGGGCCAGGCTGCTCCAGGCACAGGCCTCTTTGGCCTCACTGGACACTGTGCTGTCTTCCAGGATGGCCCTGAGTTTGTCCTCCACCTCCTCCCAGGGCAAGGATGTATTCTCCAGGTAGAACTCTGGGCCTTTTGTGTGCCCAGCCATCTTCTCATTGATGAAGGTTACCACTTTGCTGTGCTGGAACCCACCACTGGGGTCGTCGGGTTTCAAGGCCATGATGACTGAGCAACTTAGGGGTTTGGCTGGCCCTGCAGAAACGAGCAAACCAGTTGTCCCGTAGACCCCCCTTGCCCCTCTCCCCTTGTCCCCCTTCCCCTCCCTCTTTATCCCCCTTCCTCTCCTCCCGTCTGGCCTTGCCCCCCTCCTCCCCCCCCGTCCTGCCCCCTTACCCCCCCCGCCCCTGTCCCACC
>NC_064817.1:84283666-84309391 GCF_023721935.1 Panthera uncia
CCCCACTTCCCCATCCCGCCGCCCCCCCCCCCGTCCTGCCCCCTTATCCCCCCTGCCCCTGTCCCACCCCCTCCCCCATCCTGCCACATTGTCCCCACACACCCACTGCACCTCCGCCTCCCTCGTCTGGTCCCTTTGTCCCCCTTTCTCCAGTCCTGCCCTCTCGTCCCCTCCCCCACCCAGCGTTTCCAACCATCTGTTTGCCCTGCCCCTCCTCCCTCAGACCCTCTGAAAGGTCCACTGACTGGTTTGCCCCACCCTAGTACACCTCCAGCCGGGGCCAGATGGGGTGCAGACTAACCATACCTAACCATACCTACCTAATAAGCCCAAGCAAGAGGGTACTTTTCCCTCCAAGGGCTTGAGAAAAAGGAAGTCTTAGGGCCAATTCTGGAATCTTTTACTCTGGGACTGTTCCATCTTCCAGTGATAGTGGGGGTGGGAGGGAATGTGAGAGGAAGGTTCTGTCCCAACTCCAGGACATAAGAGGACCTGCTATATTGTTGAAAGTCCTTGAAAGCCGGAAATAGCAGGAGTGGTCAGAAAAGACTTAGAATCAAGAACATAAAGGACTTGTAATCAAATACAAAAAGTTATGCGCACCCCACCATAATGCTTTGTCCCACACCAGGGGGCCCGTCCCTCCTAGAGATGGAATTTTCTAGAACAAGAGGCAGCCCCAATCCCCCATGGGCCTCCTGAATGCCTTGGAGGAAGAAGGTGGAGCTAGGGAACAGCTTCATTGCCCATTGGCCCAGCACTGAATATTGTAGTGACCCTAAATGGACATAAATCTTGGCCACTTCACCCCCAAACCATGTCTTGAATCTGTCCACCTTTGCTGCCCCCACCATCCTAGGTCAGCTACCCCTACCCTATTTCTTCCCTGGACTGCAGCCCTCTGATATCTGGTCTGTCTCCTGCTTCCTGGCATTAGAGGGATATGACCATCTCACTTTAAATCTCCACTGACTTTCCGAAGCCTTCTGGATAAATCAGACAGACTTCAGGTTTAGTCCTACTTTGCCACTTACTCTACGACTTTCTGCTGTAAATGAATCTTAATTTCTATCAATGGGCCTACTGCAAGGACAAATGACAGAGTACATTGTAAACTTGATGTAATTTCTTCTATGATCACATTTTTGTAAAATAAAATCTGTGTGTGTGTCTGTATGTTTCTATGATCTTGGAGAAAGGAGTGAGAGGGTATATACCAGACTCTTAACATTGGTTATCTCTGGGAGGTGGAATTGGAGAGGAGGTTTGGAAAAAGTTTTTATCTTCTTAAAAAAATTTTTTTAATGTTTATTCATTTTTGAGAGAAAGGCAGTGTGAACAGAGGAGGGGCCAAGAGAGAGGGAGACACAGAATCAAAGCAGGCTCCAGGCTCTGAGCTGTCAGCACAGAGCCTGATGTGGGGCTTGGACCCATGAACCGGGAGATCATGACCTGAGCCAAAGTCGGATGCTTAACTGACTGAGCCACCCAGGTGCCCCAAAAAAGTTTTTATCTTTTTAAAATACATCTTCCTATGATTTCACTTGTTACAAAGAACATATGTATGCATACATTAAAAATCTGGAAATTCGTGTGCCAAAATTTTAACAGTGGTTATTTTGGGGTGATAGTAATATAGTACTTAAAAAAACTTTATTCTTTACGTTTTTCTCTATTATAGAAATTGTTTATAGTAAGCATATATTATGTTTTTAAATTTTTAACTACTCTTTGATAACTTATGATCATTGTAAATACATTTTAAATACATATAAAGTAAATGTCTCCCTGTAATCTCACCCTTTCCCAACCTAGAAGATAACCACTGTTAATAATTTGATATATATGTGTGTGTGCATATATATATATATATATACATACATATATGTCCTTCTAGTCTTTTATTTTTTTAATGTTTATTTACTTTTGAGAGAGAGACAGAGTGTGAGTGGGGGAGGAGCAGAGAGAGAGGGAGACACAGAATCTGAAGCAGGCTCTAGGCTCTGAGCTGTCAGCACAGAGCCCGATACGGGGCTTGAACCCACCAACTGTGAGATCATGACCTGAGCCGAAATTGGACACTTACCGACTGAGCCACCCAGGCGTCCCTGTCCTTCTAGTCTTTTAAAATAGGCCATAGCAAATACAATTGACCCTTGAACAACAGGGAGTTTGAACTGTGGAGGTCCACTTATATGTGGATTTTTTTTAAAAATAAATTCAGAGCGGTACTATAAATGTATTTTCTCTTATGATTTTCTTAGTAACATTTTATTTTATCTAGTTTACTTTATTGTAAGAATATAGTATGTAATATACATAACATACAAATACATGTTAATTGATTATTGTTAAGGTTTCTGGTCAATAGTAGGCTATTAGTAGTTAAGTTTTGGGGGAGTCAAAAGTTGTAGGTGGATTTTCAACTCTGTGGAGGTTGAAGCCCCTAATCCCCTGAGTTGCTCAAGGGTCAGCTGTAATTGGAAGTTTCTCAAACAAAACATCCTCTGTCTTGTCTCTGGCCTTTCCATCTCTTGGCCTTTGCACTGGCTGCTCCATGAGTGAATTGTCCCTCAGCTCCTCCACTTCGTCCTGCTTCCATTCTCTTCATCCAGCTGTTCAATTTCTCTTCCCCTTTCACAACAGCACTCAAGTATTTATTTTTTTATAAATATTTCTTGATCCTCCAAGCCCCACCCCAAGCTAGGTTGAATTGTACTACCTTTCTGTGTCCCCATGATACCTTACACATACCACTTGAAGTACTTTTCACACTGTATCCATGATTTTCTAATTTTTTTCCCCATTAACTGGACATCCTTGAAGGCCAAGTTGGGGTCTTAATTATTTTTGTGCTTTTAGCATTTGGCACAGTGGTAAGCACCCAATAAATTGTTGAGTGGATTGAAAAAATTCATTACATCAGTAAGGTACAAACAGGTACCTTTAAGGGGAGTCCTATTTTCTTTCTTCTCTGAAATGTCTTTTTCTCCACACAGACTGATTTTCTGCCACCTCACAGCTTCTTGTGGTAGGGACCTCTCTTTAGTATTTGAAACTAACCAGTATTTGACAGATTTGGAATTTGTAAAAAATACCCTGGAAGATTCAGGAATGAGGCTTCTGTGTGAATGATTAAAGCAGCCAAACTGTGTCTTACAGACATTGAGGTAACTGACAGCAGGAGATTTTGTTTTCTCTGTTCATGTCATTTTTTGTCAATTTCTGTTTGCATGTGGGGAGAGCATGAACAAGATGATGAGGTCATTCTTCTTTTCTCTGAAGGTTGTACGGATGCCTTATATCTCCTGCTTCTTGTGGGGCACTAGCAGCTGTTCTCAGCACCAGTCAGTGGCTCACTGATCTGGAATTTAGGGAAACAAAACTGGAAGCTTCAGCTCTGAAATTGCTCTGTGAAGGCTTAAAAGATCCAAATTGCAAATTACAGAAGCTCAAGTAAGTTGTAACTGTTAGTTTCCTTACTGCAAGAAAAAAAATTTAAATATGCAACTCAAAATGGACATTTTGTGATCAAAACATTTCAAAGAGCCATGGAGAGGAAGAATAAAAAGTGACAGTCCCTAAAATTGTTTCTATGCAACAAGTTTAGGAAGAGAATTTTCATTGTAAGTAACAATAACATCAATGACTATAATAATAACCCACACTTATTGAACAGTTACTTTGTGCTAACCATTGGGCTGAGTGCTTTGTATCCATTATTTCCTTTAATTATTATCCCCATTTTAGCAGATGAGGAACTGGAGACCTAAGATCATAAGACTAAATAACATGGTAAAGGCACAATTCAAAACCGACATGTGTTTGACTTCAAAGTCCATGGTAATGATTTTAATATATAATTTATCATATACATGTTAGGGTTCTCTAGAGAAACAGAACAAATAAGATATATACAAAATATGCAGTTGACTCTTGAACAATATGGAGGTTGGGGGGCCACTCCTACCCCCGCCAGTTGAAAATCCACATAGAACTTTTGACCTTCCAAAAACTTAACTACAAATAGCCTACGGTTGACTGGAAGCCTTATTGATAACATGAACAGCCAACTAACACATTCTGTATATATTTATTATATGCTGTATTAAAATAAAGTAAGCTAGAGGAGAGAAAATGTTAAGAAAATCATAAGAGAAAAATACGTTTACAGTACTATACTGTATTTATCAAAAAGTCATGTTTAAGTGAACTTGTGCAGTTCAAACCTGTGTTGTTCAAGGGTCAACTGTATAGAGAGATTTATTCTAAGGAATTGGCTCATGTGGATTATGGTGGCTGTCAAGTTCAATATCTGCAAAGTAGGTCAGTAGGCTAGAGATACAAGGAAGAGTCAATGTTGCAGCTTAAGTCTGAAGGCATTCTCCTGGGAGAATTCTGTCTTCTTCTCAAGGAGGTCAGTCTTTTTCTAAAAAACCTTTCAACTGATTAGATGAGGCCCATCCAAATTATGGAGGGTAAATTACTTTACTCAAAGTATACTGATTTCAATATTAATCTCATATAAAAAGGACCTTTCCAAATACATCTAGAATAATGTTTGACCAAATGTCTGGACATATGACCCAGCCAACTTGAGGCATAAAATTAACTATCATAATATATATGTGGGTTTTTTAAGGCAAAACCTCTTTAGCATTGAAGCTTTAAAAAATCCACTTTAAAGCTTTTTTTTTTCTGGCAGAATGCCTCTATTTAAAATTTCTAAATTGGGGAGATACAGACATGTGTACTTATAAGCCCTCCTTCAAAGCTAAGGTTGGAGCCTGGTAACTCAAGAGAAAATTGAGGACTCAAAAATTGTAGTGCATATCATAGAAATTTTTTTAATTGATGGAAGAAAAAGTTGATGGGAAATAGTTCAAGAAATTGAACTACTTAATATGGAGAAACAAAGATTTAGAAGACAGGAAGGTTGGTAAAAACCACTCTTCATCCCAAACAAGGAATATCATGTAGAGGATGATGGGCTGGGTCTCTGTAAGGATGGAAAATTAATTAATAATGGATTTAAAATTTTTTTATGTTTCTTTATTTTTGAGAGAGAGAGAGAATGTGAGCAGGGGAGAGGCAAAGAGAGAAGGAGACACAGAATCCAAAGCAGGCTCCAGGGCCCCAGCTGTCAGCACAGAGCCTGACACAGGACTTGAACCCACGAGCCATGAAATCATGACCTGAGCCAATGTTGGATGCTTAACTGACTGAGCCACTCGGGCACCCCGATAATGGACTTTTAGATAAGAGGGAAGATCTTTTGACTATGAAGCTTATTAAGGATATTATAGTACTTCCCCCTGGGATTTGAGAGAAACTATAAGATAGAATTATAAATTCATGCAGGGAGTTAAAATAAGATTAGGTTGCCTTGATATTTCCTCCCAATACTTTTTTTGAGGGGCAGTCAACACTTACTGAATTCCTACTGGGGGACACAGTATTGTGGGAGCAATGTATAACTCTTTCCTCTGGAGGTTGTGACATACTCAAGGTTGGCAGTCTTGTATGGGTGGGCGTTTATTTTCTCTGCTCATGAGGTATTGTGGCAGGGGGTGAGTAGGATGGTAAAGCAGCCAATTTTATCTCTGTTCATCTTTCTTTCTCTCAAGGTTGTGTGCTAGCTTTCTCCCTGAAAGCTCAGAGGTTGTTTGCAACTATCTTGCCTCTGTTCTCATTTGCAATCCAAACCTCACTGAGCTTGACCTGAGTGAAAATCCCCTGGGGGATACAGGGGTGAAGTATCTTTGTGAAGGTCTCAGACATTCCAACTGTAAAGTGGAGAAACTAGAGTAAGTTTCTTAGAACTGTCTGGTAGCATCTTATGACTATTGAATTTGTCAAGTGCCTGCTGTGTGCCAAGATCTATGCTTGGTGCTTGGCAGAAGTTATTTCATCTAATTCACTCTTTCCAATAACCTTAAAAAATGGATTTTTATCTCCATTGCACAGATGAGGAAATTGAAGATCACAGGGAAAAGTGACTTGTCCAAAGTCACAGCACTCGAAAGTGGTATAGTCAGGATGTGACTCCAAAATCTGTCTCCAAATCTCATGCTCTTTCCATTATATTACCATCTTGCATGCTTACAGGAATGCCACTACTTAAATATTAATTCTATAAAGAACACCTACTATGCACCCAACACTGGACTAGATGTAGGTAGTTTTGTCAGAAGGACAAGTGACAAGGCTGCCCTTAAGGGCACACAGATATGAAACAATTGGAGAACAACACAGTTCATTCAATATGTAATGAAGTGCCCAACACTGTGGAATCATTTAGAAATGCTAGATGAGCCCACGGAAAGGTAGGAGGTCCCTATGAGCTGGAGACTTCAGGAGGAGTCTTTGTGAAGGAGCTGCACTAGGAGCTGGAACTTGAAGGATGGCTAGAACTTAGTTAAATGGGGAGGCTAGGAAAAGCTAAATGCAGCAGTGGCTGATTTTTCTTCTTTTTCTCTTGGTAGCTTGAGCACATGTTACCTAACAGATGCTAGCTGTATGGAGCTCTCTTCTTTCTTGCAAGTGAGTCAGACTTTAAAAGAGTTGTTTGTGTTCGCCAATACCCTAGGGGACATAGGAGTACAGCATCTCTGTGAAGGTCTGCAGCATGCACAGGGTATAATCGAGAGTCTTGTGTAAGTGTCTACTTATCCTTGTTCTCATGGGCCTTGGCATTTGAAGTTCAGTGGGACTCTATGGTTAACAGCCACCTTGGTATCCCCATTCCTCCAGGCTTTCCCAGTGTTCCCTTTCTGCGGCTTGTTGTGAGTCCCTCGCCCAAGTCCTGAGCTCCACCCGGAGCCTGACAAGGCTGCTTCTAATTAATAACAAAATTGAAGATTTGGGACTGAAATGGCTGTGCGAAGGATTACAACAGCCTGACTGTCAGTTAAAGGATCTGGCGTAAGTATCATGGACTATAGCCACAGGCTGAGTTTCCTGATGTTTCAGCAACTCTTAAAATTAAGTGAGTATTTTTTGGCCTGGTGATTGAATCTCCAAGGAAGCAATAATTGAAGATCCAAATAATTCAGGGGGAATAAATGTTCCTCTACTCCACAATCTCTGCTTGGACCTGGCCCAGGGGATTTTTTTTTACAAGACACTCTGAGTTTCTAATGTGTTTTTCCAGTGGGCAAATAGAATTTCTAAAGTGACTCAGTGCAGATGAAATGATGCCAGCCTTCTCTACCTTACTTCCCGGCAGACTGTGGACCTGCCACCTGACTGGAGAGTGTTGTCAGGATTTGTGCAATGCACTCTACACCAATGAGTACCTGAGAGACCTTGACCTCAGTGATAATGCCTTAGGGGATGAGGGTATGCAGGTGCTGTGCTGAAACACCCCTCCTGTAAACTACAGACCTTGTGGTAAGTGCACAGGGACCCTTTATTCACCAGGCTCTTGTTCCAGGCTATATATGAAATGGAGGGTCTTTTTGGAACTTGGGGTAAAACTGATTTCTTCCTCGAATCCCTAATCCTCCTTAGGTTAGCAGAATGTCATCTCACAGATGCGTGCTGTGGAGCCCTTGCCTCTGTCCTCAACAGAAATGAGAACCTAACACTGCTAGACCTAAGTGGAAATGACCTCAAGGATTTTGGAGTGCAAATGCTGTGTGATGCACTGATTTAGCCATTATGTAAACTACAGACATTCTAGTAAGTTAATGTGGTGGGAGAAGTGGGAGGGAGGGGGTCAAGGCAGACATGTTCGGTTTGATCATAGGCTACTGCAGTGGGGAAAGAAGAACTGAGAGCAAGCCATGCCGAGGCAAAATATCAAAGGAAGTGAAATTACCAGTAGGCCTCCTCCTTGGACACGGGGCCAAAGAGAGAGGCAGAGAACAGGCAGCACTGGATCTCACTGCTAAGAAAAGCAGCATGGTGTAGGAAAAAGAGTATCAGATCTAGATTCTCTTAGGTCTGGCTTAAATACTAGGTTTAGCATCTACTAGCATACCCATGGTTACTTAACCTCCCCGCACTTAAGTATCCTTGTCTGTAAAATGGAGCTAATACTAGTACTTGACTATCTGGTGTTGACATGGGGATTGAATGAAGTGAAACATTAATTATAAATGGACCCAGTACAACCTTTGGCACATAGATGGTGCTCCATAAATGTTAGATTATTTCCCTTTTCTCTTCTAATACTTGCTAGAGGTCTTAATGTTTACATTTGAGAGTCTTCAAGACTCAAGGAAATGAAGCTATAATGATGCAATGATAGGAAGTAGAGGTCTTGACCCTTTCTGGTCAGTGTCCATCTGCCAGCTCATCAGGCTGGCATTGACACACAAAGTCATTCTTAATTAGGATACAGCTATGCTGTGTTGGCAGCTAACCAGTTACCAAACGGCCATTCATTTCTGGAATTCAGAACTGGAACACATAATGGAAAATAAAGGCCGAGTGCAAAAATTCCACATTCAAGGCCAATTTGATGGATTGAAGTATAAATGCAAACAACATAAAGGCCTGATTACAAGTATGGCTGAAACAGAAGCTGGTTCTCTACTAGCAAAGTGAAGTATGTTAGTTTCAAAGGCTTGAAAGTGTGGTGATTACTGCCCAGAAAGGGGGAGCTACTCACAACATGATAAGCATCAGGGATTTAGGGACCTTCATGGTGTCTTTCTCAAAAGAAATAACTGTAGCTTATATTGTTAGCAGGTTGGAATAAGCTTAATGACCAATCCTAATGTTTCTTTAAATATTGAGTAATTTAATGTGGTAGCATTCTATATTGTGTATGCTTCAGCAATGATCCTAAGTGACAGCAAGGAGAATTTTTTTTTGTTGTGATGGCATGCCATTATTTGCTTTTTTATTGTAAATTGTTATGCTGTTTCTTGTATCTCTTGCTCTTTGCCTTTTAACCAATGTGCTTCCATTGTGTTTTCAGGCCAGGCTTCAAACCTTTATAATTTGTCAATCAAGAAGTTGATAACAGTGTGCAATAATAGCTCAGAATACAAAACAAAGGACACACACACACACACACACACACAGAATAGACACCATTCACTGACCTCAAATCAGTTTTGAATGTTAGAGTATATATAAAACAAACAACACTGAAATTAATAGAAATATATAGTTATCCACGTAAGGTGAGAGGAAACTATGGATGATTTAATGCTGTGGTAGGATAGAGATGGAGTAAATCCAGGAGAGCCTTCTAAAAGGGGGAAATTCCGCTGGAAATTGCAAAGGCTGGAGGAAAAAGGTTATTTTCTAAGAGCTGCTTGAGTGTGAGGCTGAATCTTATTCCTCATTGTATTCTCCCCCTGCCCCAATAAAAAGTTGCTGGCTCATTGCTTTGCATATAGTAAATACATACAGAAGATCAATTAGTAATTTAGAGCACCTAGAGGCAAAGAGACAGTTAATGATATATCCAATAAAGACTATGTGTCTAGACATTCAAAAGGTCAAGGAATAAAAGAGATTGTGGCCTCAGAGGACAGAGCTCACCTTCATTCATTCTACCAGTACTTGCTGAATATGTGCCATGTACTAGGCAAGTGTGCCAGGTGCTAGGAGACAAGAGTGAATAAGACAGGAGACATGATCTGTGCTCTTCAGGGGCCAGTGGGCTTAGTGGTAGAGACAGGCACATAAACTGAATAATGCAATAAGGGGATCGTAAGGTCTTGAGGGAGTCATGGCAGGAGACAACCCACCCAGTCCAAGACGGGCAGGGAAAACTTCTTGGAGGAAGGACCACCTGAGTTAAGTTTCAGGACTATTGCCAAGAGAAATAGTGGTAAGGATGGAGAAGGGTAGTCCAAGCTCAGGAGATGCATGAGCAAGGTAGCCAGACAATAAACAGTACAGTTTATGGTACTTGATAGGGAAATGGGTGGGAAATATCCAAGGAGTTTGCTATTTCTGGAGCATAAAGTACAAAGCAGAATGTGTCAAGAAGTGAGACTGAGGGGGTAGGTAAGGCCTGTATGCCATATGTGATTAGTAAGACCTGTTAGCAGAATTCTGGGTACAAATTCAGCCCTTGCTCTCTCTCTCTCTCTCTCTCTCTCTCTCTCTCTCTCTCTCCCTATCTCTGATACTCTAGCAGTGGTACATTTTGAGGCCTCTCCTCATGTTTCCAAAATTGGTCCCCAAAGTAGAGCTAGTTTTGCTTCCAAAGTTGGTTGAAGAATCAGTCCACTGCTGCTGCTGTTTCTCACTGCCACAGGGGGCTGATCCTAAGAACTGAATCTAACCAGTCCCATAGAAGTTTGGTTACTAGACTGTGATGCCCTGGCTGGTCTGGATCCCTGCTAGCCATGCAGTGCCATTATACTTGGGCTTTAAGGCTACAGATATATTAGTTCACACCCAAACATACAGCCATTGTTCTCTAAAGTACTGTATATGTCAGGGTGGTTGGGTCTAGAGGAGCTCCTGGAATCAGCCACAGATACAGATATATATATATATATATATATATATATATATATATATATAGATATGGATAGATATAGATATAGATATAGATATATAGATATATATATAGATATATAGATATATATATAGATAGATATACACACACACACACATACATTATATATATATATATATATATATATGAAACCTGCCCTTGCCCCACAAAGACATAGGCCCCTGAGTTGAGTCAGGGGACCCACTTAAACCTTCTTTCTTCAAGATAATCTTATTTTATGGGCTGTGGTGCCTTTCACTGGCACTGGGTCTTGGATAAAGGCCCCTAGCTCACCCTGGTATGTGTTCCTAATTCTAAATTTGGAAAGAAGGGGTAGATAATAACTGGTCTCTTAACTCCCAGAAGACCTCTGGGCTTCCTAAGCATATTGGCCTACCTCTTGCCCAACAGTGAGCTCTATACATCAAGAGGTAAGGCAACTTTTGCTAAGTCAGTAAAAAAAAAATTCGGAAGGTCTTGTTACACTTCTGTGGCATTAAATATCTACTTACTATACAATCTCATAATTAGCATGGTTACTCATTTCACTTTGCTAAATATTAGCTTCTATCCATTAAAACTGAAATCTTTACCTCACTACACACTTGAAAGAGCTGTGCCTTCTTTTGTAGTCAATGGGTTTTAATCAGGGACACACATATGGAGTTTGCACTGTGGGAAGTTTTCTAGTAGGTAGGCAGTTGGATATAGGAGTGTGCCTTGGAGATGATAGATGAAGCCATGGCAATGGATGAGATCCTCTGGGGAGAGTGAGAAGAGAAGAACCTCTGAGGAACACCTCTGGGGAATTAGCCCTGGGAAATACCAACTTTTTAAGAAGTGGGTATGGGAAAGAAAACCCATGGAGTAAACCAGGAGAGAAATGGTGTCCTGGAAGCTATGGGAAAAGTGAATTTCAAGGAAGAAGTGCTCAACAGTATCAAATGCATCAGAGAGGTTCAAGAGGACGAGTACTGAAACATATATCCATTGGATTTAGTAATTTGGAGGCCAGAGGCGACTTTCTCAAGGGCTGGTTTAGTGGCATGGTGGGGCCAGAAACCAGACTGCAGTGACTTGAGGATAGGAAGTAAGGAGGGGAGAAGGAGCAGAGACTAATCTTTCAAGAAGTTTGTGAAAAGGAGGGGCACCTGGGTGGCTTAGTTAAGTGTCCAACTTTGGCTCACGTCATGATCTCACAGTCTGTGGGTTCAAGCCCTATGTTGGACTCTGTGCTGATAGCTTGAAGCCTGGAGCCTGCTTCGGATTCTGTGTCTCCCTCTCTCTCTGCCCCTCCCCGAACTTGTGCTCTCTCTCTCTCAAAAAAATAAACATTAAAGATTTTTTTAAAAAGTTTGTGAAAAGGAGAAGAGATGTAGGGCTATAGCTGGGAGGACTGGTGGAACTGCAGGGAGGAGGGAGAGAGTTGGTCTTTTCCTTTTCTGGCTCGTTGAGGATAGGCAATTCTGTAGTCTGAGTGAAAGGAGCCCATAGAGAGGGAGAGGTTCCATATACAGGAGCAGGAACTAATGGACTCATGCAATGGGGCCTTGGACAAAGTCAGAGAGGGACAAGAGTGAGGGTCCAAGAGGAAGTTTTCTCAAGGAAAGGAGCTAAGGCTAAGGGAAGCAGTTGGTGTGGGTGAAGTAACTCAGTGGTGGTGCTATGGAACAAGTGGAATGGGAATCTTACCTTTGCGGATAGGAAAGCTACTGAAGGCATCTTCTGGCTTGACTTGACACAAGATTCTTTTCATTTTTCATAGCGTTGACACGGATCATTTACATGAAGAAACGTTCAGAAAGATGGAAGCTTTAAAAATGAGCAAGCCTGGAATCACCTGGTAGTTTCCAAGGAAAGCCCCTGAATCAGCTGCATATAGACTCCCTTGATCTGCCACCATCTTTAACAGTTGTGCAATATTCTTGTTCTAAACCTGTTAACCATTGCCAAGGACCCGAATGTGAAACAAACAGCAGTGATTTCTATTTCTTACACAGAATCATCCACGAAGTAGGTGTGAAAGGCAGAGGCACTTTAGTTCAAATGTCTTCAGCAATAATACCTTACATTCATATGTTGTATTATAATGTTTACTATGTTCTCACAGAAACCCTCAAAAGTGGGAAGATGAGGCTCAGATAGGCTGTGACTAGCTCTAGGTCACACAGCTCATTAGTGAGAGAATTGGGACTGGAATCTAGCCAGGTTTTACAATACCCAGACCAGACAGAGAAACAATAGAAAAAGAATGTGAAGGAGTCAACTTAAAGAAACAAGATACTTGAAATGATTAAAGAGCAAGAGAGTATACAAACATATATCTTATGGTGCTGATTTTAAGTAAAACTAATTCACAAAGGAAAGAGAGGAATGAGTTCCATTAATAGGGAAAGGCTTCATGGAGATGCAACTTGATGTGGGCCTTGAGAATGAGCAGGATTGAGATGGGGGGCAGATACATAGGCCAGTGGCTGTAAGACTGCAGGCAACAGGGCTGTGTTTGTGAGCTGCTCGCCAAAAGCGCCTAGGGAGAGAAAAATGTTTGCATTAGAGTTTCCTGAGCTGTGGCAGTATCTACATTCTAGCTGAGGGTGTTCTCTAGTTTCCAGGCTCAACTCCTTTTCTGAACTTCTAATACCCCATGTGTTTGTTCTTATTCATGGACTCCTATGGCTGACTCACTCCTCATCCGTGACAACAAATTGCATGGCCTAGCATGGGTCCTACACAACCCCATGTTTCTCTCTGCCTAGCTTCTACAAAACACCAGATGAGACAAGTGGAGGAAGGGAATGCCAGGCAAAGAAAATAGCACAAAGTCCATGATATAGGAGTTAATGTGGTATGGGATGAGCAGAAAAGTAGGCTGACCCAATTAAGATACACAGGTGTCTCTGGAAGCTACTTGACTAGCTGTGTGACCCTGAACAAGTCAACTTGGATTCTAACAGTTTCTAGTTTCTCATCTGTAAAATGGGGATAACTTCACATTAACCTTATATGGCTGTTGTTCCTGACATGGTGCTGACCCACAGTAGGTACTATAATGGTAGCTATTTGTATGAGTGTGTAAATGTGATGATACAACTCAGCTTGTAGTCTTTGAGCTCCCAGATTTTCCTGCTGTGTAGTCAGTGTTAACTGTCCATTTGAACTAAATGTGTGTGCTGGAGACAGTAAATCTAGTGGGGGAAGAGACACATAGTGGGAAGTTACTGCCCGCTAGAGGTCTAGCTGCTCCATGTCCTCGTCCATCATCATATATTGTTCCTTGCTGCCCTGGGAGATGGTAACTTTCGGTCTGGAGACCACATCTGGCCTAAGATGGTCAAAACAGCACTTTGTTTCCAGTTTTCTTAAGTTCTTTCCTTTTAGTTATTTAAGACTTATTTATTGACAATTATTATGTGCCAGGTTTTGTGCTAAGTATTGGCTTTATAGAGATGAATATGCCTTTCCCTGTGCACATCCCCCTCCATCTTCTCTGACTTCCCTGGTCCCTCTGTCAGTCTGGTAAAAATCTGATAAAACTCAGTCACAGTAAGAACTCAGAGATATAATGTTGAATGAAAGATTGCAGAACTCTGTGTGTGGGTCTTTGTGTGTGTGTCCCATTTGTGTATAAAAGGATAAATACACATGTGTGTGTATGTGTCCAGAATATGTGTGGAAGAATATATACAGGAAATTGCCAATAGGAGTTATCTCTGTTAAGAGGAATTTGGCAAAGAGGGGCCATTTTTATCTATAGCCCTTTGTTCTACTTGATGTTTTTACCATGTGCATGTATTAATTTTATAATTAATAAACTTGATGTTAAAAATAAAATTTATACTGAGGAGTTATTTTTCTTCTTTTAAACATGACAGTTGAGAAGAAAATATAGGGCAGACATTTATAAGCATGATAAAAACCCAAAGGAAAAGAATGAAAGATTTGATAAAATTGAAATTAAAAATACTTTTATGAGAAAAATACATAAATAAAAGACCAGTGATAAACTGCAAGAACCTATTTGGCATATTATAAAGACAAGGCTAATGTCCATAATATAAATAACAAATCAGCATGAAAAACAAAATGTGAAGGACTCCTACTTCCAGCAATGCTGAAGTAACAATGAATGGACTCATCTTCCCACATTAACAACTCAAAAAATGGGCAAAATATATGAAATAGCAGTTTTCAAACATTGGTGGAGTTGAGAAAAATAAAAAACAAATAACTAGGTGGTAGTTTTAAACAGAACCATATCAATAAATATATTAATGGTCTCACAGCAACCCAATTAAAAGACTGAGATTGGTAGAATAGAAAATTAGAAAAAAACCTCAACTATATGTTGCCTATAGGAAACCCACTTTAAGTATAAAAACACAAGTAGGTTAAACATAAAAGACAGGAAAATACACCATGTTAACATTGATTTTAAAAAAGCTGGCGTGAGTATATTATTAGAGAAAGCAGATTGCAAAACAACGAATATTACCAGAAATTCAGAGGGCTATTTTATAATAATAACGTAGTTAATTCATCATAAGGGCATAACAGTCCTAAAAATACTTGCACCTAAACAACACATTCAAAATACATGAAACAAAAACTGGGCAAGGAGAAATAGACAAATCCACAATTTTAGTCAGAGACTTCAACATCCTTCTCAATAACTGATAAACCAAGGAGATAGAAAATAAGCAAGAATATATAGATGATTTGAACAACAAAAATAATAAATATGACCTAGTTGACACCTAAGCAACACTCAACCCAACAACAGAAAACGTGTTCTTTACAAATGCACATTGACTATTTACCAAGATAGACCAGATCTCGGTCATACAACAAGTCTCAATAAAGTTAAAGGATTCAAGACATACAAAATATGTTCTCTGACCACAATGGAGGTAAATTAAAAATCAGTAAAAGAAAGATATATAGAAAATTCTCTGAATGTTTGGAAAATAAATAACGCACTTCTCAATAATCTATGGCTCAAGAGTAAGTCTCAAGGAAAATTAAGTATTTTAAACAGTGAAATGAAAACAGGAGACAAATTTGTGGGAAATAGCACAGTGCTTAGAGGGACATTTATAGCACTAAACAGCTATATTAGAAAAGAAAGATCTTAAATCAATGACCTCAGCTTTCACAATAAGAAACTAGAAAAAGATCAAGTTTAATTCAAAGCAAGCAGAATAAAGGAAAACAGCATACATACTTACTGTATTATCCCATTTTAATAAAATTCTAGAAAATTCAAAGTATTCTATAATAGCAGATTAGTGGTTACCTAGCAACGATTTGGAGAGAGGAAGGGATGCATTATAAAGGGGCACAAAAATATTTGGGGGTGATGGATATGCTCATTATCTTGTTTGTGGTGGTGATTTTAATCAAAATTCATCAAATTATACTTTTTAAATATGTCTAGCTCATTGTATGTGAATTCTACCTGGCTATAACTGTAAACACACGTGTACACACACACACACATGTACACAGACACACACACAAGCATATCTGAAAGATTCATTTAAGAACACCTGTTGTCTAACCTCCTTATTGTACAGGTAAGGAACCAAGAGTCCAAACAGGTCAAGATCACACAGCCAATTCATAAGACTGGGATTAGAATTTAAGTATCCTTATTCCTAGGCTGGCTCTTCTTAGTATATCAAAGAGCTCAGATTAAGGGAATAAATTAAATGGTGGGTTTTCAGTGTTTTGTGGCATACCAGTGGGAAAGAGACATGTGCATGAAAAGGAGTGACTTTCCCAGGATTCTTTCAGTGATGTGCTAGAACTACCCAGTAGTGGCATTACTTGATAGTATGGTATTTCTATTTCTAATATTTTGAGCAACCTCCATACTGTTTCCAAAGTGGCTGCACCAATTTACATTCCCCAACAGGGCACGAGGGTTCCTTTTTATCCACATCCTTCCCAACACTTGTTATTTCTTTTTTTGATCCTAGCCATTCTGACAGGTGTAAGTTGGTATCTTGTGATTTTGATTTGCATTGCCCTGATGATGAGTGATTTTGAGCATATATTCATGTGTCTGTTGGCCATCTGCATGTCTTCTTTGGAAAAATGTCTATTAAGGTTCTCTGCCCATTTTTAATCAGATAATTTGTTTTTTTGTGTGTTCAGTTGTATAAGTTCTTTATATATTTTGGACATTAACTCCTTAACAGATATATCATTTGCAAATATCTTCTCCCATACAGTAGGTTGCCATTTAGTTTGGTGATACTTTCCTTCACTGTGCAATGCTTTTTATTTCAGTGTAGTCCAATAGTTTATTTTTTGCTTTTGTTTCCCTTGCTTGAGATATATCTAGAAAAATGTTGCTAAGGCTGATGTCAAATAGATTACTATCTATGTTTTCTTCTATGATTTTTATGGTTTCATGTCTCAACATTTAGGTCCTTAATCTATTTTGAGTTTATTTAGGTCCTTAATCTATTTTGAGTTTATTTTTGTGTATGGTGTGAGACAATGGTCCAGTTTCATTCTTTTGCATATAACTGCCCAGTTTTCCCAACACCATTTATTGAAGAGACTTTTTTTCCATTGTATATTTTTGACTCCTTTATCATAGATTAATTGACACATATAGGCATGAGCTTATTTCTGGCCTATTTTGTTCCATTGATCTACATGTCTATTTTTGTGCCAGTACCATACTGTTTTGATTACTACAGCTTTTTATTATAGTTTGATATCTGGGATTGTGATGCTTCCAGCTTTATTCTTCTTCCTCATGATTGCTTTGGATATTTAGAGTCTTTTGCGGTTTCATACAAATTTTAATATTATTTGTTTCAGTTCTGTGGAAAATACTGGTGGTATTTTAACAAGGATTGCCTTGAATCTGTAGATTACTTTGGGTAGTGTGGACATTTTAACAATATTAATTCTTCCAATCCATGAGCATGGTATGTTTTTCCATTTGTGTTGTCTCCAATTTCTTTCATCAATGTTTAGAGATTCAGAGTACATGTCTTTAACCTTCTTGGTTAAGTTTATTCCTGGGTAGTTTATTATTTTTGGTGCAATTATAGATTGAATTATTTTCTTAATTACTCCTACTACTTTGATATTAGTATGGAAATGCAACAGATTTCTATATATTAAGTTTGTATCCTACAACTTTACTGAATTCATTTGTTACTTCTAGTAGTTTTCTAGTGGAATATTTAGGGTTTTTTATGTATTATATTTTCTTGTTTAATTCTATGAAGTAGATTTTTTTTCATGTTATATGTGAGATACAGAATGTGAAGTAATCTGCCAAAGTTCCCATAGGTAGTAAGTGGCAGAGCCAAAATTCAAACCTGTCTGCCCCAAAATCTGTGTTGTTAACAATCATACTCTGTCTAGGGTTGGACAAAGAAGGAAGCAGATGTGAAAGAATAATTATTATTTCATTCAACAAATGTATATGCACTTCCTGTTATTTGCTGGACCAATGGGGTATAAAAAATGAATATGTACAGTCCTTGCACTTAACATGATTATAATTGAACAGAGAGGACACACACTGTTCTAATAGATCTAATAGAAGGCATAGTTGAATCTGGATGATAATATAATGATAATAGCTATTGATTATTGAGAGCATACTATATGTCAGGCACTATGCTAATACATTCTTTTTTTTTCAGTATATGAAGATTATTGTCAAATTTGTTTCCATACAACACCCAGTGCTCATCCCAAAAGGTGCCCTCCTCAATACCCATCACCCACCCTCCCCTCCCTCCCACCCCCCATCAACCCTCAGTTTGTTCTCAGTTTTTAACAGTCTCTTATGCTTTGGCTCTCTCCCACTCTAACCTCTTTTTTTTCCCTTCCCCTCCCCCATGGGTTTCTGTTAAGTTTCTCAGGATCCACATAAGAGTGAAACCATATGGTATCTGTCTTTCTCTGTATGGCTTATTTCACTTAGCATCACACTCTCCAGTCCCATCCACGTTACTACAAAAGGCCATATTTCATTCTTTCTCATTGCCACGTAGTATTCCATTATGTATATAAACCACAATTTCTTTATCCATTCATCAGTTGATGGACATTTAGGCTCTTTCCATAATTTGGCTATTGTTGAGAGTGCTGCTATAAACATTGGGATACAAGTGCCCCTATGCATCAGTACTCCTGTATCCCTTGGGTAAATTCCTAGCAGTGCTATTGCTGGGTCATAGGCTAGGTCTATTTTTAATTTTCTGAGGAACCTCCACACTGCTTTCCAGAGCGGCTGCACCAATTTGCATTCCCACCAACAGTGCAAGAGGGTTCCCGTTTCTCCACATCCTCTCCAGCATCTATAGTCTCCTGATTTGTTCATTTTGGCCACTCTGACTGGCGTGAGGTGATATCTGAGTGTGGTTTTGATTTGTATTTCCCTGATAAGGAGCGACATTGAACATCTTTTCATGTGCCTGTTGGCCATCCGGATGTCTTCTTTAGAGAAGTGTCTATTCATGTTTTCTGCCCATTTCTTCACTGGGTTATTTGTTTTTCAGGTGTGGAGTTTGATGAGCTCTTTATAGATTTTGGATACTAGCCCTTTGTCCGATATGTCATTTGCAAATATCTTTTCCCATTCCATTGGTTGCCTTTTAGTTTTGTTGGTTGTTTCCTTTGCTGTACAGAAGCTTTTTATCTTCATAAGGTCCCAGTAATTCACTTTTGCTTTTAATTCCCTTGCCTTTGGGGATGTGTCGAGTAAGAGATTGCTACAGCTGAGGTCAGAGAGGTCTTTTCCTGCTTTCTCCTCTAAGGTTTGATGGTTTCCTGTCTCACATTCAGGTCCTTTATCCATTTTGAGTTTATTTTTGTGAATGGTGTGAGAAAGTGGTCTAGTTTCAACCTTCTGCATGTTGCTGTCCAGTTCTCCCAGCACCATTTGTTAAAGAGACTCTTTTTTCCATTGGATGTTCTTTCCTGCTTTGTCAAAGATGAGTTGGCCATACGTTTGTGGGTCTAGTTCTGCGGTTTCTATTCTATTCCATTGGTCTCTGTGTCTGTTTTTGTGCCAATACCATGCTGTCTTGATGATGACAGCTTTGTAGTAGAGGCTAAAGTCTGGGATTGTGATGCCTCCTGCTTTGGTCTTCTTCTTCAAAATTACTTTGGCTATTCGGGGCCTTTTGTGGTTCCATATGAATTTTAGGATTGCTTGTTCTAGTTTCGAGAAGAATGCTGGTGCAATTTTGATTGGGATTGCATTGAATGTGTAGATAGCTTTGGGTAGTATTGACATTTTGACAATATTTATTCTTCCAATCCATGAGCAGGGAATGTCTTTCCATTTCTTTATATCTTCTTCAATTACCTTCATAAGCTTTCTATAGTTTTCAGCGTACAGGTCTTTTACATCTTTGGTTAGATTTATTCCTAGGTATTTTATGCTTCTTGGTGCAATTGTGAATGGGATCAGTTTCTTTATTTGTATTTCTGTTGCTTCATTGTTAGTGTATTAGAATGCAACTGATTTCTGTACATTGATTTTGTATCCTGCAACTTTGCTGAATTCATGTATCGGTTCTAGCAGACTTTTGGTGGAGTCTATCGGATTTTCCATGTATAATATCATGTCATCTGCAAAAAGTGAAAGCTTGACTTCATCTTTGCCAATTTTGATGCCTTTGATTTCCTTTTGTTGTCTGATTGCTGATGCTAGAACTTCCAGCACTATATTAAACAACAGCAGTGAGAGTGGGCATCCCTGTCGTGTTCCTGATCTCAGGGAAAAAGCTCTCAGTTTTTCCCCATTGAGGATGATGTTAGCTGTGGGCTTTTCATAAATGGCTTTTATGATCTTTAAGTATGTTCCTTCTATCCAGGATTTCTCAAGGGTTTTTATTAAGAAAGGGTGCTGAATTTTGTCAAAGGCCTTTTCTGCATCGATTGACAGGATCAAATGGTTCTTCTCTTTTTTTTTATTAATGTGATGTATCACTTTGATTGATTTGCAAATGTTGAACCAGCCCTGCATCCCAGGAATGAATCCCACTTGATCATGGTGAATAATTCTTTTTATATGCTGTTGAATTCGATTTGCTAGTATCTTATTGAGAATTTTTGCATCCATATTCATCAGGGATATTGGCCTGTAGTTCTCTTTTTTTACTGGGTCTCTGTCTGGTTTAGGAACCAAAGTAATACTGGCTTCCTAGAATGAGTCTGGAAGTTTTCCTTCCCTTTCTATTTCTTGGAATAGCTTGAGAAGGATAGGTATTATCTCTGCTTTAAACGTCTGGTAGAACTCCCCTGGGAAGCCATCTGGTCCTGGACTCTTATTTGTTGGGAGATTTTTGATAACCGATTCAATTTCTTCGCTGGTTATGGGTCTGTTCAAGCTTTCTATTTCCTCCTGATTGAGTTTTGGAAGAGTGTGGGTGTTTAGGAATTTGTCCATTTCTTCCAGGTTGTCCAATTTGTTGGCATATAATTTTTCATAGTATTCCCTGATAATTGTTTGTATCCCTGAGGGATTGGTTGTAATAATCCCATTTTCATTTATGATTTTATCTATTTGGGTCATCTCCCTTTTCTTTTTGAGAAGCCTGGCTAGAGGTTTGTCAATTTTGTTTATTTTTCCAAAAAACCAACTCTTGGTTTCGTTGATCTGCTCTACAGTTTTTTAAGATTCTATATTGTTTATTTCTGCTCTGATCTTTATTATTTATCTTCTTCTGCTGGGTTTAGGCTGCCTTTGCTGTTCTGCTTCTATCTCCTTTAAGTGTGCTGTTAGATTTTGTATTTGGGATTTTTCTTGTTTCTTGAGATAGGCCTGGATTGCAATGTATTTTCCTCTCAGGACTGCCTTCGCTGCGTCCCAAAGCGTTTGGATTGTTGTATTTTCATTTTCGTTTGTTTCCATATATTTTTTTAATTTCCTCTCTAATTGCCAGGTTGACCCACTCATTCTTTAGTAGGGTGTTCTTTAACCTCCACGCTTTGGGAGGTTTTCCAGACTTTTTCCTGTGGTTGATTTCAAGCTTCATAGCATTGTGGTCTGAAAGTATGCATGGTATAATTTCAATTCTTGTAAACTTATGAAGGGCTGTTTTGTGACCCAGTATATGATCTATCTTGGAGAATGTTCCATGTGCACTCGAGATGAAAGTATATTCTGTTGCTTTGGGATGCAGAGTTCTAAATATATCTGTCAAGTCCATCTGATCCAATGTATCATTCAGGGCCCTTGTTTCTTTATTGACCGTGTGTCTAGATGATCTATCCATTTCTGTAAGTGGGGTGTTAAAGTCCCGTGCAATTACCACATTCTTATCAATAAGGTTGCTTATGTTTATGAGTAATTGTTTTATATATTTGGATGCTCCGGTATTCGGCGCATAGACATTTATAATTGTTAGCTCTTCCTGATGGATAGACCCTGTAATTATTATATAATGCCCTTGTTCATCTCTTGTTCCAGCCTTTAATTTAAAGTCTAGTTTGTCTGATATAAGTATGGCTACTCCAGCTTTCTTTTGGCTTCCAGTAGCATGATAAATAGTTCTCCATCCCCTCACTCTCAATCTGAAGGTGTCCTCAGGTCTAAAATGAGTCTCTTGTAGACAGCAAATAGATGGGTCTTGTTTTTTTATCCATTCTGATAGCCTATGTCTTTTGGTTGGCGCATTTAATCCATTTACATTCAGTGTTATTATAGAAAGATACGGGTTTAGAGTCATTGTGATGTCTGTATGTTTTATGCTTGTAGTGATGTCTCTGGTACTTTGTCTCACAGGATTCCCCTTAGGATCTCTTGTAGGGCTGGTTTAGTGGTGATAAATTCCTTCAGTTTTGGTTTGTTTGGGAAGACCTTTATCTCTCCTTCTATTCTAAATGACAGACTTGCTGGATAAAGGATTCTCGGCTGCATATTTTTTCTGTTTAGCACACTGAAGATCTCGTGCCAATCCTTTCTGGCCTGACAAGTTTCAAAAGAGAGATCAGTCACGAGTCTTATAGGTCTCCCTTTATATGGGAGGGCACATTTATCCCTTGCTGCTTTCAGAATTTTCTCTTTATCCTTGTATTTTGCCAGTTTCACTATGATATGTCGTGCAGAAGATCGATTCAAGTTACGTCTGAAGGGAGTTCTCTGTGCCTGTTGGATTTCAATGCCTTTTTCCTTCCCCAGTTCAGGGAAGTTCTCAGCTATTATTTCTTCAAGTACCCCTTCAGCACCTTTCCTTCTCTCTTCCTCCTCTGGGATACCAATTATGCGTATATTATTTCTTTTCAGTGTATCACTTAGTTCTCTAATTTTCCCCTCATACTCCTGGATTTTTTTATCTCTCTCTCAGCTTCCTCTTTTTCCATAACTTTATCTTCTATTTCACCTATTCTCTCCTCTGCCTCTTCAATCCGAGCCGTCGTCGTTTCCATTTTGTTCTGCATTTCGTTTAAAGCGCTTTTCAGCTCCTCGTGACTGTTCCTTAGTCCCTTGATCTCTGTGGCAAGAGATTCTCTGCTGTCCTCTATACTGTTTTCAAGCCCAGCGATTAATTTTATGACTATTATTCTAAATTCACTTTCTGTTATATTATTTAAATCCTTTTTGATCAGTTCATTAGCTGTTGTTATTTCCTGGAGATTCTTCTGAGGGGAATTCTTCCGTTTGGTCATTTTGGATAGTCCCTGGAGTGGTGAGGACCTGCAGGGCACTTCCCCTGTGCTGTGGTGTATAACTGGAGTTGGTGGGCTGGGCCGCAGTCAGTCCTGATGTCTGCCCCCAGCCCACAGCTGGGGCCACAGTCAGACTGGTGTGTGCCTTCTCTTCCCCTCTCCTAGGGGCGGGATTCACTGTGGGCTGCACTAGCCACATTTTGACTGCTCAATAGCCACATATGTGCAGTGGCTACTATAGTAGATAATGCAGATAGAAAAAAATTTTGTCATTGGATAAAGTTCTATTAGAAAGCATAGATCATAACATTGTTCTCAACCAGAGCTGCTCCACCCCCAAAATATTAAAAAATGTGTTGTGTATCTGTAATTTGCTAGGCACTGTTCAAGGAGCTGAGGATACAATGGTGAACAAAACAGGCATCATTTGTTAAGGTTTACTACAAAGCTATAATAATGAAGACAGTGTGGCATTGGAAGAGGGATAGACACATAGATCATTAAAACAGAATAGAGAACTTAGAAATAAACCCACACAAATATGCCTGACTTTTTTTTTCGTTTGTTTTACATAGAAGTTCAATGGAGGAAGGATAGCCTCTACAACAAATAGTGTCGGAGCAATTTGATATTCACAGGCACACACACACAAAAAGAAAATATGAGGCTCAGCGTAAACTTCACACCTTACACAAAAATTAAAATGAATTGCAGATGTAAAAATAAAGTATAAAAGTATAGAACTTTAGAAAACATAGGAGAAAATCTTCTGGATCTAGGGCTACATAAAACTTAAAAATGAATTAAAAACATTTTCTCTGCAGAAGACTCTGTTAAGAGGATGAAAAGACAAGCTACAAACCAGGAGAAAATGTTTACAAACCACATGGCCAACAAAGAACTCATTTTCCACAGTGGTACAGCCACTGTGGAAAACAGGTTGTCAGTTTCTTATGAAACTAAACATACAACTACTGCATGACCCAGTAATTATACCCCTGGACATTTGTCGCAGAGAAATAAAAATTTATGTTCACAAAAAAACCTATACATGAATGTTCATCGGCATTTTATTCATAATAGCTCCAAACTGGAAACAACCCAAATGTCCTTCAAGAGATAAACAGAGAACAGGTAAATGGGTTAAAAAAATATGAACATCCATACCCTGGAATACTACTCAGCAATAAAAATAAATATTGATTGATACATGTGATGACCTGGATGAATCTTCAGAGGATTATGCTGAGTGAAAAAAGGCCAATCTCAAAAGACTACATACTTTAGGATACCATTTATATAACATTCTTGAAATGATAAAATTTAGAAATGGAGGACATATTAGTTTTAAAGGGCAGGAATGAGGGGAGAGCAAGGATCTGGGAGCCCTTAGAAGGGTCTGGGTAAGGGTCTAGTGGATTTAGCCTCAGATATCTTGTAGGAGAGTGAAAACCAAGCCTAATGGCTAGAGTTCCCTGGGCCTAGCATCTATAATCTCTGCCTATTTGGACTAACATGGTGGTAAACCCAGAGGTTATAGTTTCTGTGTTGGCATGACCTGGAGTGGAACTGGTCCCAGAAGATGTGGCTTTGGTCTCAATCCTTGTGCCCTGGAGTTGTGGCATCCCTGGTGGCTAAAATTCCACTTTTCTGACCAGCACCTTCTATCTCTCTAGTCTTTATGTTTTTATTGTCACTAAAGTTACTCTTCTAACTCATTTAGCCTTTTAGTCCTTTGGACCTTTCATTATTTCCCAAGCAATCTATCAGCTCTCTCTTCTTTGTTTCTGTCCCTGACAACTATCTCACTAATATTTTCAAACTGCCTTGCCACTGGTCCACCCACTGTACTTTTATAATAGCAGAACCCTGAACCTAGGTCAAACCAAAATGTCTACCTCCTATGCATGGGGACTGACTTCAGTCTCAGATGGGCTTTCCACACTGCCATGGATCCTTTGTATGCCCTTCATCAGCATTCTCTCCCATTCACCTAAGAAGCCAGTTCAGCTCTTCCTCAGTTTTCTTAAGTCCCCTTCCTCCTGTCTCTCAGCAGATAACCCGTACTCCCACTTTACCATAAATGCAGAGGCCAAAAATAACCTCAACTTCCTGCCACCCAACCTGATACAAACCTCACAGACTTTCAGGCATCTGTCTATGGTTAAGTATGACATCTAGGTTCTGTATCCTCCTTCCTTCTTAGGAACTTTGATCCATTGTTTGAAAACCCTCCCTTCCAGTCTCTCAGGTGTATCTTCAACCTCTCCTTCTCTACTATCTTGTCTTTGTCACACACACACACCATACGCACATACATTGCTGGGTATAAACAGCTCAAGTATCATTAATCTTAAAAAAAAATCTCTTGTCAAAAAGGTATTTCTTTGATATTTTATTCAAAATTAAATCTATTTTGACTGAATTGATTACATTTCTGCTACACAAAAGTTTGTGTGGAGGGTGGTGGAAGGGAAGAGAATAGAAGGAAAAGGAAAGGAAGGGAAGTGATGGGAAGGGAAGACAAGACAAGAAAACACAAGAGGAGACAAGAGAGAAGAGAAGAGAAGAGAAGAGAAGAGAAGAGAAGAGAAGAGAAG
>NC_064817.1:84309401-84371916 GCF_023721935.1 Panthera uncia
AGAGAAGAGAAGAGAAGAGAAGAGAAGAGAAGAGAAGAGAAGAGAAGAGAAGGGAAGGGAAGGGAAGGGAAGGGAAGAAGAGAAGAGAAGAGAAGAGAAGAGAAGAGAAGAGGAGAGGAGAGGAGAAGAGAAGAGAGAGAAGGACGTTGACAGTGTAAGATATGTTTCAATATAGCCTGTAGGAATATCAAGCAGCTCCTGGAATGATTCTTACACAGCGCATTTATTCCCATGACAAAGTGTTTACAATGTATTTTAGTTTAAAAGCAAGTTACAGAACAATACGAATGGTTTGATAATGTTTTTGTAAAAATGTAGGTGTCTGTATTTTGTATAGGGCACTGATGGGCCAGGGAGATAATTGCCAAAATGCTACCCATAATTTTTTCTGGTTTGTGGTATACCTTTGATTCACCAATATTTTCTAAATCTATATTAAACATGTAATTTTTGTAATAAGTGCCTCCCTAGACACTACGTCATTCCCTCCCTGTAGCTACGCCTTATCTATGCTCTTTTCTTCAAATCTAAACTTTTTGAATTGTCTCCACTCACTGTTTCCATTTCTTTTGTCCAGTCTCTCAATTGTTTGCAATATGGCCTGGGTTCCCACAGCCTACTGAAATCATCCTCACCAAGGTCACCCATGACATCCTTGTTGTTAATCTACTGGATGATTTCTGTACTTATCTGGCCTTCCCAAGTTGCTGGACTGGTTGATACTATGTTATGGGTTACTCTGTTCTTTCTTTTACTCCTTTATCTCTTGGGTCCCAGGACCAAACTGTTTCAGGCTTCCTGGCAGCAAGAGTGTGAACTGAAAAGGCAGCCAAACCTGGGTTTAAATCCTGGCTCTGCCACTGACTTAGTAGCATAAACTTGGACATAAGGTCGCTGAGCCTCAGTTTCCTTCTAGGGGAATGATAACGCCTACTACATAAAGTTTTGTTCTGGATTAAATGAGCTAATGCTGGTGAAACACTTAGCAGTCAGTGGCACATGGAAAGTGGTAGTAAATGACAGTCATAGCATTAGTAGAACTATTGTTATTCTTCTCTGAATTTTCTTCTTAGGTTCCCCTTTAAATGTCAGTGCTCTCTTAGGTTCTGTCCTGGGTCTTGTTCTGATGACATACCCTGGTCTTGGGTGATCTCATCCATGCCCATGGCTTCAACTACCACCATATGCTGATAAATTGTCAAATCTGTACCCTCATCCAGACTTTTCTCTTGAGTTCTAGACCCTACTAACCATCTGCCTAAGGTTCACCACTTGAATGTCTCCTACCAGAATTTCAGATATGAGAAGATTGTGTAGATCAGTGGTTATCAACTGAAGACCATTGTGTCTGGAGTCATTTTTGGTGGTCATGGCTGGTGGCCTTGTTGGGGGAGGGGGGCTGTGTCCTGTTGAAATCAAGTGGGTAGAGGCCAAGGATGCTACTAAACATCTTACAATACATGGGACAGCCCCTCACAAAAAATAATTTTCTGGCCCCAAATGTCAATAGCGTCAAGGTTAAGATTCCCTGGCATAAACAGTCTTGGAGTGCCTGGGTGGCTCAGTCAGTTAAGCCTCCAACTTCAGCTCAGGTCATGATCTCATGGATTGTGGGTTCAAGCCCTGCATCAGGCTCTGTGCTGACAGCTCAGAGCCTGGAACCTGTTTCAGATTCTGTGTCTCCCTCCCTCTCTGTCCCTCCCTGTTTGCACTTTGTCTGTCTCTCTCTCAAAAATAAATAAAACATTAAAAAAATTAAAAAAAAAAGTCTCTAAAGGCTCAGCTCCAACACTCAGTTGGGAACAGTCAAGTGATGATGAACAGGGACTAGAGAAGGAGGTGGAATGATTAAGATCACAGGGGGGTTTAGTGACAGAGCGGCCGTTGATCCCATTCTCCTCACTACTTGTTTGCCTTCTACTCCTCTTGCTGATCTTCCTCTGCTTCCTTTGGAAATTCTCCTTCCTGTATCTATTCCTTAAACAGCTGTCCCTTCAGTCTTCTGTCCTCATCTCTGCCCCTCTCAACATCTCTCACTAGTTCCATGATCTCATCTAATACCATGGCTTCAGCTTCAACCTGTACACCGATGACTTCCAGGTCTATGTTTCCAGGCCAGACTTTGATTTCTCAAGGTCCGGATTCATGGAGCTACATAGCTACCTACTTACTATTATTCAGAAAACCTTCTGAACATAATAATTTCTATTCCCATATCCAAGGCTTGAGGATTTTGAAGGACTATATACATGCTATGATATTCCCTGTGCCCTCTGCTTTATTCACTTAACTGAGTAGTCTCATGTTCCAGACCAATTTTTCACTTTTCTATCAAAATTTACCCTTCTAGCATCCCATTCCCTGGAATCCTGGCAGGTGGCAAATGCTAGTCTTATGTATTAATTCATACTTGTATTTACCAAATGACTTAGTATGTTTGAGACATAGGACTGTTTTGGGGGAATTAATATAAGGCTATTTTAGAAGACATAAATGATTAAGCTTTATCCTGGTTCTGTAATTAACTGACTATGTAGCTTTGGGTATTTTAGTTTTATTTTATTGGCCTCAGTTTCCCCATCTGCAAGTTTAGATGGTTAGATGAGAACAGTTTCCATAATATGCCTGATTATAACAATTACCAGAACTACTTGTTAAAAATAAAAATTTCCAGGTACTTCTCCCAAGTAGGATTCAGTATAGGTTATTATGTCATGGATTTCACCAGGTAAAATCCCCTGTATCAACCTTACCTACAACAGACAAACTCAAGTGCAAAAATCTCCATCTGTAAAACTCAAGATTCTCCCTCCAGTCCAGTTCTGTCCCATTACAGAGGACCCAACACACTTCTGCAATCCCAGCATTAATGTCTCCCCATTTCCCCCCACCACTCCATAACTGAAGGAGAGACCAAAGGACAGTGTTGGTATCTCTATAGCCTGATTGTAGGAACATCCAGAACTCTCTCACTATCATTTTTTTTTTCACAATCTGATTCTTTAACTGAAATTTGCTCAAGGTTTCATAGAAGTAATCTGGAATAATCAGATAATCTTTAATTTGCTGAGCCAATTGAGCTTGGGTAAGAGTACCCTGTTTAGCATACTGGTCAGTAAAGGCATTTGTTTTTGCTTCATGGGTTTGTTCCTTAGTTTCAACTTTAATTACAGCCACTTCCATGGAGTGTAGCAAGGCATCTAGTAAAGCTTGAACATGCTCACACTGCTTATTGGAAGTATCAGCAGCTGTTAGAAAACCCTGTTGTTTGTATAGCATGCCAAAATAACAAACCACACCAAAGGCATATCTGCTTTCTGTGTATATGTTAGCCCTTTGATTCCTTGCTATTGGTAGGCTAGAGTCAAGTTAACTTGACTTCAGGAAGGGAGTTATATTCAACAAACTGGTAGGAAGACCGCATACCCAACTTGAGAATATTAGGTTAGTCTCAAGATATGACTCATCTACAAAGAATTCTTAGCCTTATTTTTAAGTAGAGATTGTTCAAGGAAACAAGATGGAGACAGGCAAAATTCTTAGGTTAAATTTAAACAATCATGAGGTTTTCCCTTCTTTGGAAGATGAAGTAAAAAGCTGAATTAAGATATAATTTCAAAATATACAAATGTCTAATAAACACATGAAGACACTCAACAACATCAGTCATCAGGGAAATTCAAATCAAAGCCACACTGAGATACTACCTCACACCCACAAAGATGGCAATAATAAAAAAACACAAATGTTCTGAGGATATGGAAATGGAAACCCTACACATTGCTGGTAGGAATGTAAAATGGGCATTGTCACTGTGGAATAGTTTGGTAGTTTCTTAAAAGGTTAAATGTAGAGTTATCATCTGATCTAGCAATTCCAATCCTAAGGATATACCCAGGAGAATTAAAAACATATGTCTACACCAAAACCTGTGCATGAATGTTTATAGTAACCATATTCATAGTAGCCAAGAAGTGGAAACAACCTAAACCTCCATCAACTTATGAATGGCTAAACAAAATGTGGTATATGCATACAATGGTATATTATTTAGCAAGAAAAAGTAATGAAGTACTGATGCATGCTACAACATGAATGACCCTTAAAGCATAGCAGGTGAAAAAAGTAAGACACAAAAGCCCATATTGCTTGATTCTATTGACATGAAATGTCCAGGATATACAAATCCATAGATATAGAAGGTACAATAATGGTTTCCCATGGTTGGGAGGAAAAGGGACTGAGAAGTGACTGCTAGTGGGTATGGCTTTGCTTTTGGGGATGATGAAAATCTTTGGGAATTAGATAGTGGTGACGGTTGCACAACTTTGTGAATATGCTAAAACCCACTGAATTGTACACTGAAAAAGGATACATTTTATGATATGAAAATTGTATCTCAAATTTTAAAAAGAGTATGACTCCTATAGATGGTAATATACACTGAGGGTGGAAGCAGCATTAACAGGAAGTGAATCTGAAAGCAGAGAAATGTTGAGTGCTTTGGTAAAAAGAGTTTGGATTGCTTGAGGTACCATTAGGTGGACAGGTGACCTCAAGATTAAATGTAGTTGTTGCTACTGCCCTCAGACAAAGGAGATTATGTTTAACTACTGGGTAGAGAGAAAGGTTGTAATACCCAATGAATCACTGATTTTCATTGTATTTCTGAGATAAAACTGTAAGAACATAACCATTTCTTTTATGTATAAACAGAAAAATAATAGTATAATTTTGGGGTGACTCAGAATGGCAGGGCTGTGGATAGTAACTTTGAGTTGGTCAAAGGCTAACTCTGCAGTGACTTCTGAAGGCAGAGGTTCAGGGATGTCAATTTTAGTCATGTCATAGAAAGCGGCAGTTAATTCAGAAAATTTGGGAATCTACCAACTGCCCTATTCTCTAAATCTTCCAAATCCACTAAGTTGTCTTTTGGAATAGGATGAGGGCAGTTTTGAATGGCTATGCTTCTATCTACTCAGAGGTATTTGCCTTCCTAGGATATATCAGGGCTTAGATGGTGAATCTGGGCCCAACAAAATTGTAATTTATCTTTACAATCTGTATATTCTTTTATAGCCAAAGTTTCTGGGAGATAAAGAGAGCCCTGTTGAGAAAAGTTTAGATCATGTGGATATAAGAGCAACTCACCTGCATGTTGGATTAAGGTAGAGGAGCAGAGAAATTGTAAGTCTTGGAGATTGTGATTGAGAACCTAAGATAAGTATGAAGGGGCTTCAACTGAGGTATTGTGGCATCAGAGTCCAGGTGTATTGCTGTTTTTCCCATGTTAAGGTGAAAAGGTATTGGAAATTAGGATGTAAGGGAACACTAAAGAAGGCTGAGCAGACATCTACTACTCTGAAGTGTGTTGAATTTGGAAGTATAGAAAACAGGATAGTGTTTGGGTTGGGGACTATAGGGAAATGTGGGCAATACTATATGATTCATAGCCCTTATGTCTTGTACAAAGTAGTGCCTATGTCCATCAGTCTGGTTTTACTGGAAGGACAGGAGCTTTGCAGCCACTAGTACAAAGAATGATTAAACCTTTATCTATGAAATCTGCCACAATTGGTCATACTCCCTCTAGTGATTTCAGGTTTTAGGGGATACTGGCCAATTTAGGCAGAGGCGTTGTGGGCTCAATACAGACTTATAAAGGTTCTATGTCCTTCATTTTTCCCTTGTCTGTAGATGGAGCCCAAAGGACATTGGGTACTGAAGAAATTAATTCAGAAAACTGAAGTAATTTTAAGGGGACTCAGGAGTAATCTATAGGTGGTACTCAAGTAGTTGAGGGAAGTTATCAGTAAGATGGCATACTGGGTTATCAGAGTCTAGGAGATCAAGAAACAGCCTTTGAGTACATACCTTATAGTAGCTCTCCATTTTGCTCAAAGGTCCATTCTGAATAGGTTAGGGAGTGTGGAAGGACTGCAGTTAAAGGCATATTGAGAAGTTAAGGGTCCCTAAGAGATAGGCATATGGTTAAAAGAGAAGGAGAAAATGTGTTCAATTGGTAGGTCCCACCTGAGATGTTTTATTAACCTGACAGAGAGTGGTAGGAAACTAGAAGCAATTAAAAGTATTGAGTGTGACTCTAGTGTCTACTAAGAATGAGATTGAACAATCATTTATGAATACATATAGCTATTTCTCCTTGCTGATCCAAAGGCAGTTGGGAAAACTGGAGGATTCCTTTCTTTGGAGAGGAGAATCACTTTGTTTCTTTTTAAAAGAATTAAAATTTTTTTATGTTTATTTATTTTTGAGAACAAGAAAGAGCACAAGCGGGGGAGGGACAGAGAGAGGGAGACACAGAATCGGAAGCAGGCTCCAGGCTCTGAGCTGTCAGCACAGAGCCCAACACGGGGCTTGAAGCCACAGACCACGAGATCATGACCTGAGCTGAAGTTGCACGCTTAACCGACCGAGCCACCCAGGCGCCCCTCTTTTTAAAAATGTTTAATTTTGATTTTACTTTAATTACACTATAGCTAACATACAATGTTTAATTAGTTTCAGGTGTACAATATAGTGATTCAACAATTCCATTTATTACTCAGTGCTCATCAAGATAAGTGTATTCTTAATCCCCTTCACTTATTTCACGCATCTCACCTGCCACCTACCCTCTGCTAACCAGCAGTTTGTTCTCTATAGTTAAGAGTCTCTCCTTTGGTTTGTTTCTTTTTTCCCCTTGTTCATTTGTATTGCTTCTTAAATAGCACATATGAGTGAAATCATATCGTATTTGTCTTTCTCTGACTTATGTCACTTAGCATTGAAGTCTCTAGATCCATCCATGTTGTTGCAAATGGCAAGATTTCATTCTTTTTTGTGGCTGAATAATGTGTATGCATGCGCGCGCATGTGTGTGTGTGTGTGTGTTTGTGTGTGTTTGCGTGTGTATCACTTTTTTATCTATCCATCTACCAATGGACACTTAAGCTGCTTGCATAATTTGGCTATTGTAAATAATGCTACGTAGTGGTGCATATATCCTTTCAAGTTAGTGTTTACATATTCTTTGGGTAAATACTGAGTAGTGCGATTACTGGATCATATGATAATTCTATTTTTAGTTTTTTTGAAGAACCTCCATACTATTTTCCACAGTGACCGCATCAGTTTGCATTTCCACCAGCAATGCATGAGGATTCCTTTTTTCCCACATTCTTGCCAACACTTGTCATTTCTTGAGTTTTTTGTTTTATCCATTCTGACAGGTGTGAGGTGACATCTCATTGTGGTTTCGACTTGCATTTCCCTGATGATGAGTGATGTTGAGCACCTTTTCATGGGTCTGTTGGTCATCTGTATGTCTTTGGATATATGTATATTCATGTCTTCTGCCCATTTGGGAAAAGTTTTCAATTAGCAATAATCGCGCCTTGGATAAACCTCATTGGCTACGATACTGCCACTGTGAAAAGCTTCTTCTGCCCATTTTTAAATTGGATTATTTGTAGGGGTTTTTTTTTTTTCGGTGTTGAGTTTTATAAGTTCTTTATATATTTTGGATAGCTTTATCAGATATGTCAATTGCAAATATCTTCTCCCCTTCAGTAGGTTGCCTTTTAGTTGTGTTTATTGTTTCCTTTGCTGTGCAGAAGCTTTTTATTTTGATGTACTCCCAATAGTTTATTTTTGCTTTTGTTTCCTTTGCCTTAGGAAACATTTAGAAAAATCTTGTTAGAACTGATGTCAGGGAAAATACTGCTTGTGCTCTCTTCTAGGATTTTTATGGTTTCAGGTCTCACATTTAGGTCCTTAATCCATTTAAAAAAATTTAATTTCAGTGTAGATAACATACAATGTTATATTAGTTTCAGGTGTACAATACAGTGGTTCAACAATTTCATACATCACCCAGTGCTCATCATGACAAGATTTCTTAATCCATTTTGAATTTATTTCAGTGTATGGTGTAAGAAAAAATCCAGTGTCCTTCTTTTTTATGTAGCTTTCCACTTTTCCCAACACCATTTGTTGAATAGACTTTTTCCCATTGTGTATTCTTGCCTCCTTTACTGAAGATGAATTGACCATATATAATCATGGGTTTATTTCTGGGCTCTCTATTCTGTTACATTGATCTATGTGTCCACGTTTGTGCAAGTACCATACTGTTTTGAATACTAGAGCTTTGTAATATAACTTTAAGTCTACAATTGTGACATGCCCAGCTTTGTTTTTCTTTTTCAAGATTGCTTTGGCTACTCAAGTTCTTTTGTGGTTCCATACAAATTTGGGGATTGTTTGTTTTAGTTATGTGAAAAATGCTTTTGGTATTTTGATGGGAATTGCATTAAATCTGTGGATTGCTTTGGGTTGTATGGACATTTTAACAATATTTGTTCTTCCAATCCATGAGCATGGAATGTCTTTCCAATTGTTTGTGTCATCAATGAATTCTATTTTTCAGGGTACAGGCCTTCTCACCTCTTTAGTTAAGTTTATTTCTAGGTATTTTATTATTTTTGATGCAACTGTAAATGGGATTATTGTCTTAATATTTATTTATTCTGCTTCATTATTGATGTATAAAAATGCAACAGATTTATGTGCATTGATTTTGTATCCTACAACTTTACTGAACTCATTTATCAGTTCTAGTAGTTTTTTTGGTGGGGTATTTAGTGTTTTCTATATATAATATCATGTCGTCTGCAAATAGTGAAAGTTTTAAATTTCCCTTATCAGTTTGAAGGCCCTTTATTCCTTTTAGTTGTCGGATTGCTACGGTTAGGATTTCCAGAACTATGTTGAATAAAAGTGGTGAGAGTGGACATCCTTGTCTTGTTCCTGTTTTTAGGTTGCAAGCTCTCAGTTTTTCCCCATTGAGTATAATGGTAGTTTTGGGTTTTTCATATATGGCCTGCATTATGTTGAGGTAGTTCCCTTTAAGCCTACTTTGCTGAGAGTTTTTATCATGAATGCATGTTGTACTTTGTCAAATGCTTTTTCTGCATCTGCTGAAATGATCGTATAGTTTTTATCCTTTCTTTAATTGATGTGATGTGTCACATTGATTTGTGAACACTGCATCTTGCATCTCAGGAATGAATCCCATTTAACTGTTGTGAACGGTTTTTTAAATGTATTGTTGGATTCAGTTTGGTAATATTTTGTTGAGAATTTTGCATCATGTTCATCAGAGATATTGGCCTGTAGTTCTCTTTTTGTAGTATCTTTATCTGGTTTTGTTATCAGGGTAATTATGGCCTCATCAAATGAATTTGGAAGTTTTCCTTCTTCAATTTCTTGGAATAATAGTTTGAGAAAACTAGGTATTAACTCTTCTTTAAATGTTCAGTAGAAATCACCTGTGAAGCTGTTTCATCCTCGACGTTTGTTTGTTGGAAGTTTTTTGATTATTGATTCAACTTCATTCCTGGTAATAGGTCTGTTCAAATTTTCTTCCTGGTAATAGGTCTGTTCAAGTTTTCTATTTCTTTCTGATTCAGTTTTGGGAGGTTATATGTTTCTAGGAATTTATCCATTTCTTGTAGGTTGTCCAACTTGTTGGCATATAATTTTTCATAGTATTCTCTTATAATCTTTGGTATTTCTGTGGTATTGGTTTTTCTTTCTTCTCTTTCACTTCTAAGTTTGTTTGAGTCCTCTCTCTCTCTCTCTCTCTGTCTCTCAATGAGACTGGATAAAGGTTTACCATTTTTTTTTTCTTGATCCTTTCACAGAATCAGCTCCTGGTTTCATTGTTCTATTGTTTTTTTGTTCTTGTTTCTATTTCATTTATTTCTGCTCTAATCTTTGTTATTTCTTTCCTTCTACTGGTTTTGTTTTGTTTTTTCTAGTTCCATGTATTGCTCTAAACTTACCACTTAGAATAGCTTTTGCTGCATCCCAAAGATTTTGGACTGTTCTGTTTTATTTTTATTTGTCTCCATGTATATTTTGATTTCCTCTTTGATTCCTTGGTTGACACATTCATTGTTTACTAGCATGTTATTTAACCTCCATGTATTTGTGCTTTCCAGATTTTTTTCTTTTGGTTGATATCTAGCTTCATAGAACCGAAGTCAGAAACGGTGCATGGCTCAACTTTGATCTTTTTGGATTTGTTGAAACTTGTTTTGTGGCTAATATGTGATCTATTCTGGAGAATGTTCCATGTGCACTTGAAAAGAATGTGTATTCTGCTGTTTTAGGATGGAATGTTCTGAATATATCCGTTAAATCCATCTGGTCCAATGTGTCTTTCACAGCAAGCGTTTCCTTGTTAATTTTCTGTTTGGATGATTTGTCCATTGATATAAGTGGAGTGTTAAATTCCCTGCTATTATTGTATTACTATCAATAAATTCCCTTATGTTTGTTATTAACTATTTTATGTATTTTGGTACTCTCATGTTGGGTGCATAAATATTTACAATTGTTATATCTTCTTGCTGGATTGTTCCCTTTTTGATTAGAGTGTCCTTCTCTGTGTCTTCTAACAGTCTTTGTTTTCAAGTATGTTTCATAGGATGTAAGTATTGCTACCCCAGCTTTTTTTTCAAATCCATTTGCATGATAAATACTTCTCCATCCTTTCACTTTCAATCTGCATATTTTTTTAGGTCTGAAATAAGTCTGTTGTATGCGGCATATAGATGGGTCTTTTTCTTTTTAAAAATTTTTTAATGTTTATTTATGTTTGAGAGACAGAGCACGAGTGGGGGTGGGGGTGGGGAGAAAGACAGGAAGATACAGAATCCAAAGCAGGCTCCAGGCTCTGAGCTGTCAGCATAGAGCCTGATGTGAGGCTTGAACCCATGGACCGTGAGATCATTAACTGAGCAAAAGTTGGATGCTTAACCAACTGAGCCACCCAGGCACCCCTAGATGGGTCTTTTTCTTAAAATCCATTCCATCACCCTATGTATTTTGATTTGAGCATTTAGTGTATTTACAAAGTAATTATTGATAGGTATGTATTTATTGCCATTTTGTTACTTGTTTTATGGTTGTTTTGTATTTCTTCTCTGTTCCTTCCTTCCCTTGCTCTCTTCTCTTAGGACTAGTTGGCTTTCTTTAGTGATATACTTGGATTCCTTCCTCTTTAGTTTTTGCATATCTATTATTCATTTTTGATTTGTGGTTGCTGTTCAAGTTATAATGACATAAATTTGTGGTGTGTGGATTTTTTCTTTGCTTATTATGCTCCCTGCAAAATGCTGAACTAAAAAGCACTGGATTCAAAGTGTTATAACTCATGAATGGGCGTGGTCTGCCAGACAATTTAAGCTTCTGAATGCCATCTGATATTTCAGGCTCAAGGCAATTAACAAAAAATATGCAGATTGCTGTTGGGGTGTTAGCTTTGATGCTTTAAATTTGGTTTGTAATGGGTCCCTAAAATTAGAGACAGATTGATCACACCCTTATTGATAGGTTTGGATTATTCCTCAGTCAGTGAAAGAGGGACAACCTTCAGGGATTGTGTAGAAAGTTTTTCCCTCTGTCTCTGCTCAGGCAGATCCTGTCCCATTTTTCAAAGCCTAGCTCAGATACCACCTCCTCCATGCAGCCTTCTATCTCTATGGCTTTTGCATGTCTAGAGAGTTCTGAAGGTGGGGATTTAGAAGTTAGAGGGAGCTGAGAAAGAGAAAAAGGAGGAGAAAGAGGTCAGAGCAAAGGACAGAGAACGGAGAGGTAGAAATCCAGGAGGGGTTTGGGTTATCAGGGGAAGACACAGAGTTAGAAAGAAGGAATTCTTTAGGGAGGGAGAAGGCTGAGGTTGTTTTAAACAAAGAATCAAGAGATTGGAATCTTTCTGATCTTATTCTTTTCTCAGCATCACCTTACCAGTTAAAGAAAGCTGCTTGTTGTTAGCCATTTTATTTATTTGTTTGTTTGTTTGTTTATGTGTTTGTTTTTTGTTCTAAGGCAGAAGTCTTTATGTGTCCCAAGAATCCCAAATGAACCCTTGCCATTCAAAATTGTCTTCCTCAAAGTTATTCCACTTAGGTCATAATAAAAGTTCCATCATAGAAGAAGAAAGAAAGGCATTCTACCTTAGGATCATCACCTCATTCTCTGATCCCAGAGAACATAGACGGCCAGAGAACTCACAGAGACAAAAAAAAAAAAAAAAATAGAGACAGTGACTTCATTCAGACAATAGGTTAACTCTCTCAAAGAATCAAAGCCTGCAACTTTCATGCTACAAAGAACTAGAGCACATGAGTGGGAACAGGACATCACATGTGACCCGATAGGGGCCTCTAAGAATGGAGGGAGAGATGCCTTGACTTGTGTTCTTGCCTGAAATCTTAGTAGGTTCAAGGGCTTATCCAGACCCAACTGGAGTCATTGCACCAGACTGTCACATACAAAATAGTTAAAGTGATTGAAATAGAGGTTACAGGCTTTATTCAGTTCAGGCACATCTGGGAATGCCTGACATCAGATAACTCCCTGAGCCAAAGTAGTGTTGGGGTTTTCATAGGATGAGAAAAGAGGAGTATAGAACTGTGGTCTTGCACCAGGATGCAGTATTGTTCTAGCTAGGATGCTAGAATCTAGGATACTAGATTGTTCTAGCTCTCGGGATTGTTGGTGCAATCTCATTTTGGCTGCTGTCAGAGCAGCTCTTCTGAAAGTGATCTTTGTTAGCCTGTGGGTTGTCTATTAACAGTCTAATGCCAGTTGAGGTACAGAAACAGAGAGCTAGAAAAGAAAGAGAACAAGAAGAAGAAATAAAAAGAAAGGTGACAACATTCCAAGCAAGGAAAAACTGGGGTTTGTTTTAATTCTTTTTTTTTTTACTTTTTTTTAACTTTATTTTTTATGTTTTAAAATTTACATCCAAATTAGTTAGCATATCGTGCAACAATGATTTCAGGAGTAGATTCCTTAATGCCCCTTACCCATTTAGCCCATCCCCCCTCCCACTACCCCTCCAGTAACCCTCAGTTTGTTCTCCATATTTATGAGTCTCTTCTGTTTTGTCTTCCTCCCTGTTTTTATATTATTTTTGTTTCCCTTCCCTTATGTTCATCTGTTTTGTCTCTTAAAGTTCTCATACGAGTGGTCATATGATTTTTGTCTTTCTCTGACTGACTAATTTCACTTAGCATAATACCCTCCAGTTCCATCCACGTAGTTGCAAATGGCACGATTTCATTGTTTCTGATTGCCAAGTAATACTCCATTGTGTGTGTGTGTGTATGTGTATATATATATATATATATATATATACACAGGCTTTGAAAAATGGGACAGGATCTGCCTGAGCAGAGACAGAGGGAAAAACTTTCTACACAATCCCTGAAGGTTGTCCCTCTTTCACTGACTGAGGAATAATCCAAACTATGTGCTGCTATAAACACGGGGTCCATGTGTCCCTTTGAAACAGCACACCTGTATCCCTTGGATAAATGCCTAGTAGTGCAATTGCTGGGTCATAGGGTAGTTCTATTTTTAGTTTTTTGAGGAACCTCCATACTGTTTTCCAGAGTGGCTGCACCAGCTTGCATTCCCACCAACAATGCAAAAGAGATCCTCTTTCTCCACATCCTCGCCAATAACTGTTGTTGCCTGAGTTGTTAATGTTAGCTATTCTGACAGGTGTAAGGTGGTATCTTATTGTGGTTTTGATTTGTATTTCCCTGATGATGAGTGATGTTGAGCATTTTTTCATGTGTCGGTTGGCCATCTGGATATCTTCTTTGGAGAAGTGTCTATTCATGTCTTTTGTCCATTTCTTCACTAGATTATTTGTTTTTTGGGTGTTGAGTTTGATAAGTTCTTTGTAGATTTTGGATACTAACCCTTTATCTGATATGTCATTTGCAAATATCTTCTCCCATTCTGTCGGTTGCCTTTTAGTTTTGCTGATTGTTTCCTTCGCTGTGCAGAAGCTTTTTATTTTGATGAGGTCCCAGTAGTTCTTTTACAGTTGCCTCAGCTTTCACCAATTCTATGCACCCTTCACTCAGGTACACCAATTCTCAAGTTCAAACCTCAAATTTCCCCCTCCCCCTGCGGCTTAGTTCTATACATTCCACTGCTCCCCCTAATACTCCCCTGCACTCCAGTTTTGTTGCCTTTGTATCCTCTGCCCCATAGTTACAGGAAAGGTCACATCTTGTTGGGTGTGGAGACTGAAATCAGGGAGAAGAATCATGGAGAAGGCTGTATCTGAGTTAGGCCTTGAGACGGGACAAGATCTGCCTGGGTAGAGGCAGAGGGAAAGAACTTCCAGAAGCATACAATGGTATGAGTTTGTTAATTCTTCAAATAGAATATTATGAAGAACTTTCTTTGTGTCAGGCATTAATTGTGTTCTGGGTAAGAGTGTGGGTTTTGAGGACAAAGACTCAAACCCCAAGGCTTGCCACTTCCTGGCCATACGAGGGGTTGTGATCAGCCATAACATAATCAATGAAGCAGGCTGGGTGGAGGTTGACAAATTAGAGAGCAAAAGTCCTGTTTAACAAGGACAACTGCTCAGATGCTGGCAGTCATAGCCATGTGGTCTAGTTGGGTGTGATATTCTGATAGTTCAAGAAAACTGAAATTCTGGATTTTTATGTGAAATATTTTTATTTTTAAAATACTGGTCATTAAATTTAAAAAGATAAATTTACAAGTTAAACTGCACATATCTGTAGGCTGGTTCTCTTCATGGATGGCAAGTTGGCCCACTCTGACTTAAACGCTTAACTCTTGGGGGTGCCTGGGTGGCTCAGTTGGTTAAGCGGTTGACTTCAGCTCAGGTCATGATCTCACAGCTTGTGAGTTTGAGCCCCTCACCAGGCCTTGTGGTGACAGCTCAGAGCCTGAAGCCTGCTTAAGATTCTGTCTCCCTCTCTCTCTGCCTTTTCCCCACTTATTCTCTGTCTCTCTCTCTCTCTCTCAAAAATAAATAAACATTTAAAAAATTAAAGGCTTAACTCTGTACTTAGTAGAACAAACAAGGCCCTCCAATAAGCACTTCTGCTTCATTTCCAGCCTTGTTTTCCCCTACATCTCTCCTTCTCTGCCACTCTGTGGCCCCACATAGTAAAATTCTTGCCCAGATGAGCCTCTGTGTTCACGTAGAGGTCATTGAAGAGCTTTTCTCCATCTGCCCACTTCAATTTTCTTCTCTGGACTAACATCTCCTATTCTTCAAGAGCCATCTCCTTTCAGAAGCCTTCACTAACTCCTTCCCCATGCTTCCAAAACCCATGGACACTATTAGCTGCATCCTATGGCCATTCCTTGTCTACTTGCCTTTCTTTTCCACGAGTCTAAGTATGTTATGTATGGGACATAAGAGCATGCAGTAGATATGTGTTTGGTAAAAGAATGAATGGAATAAATGTATGTTTCCAATGTCACTTACTATATGTAAATATGCACCAAGAAAAATATATAAGTACCTTTCTGTATCCACTCACCCATTTTTCCAGCAAATACTTATTGAACACTTATTTTATGCCAGGGACTGTTCTAAGTGATGGAGATACAAGAATGAACATGCCAGACAAAGTCCCTGCCTTCACATATCTCATATTTTAGTGTGGGAAGACACTAAAGAAAATATTTAATCTAATGGAAGATGGGGATAAATGCTATGAGAAGAAAATAAAGGCAGAGAAAGGGCTTAGAGGGTGACAGGTATACTTTCTGACAGGGATCTCTGGGAAGGTGACATTTGAGGAAAGGCTTGTGGGAAGGGCAGGAGCAAACCATACAAATAGACAGAAAAGAACATGCAGGCAGAAGGAACAGTAAGTGCAAAGACCCTGGGGTAGGACCATGATTAGCATATTTGAGGAATAGCAAGGAGGCCAGAGTGGCTACAGAGGAGTGAGCAAGGGGGAGAATGGTGAGAGTTGAGGTCAGAGAGGCAATGGAGGGCTAGACTGTCTTATCATCACACCTCTCAGTCATTCATTGAACACAAACCTTGCTGAATAATGGAGTAAGGAATATGAGTCTTGGTGGAATGTGTGGTGGCAGTGCCAGGGAGATATGCATAGGTCAAAAACAGTTCTCCTCACAGATACATGCTTTGCGTAGCGCCTTCTCTACCCAAAGTCTTTACCACATGGTTCTCAGATGCAGGTCCCACCTGAGACCAGGCACTGTTTGCCTTGGGAGGGTCATGAAATGGTGGAGATTGGCCAAAGTTATTTCCTGCTAGTTGGGGTTGGGACCAGGCTGTGCACCTCCACCCAGTTGGAAAGGGCTCTAGAGTCGTTATTCATCAGATACGTTACTGTTTAGAAAAAGTCCCGAGTTTCCCACTTCTACACCTTTTCCTCTCCCAGAAAGCCATACCAGAAGAGAAGACCTATGTTCTACTTCCTGCTTGACCTCCACAATGGGTTGTGAGAGCCAGGACAGGTCTGGTGCTCTGTGCAATGAAGGATCAAGACTTGATAGTCTAATGCTATATGTCACATCTGTGCCTTGACCCTTTCTGCCTGATGGGCCACTTGATTTCTAACTTTGGAAGTGGGCCTTCTATAGCTATCTTCTGGTAGCTGCACCCAGGTGGGAATATAGCTATACTACCTATTCAAAAGCAGTGGTAGTGGTGAGGTTGGACTGAAGCCTCAAGGTCCTTGCCTTTCCTGCATGCCCTGACATTCTTACCATTAATCCTTCTTCACAAGCAAAGGTGCGAGGCCATCTCCAGGGATGACACCTGGGTGCCAGAAGGCTTGTAAACCCACCCTGCCCAAGTGGGACTCCATCATCTTCCTGGGGTGCAGAATGAAAGAGCTTCTCCTCTGAGGGAGAGACACAAGGTTCCATCCAGGACTGTCAGAAAACCACTAGGAAAGGCTCAGGCCAGGCTTCCTGCTGAGTGGCCCTGAGCAGATCCACAATATGAGGAATAAGGGACCACAGGAATGTCAGTGTCTGGGAATGCTGTAATGGATGGTAGTTCTGAAGAAAGACTTGGTCATCCTTGTAGCTTGGTCTGGGGCTACTTGCTGCATAAATTCTTCCTGAGCTGTGGCATTTTCATACTTTGAGGCACAGTTTAACCCCCTAAATGAGCGCAAGGAGGAGGACACAATTTGTCAAGGGCTGGTAACTCAGAGGAAGCTTGCCCATTCCAGCTTTGCTGATTTCAGCTCTGTGCTTCCCCCAGAGTTGCTGTTGCAAAGGATTGTGGGAACCCTAAGTCTTCCTACTCATCAGAAGTACAGAACTGTCTAGTACTTCTAGTACAGGAAGGCTTGAAGCAATAGAGGAGGCTATGAGGATAGGGGAGCTGCTGTACCCCAGTGGCCCAACCCCCCGGGAAGAGGGAGGGACCCCAGCTAGGGAAGGAGGACAGATACTTCCCTTAGACTCTAAAGGTTAGAGCATGCTGTGAGCTCAGACAGGCCTGGATTCCTGGCCCAAACTGTTTCTTTTATGAGCTCTCCTTGTAAATTTAGGGGCATATTAGGAACCTGGACATCCCTTCACTTTAAACTAGGAGCCACAAGGGGCGCCTGGATGGCTCAGTCGGTTGAGCCTCTGACTGAGGCTCAGGTCATGATCTCACCGTTTGTGAGTTCGAGGCCCGAGTTGTGTTCAGTGCTGACAGCTCAGAGCCTGGAGCCTGCTTCAGATTCTGTGTCTCCCTCTCTCTGCCCCTCCCCAGCTCATTCTCTCTCTCTCTCTCTCTCTCTTTCTCAAAAATAAATAAACATTAAATAAATAAATAAACAAGATCACATGAAGTGAGCCAGGTACAAGCAGTTGGTGGTGGGGACTGAGTGAGCCCCATCTGAAGGCAGCAGCCACTCCTGAGGTCCTCTCAGTTGCCATGCTGAAATCTGCCTGGATGGCTCTCCCTACCAGTTGTTTTAAGTTTATTTTTATTTATTTTGAGCAAGAGAGAAAGAGGGAGAAAACAAGCAGGGAGGGGCAGCGAGAGAGGGAGACAGAATCCCAAGCAGGCTCCACACTGCCGGTGCAGAGCCTGATGTGGGGCTCAAACTCATGAACCGTGAGATCATGATCTGAGCCAAAACCAAGAGTCAGATACCCAACTGACTGAGCCACCCAGGTGGCCCTCTACCAGTTGTTTCCAAGAAAAAGAGCTTCACACAATGATTTTAGAAACTGCCCACATGTTTCAATGTTGATAAGGAATTGCATTCGTATTTATACAGCAAGCACATCTAATACTGCTTACTATATGCAGACACTGTTCTAAGCATGCGGCAAATAATAACTCAGACAATTCTTAGGACAATAACAACCTCACGAGGTAGATCTTCCTTTACCTCATTTATTGATGAGAAAAATGAGGCACAAAAAATTAAGTAATTTGCTCCCAGTCCTTCCTCAGCTGGTAAGTGGCAGAGCCGGGCTTAAAGCCAAGCAGCCTGACTGTAGTCCATGCTCTCTGACGCTATGTTCTGCTGCCTCATTAAAACTAGCAAATGAGCAAACACAAAACAGCAAAAACAAAACACCGTGCAGGACAAAAAGCAAGCAGACGAGCAGATGCAAAAACAAGCCCTTCATTTGCCTCCTCTGCTTGAAACCTGATCCGGCACAATTGGACACCTTTGCTGTTTTCCTCTGCTTTTGTCGTCTGTCTTCTTTGTCAGTTTCTTCATGCCCAACCCCCATCTTAACAACACTCTTTCTTAGATATTCCCAACGCTGATTTGTTTTCAGCCCTTTCATAAAGCAACCTGGCCTCTCGGCCTTGTCATGTTTGCTCTCTGAAATGCTACCTCTCACTTTTCATGGTTCATTCTCGATCTTTCCCTTCAAAAATTCTACTCAAATCCTCCCAGAATCCCTGTCTCCTGCCAGGCGGATTCCCAGGGACTTATTTTGCAATGAGTATTTGGGGGCTCACAGCCACCCCTTGTAATGGCCCACATTTCTCTTTCTATACTGGTATTATTTGCTGTGTCGCAAAATGCAGTCTTTATAGACATGTACTTCTTAGTATCAATCCCTGTTTTGTGTGTATTTGTCTTATCTTTCCAGCAAGAGTGGAAGCCAGGAAAGCAGGGGCTGTTTTGTATTCTACTGTCCCTTTTGCAGTGCCAGGAAGTCACATCACATAATCGGCAAAGGCATGAGCTTTGGAGAAGTAGCACTTGGACCCAAGCCTTGACTTTGCCACTTACAAACTCTGTGACCAATGAAAACTCACTTGACCTCTCTGAATCTCCTTCATAGGATTATTTTGAGACATAATGCATACAGAATGCTTAACTTGGGGCCTGACTATCATCTGGGAAGCCTTAGCACTTGACAACTCTTATTACCATGTCCCAGGTACCTTGAATCAGCTTGGGCAGCGGCAGAAGGCTTCAATCACTGGGCTCTAAACAGATCTCTAGTCCGTAGGGTTAACTTCACTCAGGTATATGGCATTTTTAGGAAATGTTGAATAGGACTGGCTGGGGAAAAAAAAAAACACAACAACCCAAGGCTCTACAATTATACAATTAGAATGTAATTTTTTTTTGGTTCAAGTCAAGTTTGACCTCTGCTAATTGGAAGGAATTGGAAGGAAATGAGAAGATCTAACATCTCTTTGGGTTGAATAGGTGGGTACATGTGTGTGCACACGTGTGCAAGCTTGCTCCTGCACATACATGTGATTTTTCTCAAAGCAGAGCCTACGACATGTGTTTGTACAGTGTGTCAACACAAATTGCCTAGGAGTAGGCTTCCCCAGATACTTTAATGTACACAGCAGGTTGAGTCACACTATCAGGTAACACAGAGTTCCTGGTACTAACCCCTTCCAGACTCCCTACTATCGCTAGGTAAGCAATCCTAGGCTACTCAACACAAGCTGACTCATACTTACTGTTAAAACATGACTTGCCAAAGGAGAACTTTCTGCATGATTCTTCCGTCCAGGAAAGGAAACAAAGATTTCCCAAATCTAAGAGTAGAGAACTTCCATGATCCTACCTACATACACTCCTGTTTCACAGTCTTATTGGAGGTCACTTTTGGAAGTTCTCTGGAGGACTTCCAGGAAGGTGTCCAGAGAGCACATTTAGGGACTGTGTATTCACACCAGGTTGTTTGTTGAGAGAAATTCCAGTCCTTACACACAGGGATGGAAAAGAGAAGAGAAACTCACTGCTTAACACCATCACAGAATTCACATGAGAACCCATAGTCTGGGACTCCCAGCCTCCTGGTTTGGAGAATTGTAAAATTATGTGCCACCTCTTCTTTTTACTGTTTTCAAGACAAGTAGGTGTTAACCTGGAATAAGGAAGTTGTTGTTAATGAGAATGATGTTATTCTAGGTTTGTTTTTCAACAAATACACCAGGATCATGCACATCCAAGTGAGTGATACCCTTTCAAATAGTCACTTTGACATATCACAAACTTGGAAAAGTGAATTCACCAAACATAACTATGCCCAATCCTTCAAGTCACAGTATATCATAAGTTCTGAGCACATATTCTGGAGTCAGCTGACTTGAGGTGAGGTCCTGACTCTGGCGTTTATCTGATCTTCAAAAAAAATTCTCTCTGAGCCTCATTTTTATCGATAAGATGGTTACCAGGGGCTGAAGCTTTGGCCAGCAATAGCCCTATCTGTGAGGAGGATGACTGGCAGCCATTTCACAACAGCAGACTGGTAAAGGAAGGTTAAAATAGCTGCTCACTAGATGTGTGTCCTAAAGGATGGGGAGGGGGAGCAGGAGCCAAAAGGTACCGCCCAGCAAAAAGAACACAAAACTACCCAATACATGTGTAATAAGATGTGGGTTATATAACAGGAATAGTTGAGGTCAGTTGAGAGAGGTGAGAATATGAGTCCTGAGTCTATTTGTTGCTGTACATGAGATTTATGTAAATTGCTTCATTTCCCTAAACTTCTATTTCTTCACCTTTAAAATGGGGATAATAATCCTACTTACCTCATAAGACTGTGAAGAAGATTAAGTGAGATATTGCATATAAAGCACTTAGCACAATGCCTGGCCAATGTGTGCATGCATGTGTGTGTGCGTGTGTGTGTGTGCGTGTGCGTGTGTGTGTGTGTAAAATCACCTAAACATGGTCCTTATCCTCATTGGGAGCTTGCATTCTTAGAGGTATGAAGAGGACCAGTACATGAATAGTTGTGATATCCACTAAGTGCTGTGCAAAAGGTATTAATTAATGCTATAACAGTGAGATCACATCATGTGGGAATCAGGAGACAATCTATGGAGGAGTTAACATTTGTGATGAGGCTCACAGGATGAGTAGATTTCTGATAATTCAACTTGGCGAGGTGGCAGATCAGGAAGGAAGGAATAGGCTTGCAGAGGCACAGGGATGGAAAAGTAAGGCATGTGTTCAGGGAAAAGAAAGTATTCAGTTTTGTTTGGAGACCACTTGTAAGGCCTTGGCCAGCCCTGACATTCTTTGGTGCTACAAATTGCAGAACATAGTCAGGAGGGGTAGGTTGGACACCTATTAAACGCTGGATAACGTTTATGCCTTGGAAAAAAGGTTATGGGGAGTCATGGAAGATTTTTGAGTATGAGAATGACCCGTTTAGATTGAACTTTAGGAAAACCTATCTGGCAAGATTATATAGGATGGATTTGAGACAGAGGAAAATTGGAGGCCAGGAGACGGGCCAGGAGGTAACCACAATTATCTAAATGAGAGCTAACAAGGACCAAACTAGAGGATGACAGGACTCATATTCTCACCTCTCTCAATCGACCTCAACGATTCCTGTTATGTATTTCACAGGTAGTTTTGTGTTCTCTTCACTGGGCAGTACCTATTGGCTCCTGCTCCCCCTCCCCATCCTTTAGGACACACATCTAGTGAGCAGCCATTTTAACCTTCCTTTACCAGTTCACTGTTTTGAAATGGCTGCTAGTCATCCTCCTCACAGATAAGGCTGTTGTTGGTCAAAGCCTCAGGAGATGGAAAAGAGAAGATAGGCTGAAGAGCTCTCAGTAGGATTTGGTACTCCTGGAATGGCAAAATGATTAAAGTAGGAGTCAAATAAGAGTTAATGGGGTGCCAGCCACAGCGGCTGGGAAGTAGCACATGTTTGGAGACCAGAGGATGATCTGTGTGAAGTAAATGTTGAAGTGTCAGTGGGCCATGTAAGTGGAGTTGCCTAGCAGGGAGTTAGAAAAAGCAATGAAGACTCAATAGTGCTGTGATTACACAAGGAATTTTTGAAACACTCACTTCGGAACCATTCCAACAGGAATGAATTAAAGCCTTTAAGCACTGACCAGATTCTGCCCTTCTAGATGGCATTTAGAATTAAAAGAATCCTACAAAACTATAAAAATATGTAGAAGGAAGTCCAATAAATTTTAGTTTTCCTGTGATGACTACTTCAAGGATCAAAAAATATGTATGAAAATCTTTACTCCTAAATCTGTCTCTCTGTTTCTATCTCATGCTGGTGCCATAAGTAAGAATGGCTTCAGTCTGTCTTTTGGGAACCCAAGACAGCCTTCTGAGCCTGTTCCCAAGCCACACAAGTACAACAGGCTTATTACTTTATTATTATGTCCTGTTTTGTGAGCACAAAACAGCATCACTGAACTTGATCATCTACCTTATTTGTTAAAATTAATCTCAAATGACAAAGCTATTTCCAAAGACCAAATTCTTTCAAAGGGCAATGATTTGCTTTGATTTAGGACATTAGGACATCTAAAAAAAAAAAAAAAAAAAACCATTTCTCCCTATCTCACACAATACACAAAGATCGATTCCAAATGGATTAAATACAGATTCCCAAATCCATTCATTTAACAAATACTGATTGAGTACCTACTATGGGCAAGGTGCTCTGTTCTAGACGCTTGGAATAAATAGTAAATGAAACAGAGAAATCCCTGCTCTCTTGAAACTTACATTTTAGCTGGGTGGAAAAGTTAACAATAAGTAAACTGCATAGTGTGTTAGAAGGTAATGACTGCTACCTAAAAAGGAAAAAGCAGTGAGGAATTGGGAGGGCTGCAGTGGAAAAATCTGCAGTTTTACGTTGTGGGAGCAAGGGAGGTGTGGTTGAAAACTGAAATTTGGGTGAAGACCTAAAGAAGATGAGAGAGTTGGCCCTGCTTATACCTGGGGTTAAAGGGTCACAAACAGAGGAAACTGCCAGGGCAAATGCCCAGAAAAATGGGAACACGCCTGGCTTCTTCAAGGGTCAACAAGAACAGTGTGACTGGAGCAGGGTGAGCAGGGAGGAATGCTAGGAGCTGAGGTGGAGGGGGTGAGGTGGATCATTTTATATCATCTTCTCAGCTACTTTAAAGACTTCAGCTTGTACTCAGAGAAATCGGGAACTATAGGAGGATCTTGAGCAAAAGTGAGATGTGATCTGACTTACATGTGAAAGGATCATTCTGGCTGCTGTGATGAAAATAGAATGTAAGGAGACAAGGAAGAAGCAAGGAGATCAGTTAGGACGCCATTGCAGTGAGCCAGGCAATTGATGCTGGTGGCTCACACCAGGGTGGTAGCAGTGAAGTTGGGCAAAGTCATCAGAGTCCGGGTATATTTTGAGCATGGATTCAAAAGGATTTGTAGACAATTTGATGTGGTACATGAGGGAAGAGAAGCAAAGATGATGCAAAGGCTTTGGCCTGAGCAACTGAGAGGACAGAGCTGCCATAACTGAAAGGCGGAACAAAATTATAGAAGCATTAAGAGAAAATATATATTAATATTGTATAATAATACATAATAAAATTTCTATAGTCTTGGATTGGGGAAGGCTTTCTTTTTTTAATGTTTATTTTTGAGAAAGAGAGAGAGCAAGAAAGGGAGGGGCAGAGAGAGAGACACACAGAATCTGAAGCAGATTCCAGGCTCCAAGCTGTCAGCACAGAGCCTGACATGGGGCTTGAACTCATGAACCATAAGATCATGACCTGAGCTAAAATCAGATGCTTAAGCGACTAAGGCACCCAGGTGCCCTTAATTAGGGAAGGCTTTCTTAAGGAAGACATGAAACTCACAAGCTGTGAAGAAAAAAATTCCCAGATTAACTACAACAGAAGACATGAAATTTAAAAAAAAGACAAAATGCAAACCTTCTTTATGGGAGAAGATGTGAAATTTAAAAAAAAAGTGACAGACTGGAAGAAAATATTGATAATATATATACCAAACTTAATTCCTCTTAAATTAGTTATTAATTATCAATCAATTAATTAATCTTTAATTAAAGGATATGAATTAAGATTCCTAAGGTATAAAGAACACTTCTATGATATTAAAAGACAGATAATTCAATGGAAAGTGTCCTAAGGTCATAAACAGGCAATTCACAGGGAAAGGAATACCAACTAGGCCAGTAAACCTATGAAAAAAGGCTCAGCCTCATTACAGAAATAAATATTAAAACAGCAACGTAATACCAGCTTTCGCCCACGTTACCAGTAAAATATATGACCAATAATTTTCGTTGTTGACAAGGCTGTAGGAAACAGGCACTCTCTTTTTTTTCTTTACAAATTTTTTATTCAAATTCTGGTTAGTTGGGGCACCTGGGTGGCTCAGTCTGTTGAGCATCCATCTCTTGATTTGGCTCAGGTCATGATCTCACAGTGAGATCGAGCCTCGTGTCTGGCTCTGCACTGGACGTTGAGCCTGCTTAAGATTCTCTCTTGCTCTGCCCCTCCTCTGTGCTCTCTCTCTCTCTCTCTCTCTCTGAAATAAATGAACAAATAAATTCTAGTGCAAATACTGGTTTTAGTAGAATTCAGTGATTCATCACTTACATACAACACCCAGTGCTCATCACAAGTGCCCTCCTTAATACCCATCACCCTTCTAGCCCATCCCCCACCCACCTCCCTCCATTAACCCTCAGTTTGTTCTTGATTGTTAAGAGTCTTTCATGGTTTGTTTCCCTCTCCCCCGCCTTCATCTGCTTTGTTTCTTAAATTCCACATATGCACTCTTAGTGAAGGTGTAGATTTGTAAAGAATTTCTGGTGGATAATATTGCAACATCTACCAAAATTTAAAGCGTTCATATCCTTTGGCCCAGTAGTTCAATTTCTAGGTACCTAATCTACAGAAATAATCACACAAGCAGGCGGAGATGTAGGCAAAGGGATGTCCATTTCACCATTGTTAATAATAGTGAAAAAATATTAGGCATAAGAATTGGCCAACAAGAGAATGGCTAAGTAAGTTGTGGTACATCCGTACTGTGAAATATCATCCAGCCTTCAGGCATATAAGGCAGCTGTATAGATGTAGTTGGACATGCTGACCTAAAGAGACAATAAAAATGCTTTTTCAAGGGAGGAAACAAACTATAGAACAGTATGCGTAGTATGATGACCTTTGTGATTTAAAAAATAGCCACCATGTGTGTGTGTGTGTGTGTGTGTGTGTGTGTGTAAATTCATAGACGCTCTGAGAAAAATGTGAAAATCCTATTGAGTGTGAGCGTGGCATGGGCTTACACATGTGGGTGAGAGAATAGAGACTTTCTTCTTATTCTCTGTATACTCCTTTGTTCTTTGAAACCCCTTTACAATCAAAATGTGTTATTTTTGTAATTTTTAAGTTAAAAAAATGAGAAATATGTCAGATACTGCAGATTTCTGAAAGTTCCCAAAGAAGAATCCTGGAAGCGGTAACATGTTTGTTACGTTAAATTCACATTGTGCCACTGTGACAGGAAGAACAGCATCTAATGCGTGCTATGTGGCCTTGGGAAGGACACAATGTTTCTGAGCCTCTGTTTTTTTTTTTTTTTTTTTTTTATGGAGAATGTAGATAATACTGCGCTGTGTGTTTTCATCAGTTGCAAAGATAAAATGGAAAAGCCATTGAAAAATTATAAAGCCTTGTAAAAATATGAAGCATACTTAATAATACTTCATGTGCTAGTTCTTTGTCAATAACATCAAAATTTAATACCAAGAAGAGAATTTAGATGATCTCTTTGAATTGGTTTTAACAGAATTCTTCCTGTCCTGATTAGGTCTTACCTATAGAAGCAATGTAGGCATTGTACGTCAATGTTCTAGAGAGTTATGTGTATGAGACGTTCTGGTGCAGATGGGTTTGGGCAATAGCCTTACGTCATACTCTTCATGCCAACCATTTCAGGGCCAGCTAGCTTGGTCATAGTGAATTAATTAGAAAGCTTTTACTTAGCACCGGCTTTGTGCTTAACATTCCACTGTAAGCAGGTAGCCAGATATCCAAGTTTGCCTGGGACTGTTACGTTTTACACTGTCCCATTCCGTAATGGCTAATAGCAGCCTATTCACTCTCAAAAGTGTCCTGTCAACTATGGGGCATGGAAGAAAACACAGGAAGCCCCTGGCTTCAAACACCAGTCTTAGAAATTTCTTTCCCATTCCCAGCTTTTCACCACTGGAAAATCCAGTATTACTTTCATGGATCTTTTGGAGACTTAATGGACTCAGAACCAAGGCTGAGAAGAGCTGCTGTGGACCTCCAGAGGGCTGCCCCACAAGTTGCCCTCCTCTGCAAAACCTCCTCCCTCAGACCATTTCTCTTTATTGCATTGCCTCATACTCCTGGCCAGAGATTTATTTGGGGTGGGAGGGGGGAGCAAGCATTCCATTTTCGATAGTGTAAACAGGTTGGGGAACGTTTATGGCAATTGATTTTTTCCCCTCCTAACATGGAGCTGATTGATGGTCTGCTTCTATGGAGGAAGGGGACTGGAGGAATAAGGTTAGAAAGGAAAAGGTAATCTTGGAGCATGAGTTATGGCTGGTGAATTAGACCCTCCCTCAGGGCAACCAAGGAAATCAAGAGGCCAGGAGGCCATGAAAGTTGGGAGCAGAAAGGAAGGTGGGTGTCAAAAATACGCAATAGTTATTTGGGGAAAAATGTTGTTTTGTGCTCAGCCCATGTCTTAAGAAGGGAAAGGAATGTTCTTACTTGGCCACCTACTGCTCCTTCTCCTCTTCCCCTGCTCTATATGGCCCAGCACCCAGAATTCACACCAATGGCAGACTATGTGCCACATGAGTCTGGGAATGAGACTTCCATTTAAAGCATCCTGCTTTGACAGGAATGTGTTCTTGGATTCAGTCAATGGGCTTACCAATACATTTTTGTATATGCCCTTTCTTTCCTTTTTTATCTTTTTAAGTTTATTTATTTATTTTCAGAGAGAGAGAGAGAAAGAGAGCGCAAGTGGGGAAGGGGGGAGAAAGAGAGAGAGAGAGAGAGAGACAGAGACAGAGACAGAGAGACAGAGAGAATTCCAAGCAGGCTCCACACTGTCAGTGTGGAGCTCAATGCAGGGCTCAAACTCATGAACCGTGAGAACATGACCTGAGCTGAAGTTGGATCCTTAACCAACTGAGCCACCCAGGCGCCCTAGTATATGCCCTTTCTTAATTTGGGACCTGCCTGTATAAGACCTTGTCTCTGCCCTTGAGTGGCTCAGCTATTAGATTTAGGGGAGACCCAGTTAATAAATAGGAAACTACTGGAGAGCAATCAAGTGCCAACCATAGGGTATTGGCTCTAAGTACAGTGCAAATCTTTCCAAGGTGGGGCCCAGACAGGGGTTGTATGCACGTTCATCAAAATTTTCACATAAGACGGCATTACTGATCTGCCCTAAGAATATGCATAGACAGCAAGAGGATGGAGGAGAAAATTCTAAGTAATGCCGGAATTCACCTGGAGCCAAGGTTTGGCACCAGCCATGAGCATGGACAAGAAAGGCTGTGGGAAGGAATCAGGCCTGATGGAAGCAGTGGGAAATTGGCCTGGCTCCGCTGAGTTGGGCTCAAACATTCCCCGTAAATTAAAGTTCACAGAACATATCAGTGCAGTGCATACATGTTTCAGAGTGAGTGAGGCAATAAATCGTGGCAGCGTGTTTCAGGTGGGTGATTTAACATGACTAAAGTTCAGAGGAGGTGAGGGTCAGATCTTGGAAAGTTAGGGAATCCAGATGAAGGACTTTGGTCTTGTTGGAAGGCATCCATAATGGTGTTAATTGAAGATGCTTAGTCAGGGTTGGAACATCAGGATGTGGCTGGTACACAGGATGAAGGAGGAGGGAGTCAGGGAGACCATTTAGGAAGTTGCCACAGTAGGCCAGGGGTAAAGAGCTAAGTGCCTGGCCCAGGGTGGAAGCAGCAAATTTGTGAAAGGACAAATCTGAGAGCCATTGCACAGGTAAAAACAAAAGGACTTAGTATTGTGAAAGAAGAGCCAGAGGAGGCCTTCCTGCATCTGAATTTAAACACAAGAGGAACACTGTTATGAAGGCTTCTCACCTATGCAGCCTGTCATGCCCTCCTAGGGAACCCCCTTTCCCAAGAAACCCTATTGCACCTACACAGTAACCTAATTCTGCAAAAATTCAGATTTATCCGATGAAGGTCTTTATTATTTTTATTATTATTTAAGTCTATTTATTTATTTTTGAGAGAGAGTGAGCATGAGTGGGGGAGGGGCAGAGAGAGAGAGAGATTGGGAATGAGAGAATCCCAAGCAGGCTCTACACATTCAGCACAGAGCCAGGTGTGGGGTTTGAACTCTTGAACCATGAGATCATGTGGGGCTTGAACTCTTGAACTGTGAGGTTGTGGCCTGAGCTGAAATCTAGAGTTGGATGCTTAACCCACCAAGCAACCCAGGAGCCCCTCCAATGGAAGTCTTGAAGCGTTTATTCACTCACCTTTTACAAAGTTAGGTGGGTTGATAAATGCTACAGGGTTTCTGACCAGGGAGGCCAAAGCATACTATTCATTCCACTGCCGAGGTAGTGAGAACCACCAGGTCTTCAAAAAAAAGTGTGATGTGTCCACAGTTGGTTCACACAAGAAATGAATACTTTTTGCTTCATAACCTCTGTGTCCTTCCTGTGAACCCTGTCTCCTGAGAAAATCTCAGAGCACGAATTTACTAACTTAATTTGTAAAAGGAGGTTAGTGGATCCATACTGTAAGACTTTTATGGAAATATTTGAAATTAATTAGCCTTGTCAGCTTTTATTTGCATAGGTTCACTTCCAACTGTATAGTCCCCCCCAAATTTAACTTTTTAATAAGTATGATTTTAAACAATAAAACTTAGAGAATCTGTATACAAAGAGCTTGAAGAATTTAAATACATGGGTTTATTATTAACACAGTAGCAAATATATCAAGAAACACGCCCCATGAAAAGTGTTTCAAAGAAACACACATCTGCTGTGAGAAAGGAGTATACCCAATAAGTAAGCCCGAAGAAGCTGTTTGCTTCGTGATACCGGCAGATAAGCCTGGCAAACCTTGGTGTGATTGAAGAAGCCAGTTTGACACTCAGCCTAGCCCAGGCAAGCTACCGGGCCTCGCCTGAGCTCAAGGAACCTCGACACAATGGTGTTCGCATTTTGGAAGGTCTGTCTGATCCTAAGCTGCTTTGCAGGTAAGGGAAGTGTCTCCAAACCATCAAAGATGATTGGGAACGGTTTTCTTTTAAACTCAAATCATGAATTTTTACATGTGTTCTTCTCTTGCACTTCAAGGGAATTATGATTCGTTTGCAGAATAAAATAAATGTTAGAACTCTAGCTTAGCAAATATAGGCCATGTTGTAAATGTAATTGTTTTATGTAGCATCTGAATTAAAAAAAATTTCTCTGAAAAATCACAGTAGCTTTCCTTTTCTTGATTGGGAAGGTGAACAGCTTAATTTACTCAGAAGCTGAAGTTTGCACTAGGGATAGTTGTGTTTTTTTCTGTTTCAGTTTAGTGTTTCCTTTAAGGGAACTCACTGTGATCAACTTGCGTTGTTACAACAGGCAGAGCTGGGCTTGGAGGGCCTACTATGCTTCACTCTCTAACATTTCTTTAGGTGTTGCTGTTTTCCAAGCCTAAGACTGTATTTTGGAAAATCCGTGAGTGATTTATTGTACATGGCATGGGTGTTTTTAGGGATCCGAGCAAAACAAAATAATTTTTAAATTATTTTGATGTTGGTTAAATTATTTGATGTTGGTTAGACCCAGGAGAGATCACTAATTCAGAAAATCTCTTGGCTCATTTTCTCAAGTACCAGATACATTTGAATCTGTTTTTATGATGTTAGCTAGGTACAATAATATTGTTTACAGTCATGCTGATATTGTTAAGCCATTGGCAGTATTAGGCAGTCATTTGGATGAGGTTTACTAAGCATATTTAATGACATAAGAAAATCTCCAGGATAAAATATTAAGTGAAAGAGCAGATCCACACATTTGACTAGAATAAATTGCTAGAAGGTTATATACCAAAGTGCTCATGGTGATTACCTCTGGCTGATGGGACTATAGATGATTTTCATGTATTCCCCAGCATTTCCATATTTTCCGGGGTTTCTACAAAGAATATTATACTAGTTGTATAATTAAAAGTGCTACTTTTCGAAACTATATGGTAGTTAGTAATAGTTCTCTAGATGTTCTTTACTAAATGTTTAAACACATGTGTTCTATGGATCACCAGAAGGCAATATTGCATTTATCCTGTGATCTAACCAGGACTCAGAGCTGGAACAGCTAGAACACCTTTCTCAGCTTCTGTGCTAATGGGACTATGTCATGTCACAATTTTCCCTTCCCCCAGGAATATTCATTTTAAACCTTAACTTTAGACAGTGAAAGTCTTTGTTCCTTCTTAAAGAGCTTCCAGTCATTAGCTAATTTGGTTATCCCTGGGTCTTCTGCACCAGCCCCCTAAAATCACACATGTAGTCAATAGCTATTTCCTTGTGCGAGGCCTTATGCAGGCCTACACTAGACAGCAGTTTTGGAATAGTTACAAGAATGGTTTTTACTGTAACTAACTAACTAATAGTAGTTAATTAGTTAGCTAGTTTATATATGTAATATATATATTATATATATAATTTAATAGTATATATATATATATATAAAATTTACTGATTACAAGTGTAGTGTATGGTCATTGTGGAAAGGTTGAAACTATGAAAACATATAAATAAGAAAATAAAAATCACCAACAATTCTACCACTCAAAGATTTGGTTGAATTTCTTATATATATATATTTCCTTTGCAAGTATATATATCACATTACAAAATTGGGTTTATACCTTGTATACAATTTCCCATTGTTTAAAAAATAACTTGGATGATATTAAGGTTTTATTTGATTGTGACTTTTAGAACAAGGCCCAAACAGAGTGACCAATAAATACTTCAGAGCCTTTGTTCTTAAATGACTACATAACTGGTTTTGCTGGCATATAGTGTATACTGCATATCTGTACACAGATAATCTAGCTGGCCCATAGCAAAATATGATGGTGTCAGTCTAGCAGATGGAATGGAAATATGGTATAATATATTGCTTCCTGTGCTTACATACGTATAGAAGTCTGAGAGAGGGAGATTTCAGTAATCTGTACTTGTCATTGGTAGCGTCCCTGAGTTGATCCAGATGTGGCTGTGAAATGATTGATACTGTTTTTATCAATGTGAAATTTGATGTGCTATCTGGACTTATTTCTTGGGCAGAAAGAATGTCCCATTTTTTGGTGTCAAGCCTGGTGCCTGGCACATAGTGGGCTCATAGTAAACATTTGTTGGAAGAATGAATCATCTGAAATGCTGCCATTTGGAACAACATGGATGGACCTTGAGAGCATTCTGCTAAGTGAAATAAGTCAGACAAAGACAAATACTGCAGAGTATCACTTCTAAGTGGAATCTACAAAATCCAAACTCATAGAAACAGAGTAGAATGATGGCTACCAGGAGCTGGGGGGTGTTTGTCAAAGGTTACAAATTTCCAGTTAGAAGATGAATAAGTTCTGGGGGATCTAATGTACAGCGTGGTGACTCAAGTTAATAATACTGGATATATACTTGAGACTTGCTAAGAGAACAGATCTTAAATGTTCTCACCACAAAAAAAGAAATGGTAATTATGTGATGTGATGGAGGTGTTAGGTAACACTATGCTGGTAATCATTTCACAATATAGAAGTGTATCAAATCAACACATTGTACACCTTACACTTACACATTATTATATGTCAATTATATATCAGTAAAGCTGGAAAAATAAAAGAATGAATTAACTTCTCAAACCTCAAGCATTCAGAAATAATTTTCACATACATATTTAAAATCAGTTTTCTGTAAAACTAAGCAAGACAGATTTTAATCAGAATCTTTCTGTATAATGTTATATGTCAATTACACTCCATTAAAATTTGATTTAATCAAAAATCTTTCTTATGACTTCTTAGGAAGTCTTAGGTTAAATTCCATTGCAGGAAAATCATTTTCATAAAAAACGTCTTCTGAAAAAAGTTCACCCATATCATTTTAGATACTTGTAATATATATTAGTCACCTTTTAAGAAGATATGTTAATGTTTTCATTTTCTGGAGGTATGTGCTATGCGTTTTACAGCAGTAATATAATTTAACTTCGGTTTCACAGTCAAATCCAAAAAGTAAGTGATCATTTGGTTATATTATAAGTCAAAAATGAAGAAATTATATGTGAAGTTGTTGGAAATTAAATCACTGCAAATGCCTCATGTTGAATATGGTTACTTAAAAGAATATTTTTGCTGTGGTATATTAAAAGAATAATTCCCTATAAGCAAAGTGCCTGCCATGTTGTAGGCATTAAGTACTGGAGTGAAAGACCACGACAAAACATGAGGCACTAAAAAAATCTCTTAAAAACATTGGTTAATTTAAGTAAAAAGCATACACTTTGGATTAGCTTTTTTTAATAATAAGCACTGATTTTTAACAGCCATTACACATATTTCAACCACATATGTGTTTCTTGTTTTGATTTTTATTTATTTATTAAAAATGTTTATTCATTTTGAGAGAGAGAGAACCCCAAGAAGGCTCTGTGCTGTCAGTGTAGGGCCTGACGTGGGACTTGAACTCACCAACCGTGAGATCACGACCTGAGCCGAAATCAAGAGTTGGCGTCCCTTGTTTTGCTTTTTAATCCAACCAGGGTAGTGAGGGGAATTGCAGTTCTGAGTTTTGTTTAAATCAGGTACTAATCTTCATGTTGCTATTTATTCACAGTCTTGTTAATATAGAGATTTTTTCCCCGACTTTTTCAGTTTTAAAATAATTTCCAAAGTAGAGTAAATTTATCCAAAGGAAGGGAACTTTTATTTTTATCTGCTTCTTACAGAATCACTTTCAGTTTACAGGAAATTCTATTGAATGGGCTAGAGAATGATCTCAAAGGTTTAAGTAATGTATGGTAATGGAAACATGTGACATATCTTGTACATATATATTTTTAAATTTTTTTGAAAGAGAGAGAGAGAGAAAACATGAGTAGGGGAGGGGCAGAGGGAGAGAGAGAAAATCTTGAGCAAGCTCCATGGAGCATGACTTGGGGCTCCAAGACCCTGGGATCGTGACCTGAGCTGAAATCAAGAGTGGGACACTCAACCGACTGAGCCACGCAGACTCATGGCACATGTTTTTTTTAAGTTCATCTGTAAATATGTAGCTTTTGGCTCTGAAGTGTATTGTTGCTATATTAGGGATGGACAATTTTTGAGCACCATCTTTTCTTTACAATTTAAGGATTGATTATGGTGCTGAGTATTGGGAATCTGGGCAATAAAATGGTCTGGAAGTATTGTCTTGCCAACTGTTACTTATTTACAGGACACTGTGTGGTAGTCCTAGAAAATACTGTCTCACACTAGATTTGGAGGTTGCCATTCTTATTCTAAGGTGATATTGTTGAGCTTCTACAGATCTCAACTTCTTTGGGCATTTATATGTCTCCTATTTTAGAAAATGTTGAAAATGTTTAAATCACGTTTATAGTTCCCCAATGCTTGATTTTCATTTGTCCTCATTCTGGTCTGTGCTCAAAATGACTTCCCACTGTGTTGATAGGGAAGGCAGAGATTGTGTCTGTCTTGTTCATTATTGCTTCCCCAGTGGTTAGCACTATATGTGGCACAAAATAGGCTCTATTTGTGTATTTGTTGGTAGGCACCATGGCCTCTTCCATGGCTTGCCTTGTGTGAGAATTAATGCTTACTCTGCCTTCAAGCACTTATACTGAGAGCAGCCTTTAAAAGGTTTGGGGCGGGGGTGGGGGGGAGGGGGCGGGAGCAGCGTGCTTACGTTGTCATAAGCTCCCACCATGAGCCCATCCCGTAACAGATATTGAGACCCAAACTAGAAGACAAAAATGATGGCCAGGGGCGCCTGGGTGGCGCAGTCGGTTAAGCCTCCGACTTCAGCCAGGTCACGATCTCGCGGTCCGTGAGTTCGAGCCCCGCGTCGGGCTCTGGGCTGATGGCTTGGAGCCTGGAGCCTGTTTCCGATTCTGTGTCTCCCTCTCTCTCTGCCCCTCCCCCGTTCATGCTCTGTCTCTCTCTGTCCCAAAAATAAAAATAAAAAACATTGAAAAAAAATTAAAAAAAAAAAATGATGGCCAAAATGATGGCCAAATAAAACCTGAAAAATCTCTGTTTGGGGGGAAAAGTTTCTGGGAACTTTAACAGCCACCAAATCCCCATGTTGTCCTTTTTATTTTGAACACTTTAAAGACATTTGGAAGTCATCATTTAAGCATAGCCAGAGATGTGTCTAACTTCCAGGAGAAATGAAATGGGGTCTTTGAGGGCAGGAGAGAGCCACTTAGCCTTCCCCAATAAAGTTTCCATTGGAAAGAGTAGCTTTTTTGTATGCAAATTTTAATTTTTGGAAAAGCATGACCAGAACCCGGAGAGCATGGATATACAGCACTGGGAAGAAGGAAACTGCATTGAGTTAGAAGGTGCTGCATTGTGTCTATCCTAAATCACGTATCTCAATTTATCACGGTATCAATTGCCCTCTCTAAACAGCCAACCTCTGGCACAGAAGCATCTGGACCAGGTGGCCTGGCTGTGACAGAGAACTTGGCTATTGAGTACAGAAAACCAGGGGTCTCAGGACAATGGTGTGCTTTTTCTTCTAATTTTTCAAAATGTTTGTCAATTCCCTGATTCCTTTTGCCTGTCATTAAGTATGAAAAATAAAATGAAAGAAGTCTTTGGGTGTGCAGAATTAGGAAGGGGGCCAGGATTTGGCTTTCTGTACTATTTCCTCTGATCTTCCCATGATCTCTGTATTTTCATTCTACTCCTACTCCTTGTCTGTAACCCTGCAAGCAGCTAGAACTCTCACTCTAGTTCCCCTGCAGCATGAAGAACATCTCTTAAACTTGACCTTTTCTTCTAATACTTATCTGACAGTCTTCTGTTCCATCCTGGAGAACGTCTATACTCTGACTTTGCAATGGGTAATAACCAGTTAATCGAGTGAGTCAATGCCTCTATAGTATTCCCCAAAGTATTGTCCCTTATCATAGACCTTTGGAAGATGCTTGTATAGTACCAAGAATTTCAAGTACGGTGGTGGGCTGGGTTTTTGGGTAGGGGGATCTTGCATGGTCCTCCAAATAATAGGGGCATCTCACTGTTTTGGAAGGCCAACCGTTTTCAAACTTTGTGGTATGAGGACCTTTTTACACTCTTAAAACTTGAGGGACCCCCAAAACGAAGACTGTATATTAGCCAAATTGACAATAAATTATATTTTTAAAAAAACTTGAGGGAAATTTCTGGTCTGGATAAAAGGGCATAGATCATGCTTCTCCTTGCTTCTTTCTGCTAAACACAAGTGTAAACCCTCCCTGGAAATAATGTAAGAGAAAACCAAGGGAGAACTCTGAAAGACAGTAAGAAGAAAGCAAAATGATGTGGAGCCCTGGAAATAACACAGTGGCAAGGTGTTTTATGTCTTTCTACCCAACAGAAGAAGGGTAGCCAGTTCTGGCATTTCCAGATCCCAACCTAGCCACAGAGGGCAGCCCGGGGAGGATTATTCTTCCACCAGATCTAATGAAAGTCCCTTTGACATCATGTGAGCCCAACACCACTGAGTGAGTCATCAGAAGCCACGCTAACAATCGTAGACAAAGGAAGCATTTTCTTTCCTCACTGGCCTGAGAACTCACTTTCATCTAGAGATATTGAGGTGGGAGGGTAGAACAGACAAAAGGAATGAAGTCACAGCAAATGTTCAGTTCTGGAAAGCTCTTTGTGTGTGTCTGAGACTCCCCCTGCCCCCAGAGACACAGGAGCAGTCACGGGTACCAGTAGGAGTGTCCCACCATATCAATCCCCCACTGAGAGACACCCAGCAGCCTGACCTAGAGAAACACTTCCACCCTCTCAGGCAATAGGATGAGGGACAAACAGAAGCCCTAGTGACAGCAGATAAACCAAAGAGACCAAAACAACACTGCAGAGATTCTAAAAATTAAACTAGCATTAGAACCACAGCTCACAAAAGTAGGCTGAGACCTGTGTGTAAAACATAAATAAAACAAAATAAAAGAGACTGTCTGCTAAAATGACAGATTTAAATAGGAGTTCCCTAATAAAATAGACAAAATTTCTATGGGTTTGGACAAATGTATAATGGCATGTATGTGCTATTATATTATCACATAGAGTATATTCACTGCCCTAAAAATCCTCTGTGCTCCACCTATTTATGCTTTCCTCACTACTCACCCCTTGAATCCAATGATCTTTATATTGTTTCCATAGTTTTGCCTTTTCCAGAATATGAAAATTGAAATCATATAGGATATAGACTTTCCAGATTGGTTTTTTCATCTAGTAATAAACATTTAATGTCCCTCCATATCTCTTCATTGCTTAATAGCTCTTCTTTTTAGCACTGAATAATATTCCATTGTTTGTATATACCACAGTTTATTGATCCATTCACCTACTGAAGGGTATCTTGATTGCTTCAAAGTTTGGGCAATTATAAATAAGGTTGCTATAAAAAATTCACATGCAGATTTTTGCATGGGTATAAATTTTAAACTTTTGGGGGGTAAATACCAAGAAGCATAATTGCTGGATAATGTGGTGGGATTGTGTTTAGTTTTGTAAAAAAAAACACCAAACTTGTCTTCCAAAGTGCCTGTACTATTTTGCATTCCCACCATTAATGAATGAGAGTTCCTGTTGCTCCACATCTTCACCAGCATTTGGTGTTGTCAGTGCTCTGGATTTTGGCCATTCCGATATGTGTGAGGTAGTATCTCATTGTTTTAACTTGCACCCCCCTGATGACATATGATGTGAAGCATCTTTTCATATGCTTATTTGCCATCTATATATCATCTTTGGTGAGATGTCTGTTAAGGTCTTTAATCCGGATATATTTTTTAATGTTTTTATTTATTTTTGAGAGAGAGCAAGACAGAGCTCAAGCAGGGGAGGGGCAGAGAGAGAGGGAGACCCAGAATATGAAGCAGGCTCCAGGCTCTGGGCTGTCAGCACAAAGCCCGATGCGGGGCTTGAACTCACAAACTGTGAGATCATGACCTGAGCCAAAGTTGGACAGTTAACTGACTGAGCCACCCAGGCACCCCTAATGCAGATATTTTTTATCGAGTTGTTTGTTTTATTATTGAGTTTTAAGAGTTCTTTGTATATTTTAGATAGCAGACCATTATCAGACATGTCTTTTGCAAATGGTTTCTTTTAGTCTGTAGCTTGTTTTCTCATTCTCTTGACAGTGTCTTTTGCAGAGCAGAATATTTTAGTTTTAATAAAGTCTAGATTATCAATTATTTCTTTCATGGATTGTGCCTTTGGTGTTGTATCTAAAAAATTCATTACTATACTTAAGGTCATCTAGAGTTTCTCATATTATGTTTTAGAATTTTTATATTTTGCTTTTTTCATTTCTATCTATGATCCATTTTGAGATTATTTTTGTGAAGGGTATAAAATCTGAGTCTCGATTCATTTTTTTGTACGTAGGCAGCCAGTTATTCCAGCACCATTTGTTGAAAAGATCATCTTTGCTCCACTGTACTGCCTTTGCTCCTTTGTCAAAGATCAGTTGGGGGCACCTGGGTGGCTCAGTAGGTTAAATGTCTGACTCTTGGTTTCTGCTCAGGTCATGATCTCATGGTTCATGAGTTCGAGCCCTGCGTCCTGCTCCGTGCTGGCAGTGGAGAGCCTGCTTGGGATCTCTATCTCTCCCTCTCTCTGCCTTTCTCTCTCGTTGCCTGTCTCTCTCAAAATAAATAAATAAATTTTAAAAAAAGATCAGTTGACTCTTTTATATGCAGGTGGGTCTATTTCAGGGCTCTCTATTCTGTTCCATTGATCTATTTGTCTATTTGTTTTCACCAATACTATACAGTCTTGATTACTATGGCTTTATAGGAAGTCTTGAAATTTGTTTTTCCAAATTTGGAAGTCAGTCTTTCAAATTTGTTCTTCTCCCTCAGTATTGTGTTGGCTATTCCGGGTCTTTTGCTTTTCCATACAAACTTTAGAATAACTTTGTCAATATCCACAAAATAACTTGCTGGGATTTAGAAAAAAATTTTTTAATGTTTATTTATTTTTGGGAGAGAGAGACAGAGACAAAGTGCGAGGAGGGGGAGGGGCCGAAAGAGAGGGAGACACAGAATCTGAAGCAGGCTCCAGGCTGTCAGCACAGAGCCCGACACAAGGCTGGAACCCACGAACCACAAGATCATGACCTGAGCCGAAGTCGGGCACCTAACCAACTGAGCCACCCAGGCACACCTAACTTGCTGGGATTTTGAATGGAATAACACTGACTCTATAGATCGAGTTGAGAGGAACTGACATCTTGAAATTATTGAGCCTTCCTATTCTATTGAGACATAGAATATCTCTCCATTTATTTTTTTTTTATTTTTCATCAGAGTTTTCTAGTTTTCCTCCTACAGCTCTTGTACAGATTTTGTAACATTTATACTCAAAGTATTTCATTGGGAGGGGTTGCTAATATAAATGGTATTGTGTTTTTAATTTCAAATTCCACTTGTTCATTGTTGGTATGTAGGAAAGCAACGTACTTTTGTGCATTAACCTTGCATCCTGAAACCTTGCTTTAATCCCTATTAGTTCCAGGTTTTTTTGTTGATTCTTTTGGATTTTCTACATAGGCAATCATGTCATTTGTCATTTCCTTCACAATCTGTATACTTTTTGTTTCCTTTTTGTATATTATTGCATTAGCTATAACTTCCAGAATAAGGTTGAAAAGGAGTAATGACAGGGAACATCCTTGTCTTGCTCCTGATCTTAGTAGGAAAGCATCTAGTTTCTCATCACTAAGGATGATGTTAGCTGCAGGTTTTTTGTAGATGTTCTTTATCAAGTTGAGGAAGTTCCCCTATATTCCTGGAGTTTTTTTTTTTTTATCACAAATGGACGTTGGACTTTGTCTACTTCTTCTGCATATGCTGATATGGTCATGTGATTTTAAGAAACCTGTTGATGTGATAGATTGCATTAATTCATTTTCAAATTTTGAGCCAGTTTTGCATACCTGAGATAAATTCCACTTGGCCATGGTGTGGAATTCTTTTTATACATTGTTGGAGTTGATTTACTAGCATTTTGTTGGGATTTTTGCATCTATTTTCATGAGAAATATTGGTCTATAGTTTTTTTTTCTTGTAATGTCTTTGTCTGATTTTAATATTGGGGTGATGTTGACATCATAGGATGAGTTAGGAAATATTCTCTCTGTTCTATCTTCTGAAAGAGATTGTAGAGAATTGGTAAAATTTCTTCCTTAAATGTTTGGTAGAATTTACCAGTGAACTCATCTGGGCCTGGTGCTTTCTGTCTTGGAAGGTTTTTAAATATTGATTCAATTTCTTTAGTAGATATATAGTAGATATAGGGTTGCCAAAATTGTCTACTTCTTCTTGTGTGAGTTTTAGCAGATTGTGTCTTTCTAGGAATTGGTCCATTTTATCCAGGTTATCAACTTTGTGGGCAGAGAGTTATTCCTAATATTTTTTATTATCCTTTTGATGTCCATGGTATCTATAGTCATGACCCTCTTTCTTTTCTGATACTAGTAATTTGTGTTCTTTTTATTTTGTTCTTAATTAGATAAATTAGAGTCTTACCAATTTTATCGATCTTTTCCAATAGCCAGTTTTGATTTCATTGGTTTTCTGTATTGAATTCCTGTTTCCAATTCCATTGATTTCTGCTCTAATTTTCCTTTTCTTCTCCTTACTTTGGATTTAATTTGTTATTCTTTTTCTAGTTTCCTAAGGTGCAAGCTTACATGATTGATTTTAAATCTTTTCTTGTTTTCTAATATACGCGTTCAATGCTGCAAATTTCCCTCTAAGCACTGCTTCTGTTGCATACCACAAATTTTTACAAGTTGTTTTCATTTCCATTAGTTAAAATATTTTAAAATTTCTCTTGAGCTTTCCTCTTTGACCCATGTGTTATTTAAAAGTGTGTTGTTTAGGGGCACCTGGGTGGCTCAGTTGGTTGAGCATTCTACTTTGGCTCAGGTCATGATCTCATGGTCCGTGGTTTCAAGCCCCGCATCAGGTTCTGTGCTGACAGCTCAGAGCCTGGAGCCTGCTTTGATTTTGTGTCTCCATCTCTCTCTGCCCGTCCCCCACTCACACTCTGTCTTTCTCTGTCAAAAATAAATAAACATTAAAAAAATTAAACGTGTGTTGTTTAAAAAAATAAAAAATGTATTGTTTAATCTCCATGTATTTTGGGACTTTCCAATAATCTTTTTGTTAATTTATTTCTACTTTAATTCCATTGTTGTCTGGGAGCATACATTGTGTGATTTCTCTTCTTCTAAATATGTTAAGATGTGTTTTAAGGCTCATAATACAGTCTACCTTAGTGAGTATTTATAGTGTTTTAAAGTATGTCTCTTTGTATATAACACCACCCAACAATAGCAGAATGCACTTGTTTCCCCCCAGGCACCTGAAGAATATTACCAAGATAGAATATATGCTTGGCCATAAAACAAATCTCCACAAATGTAAAAGAATTGAAATCATGCAGAGCCTGTTCTCTGAGCACAATGGAATCAAACTAGAAATCAAGAACAGGAAGACAAGAACGTCTCTAAATACTTGAGAATTATACAACACACTTCTAAATGATCTATGGACCAAAAAGGAAATCTCAAAGGAAATTTACAGGCTATAGATAGAACTGAATTAAAATGAAATATAACATATGGAAATATGTAACATGCAACTAAAGCAGTGCTGAGAGAGAAAATTTTAACACTAAATGCTTCCATTTGAAATTAAGAAAAGTGTCAAGTCAATAACTGGAGTTTCCACATCAAGGAACTAGAAGAAGAAGAGTAAAATAAGCCCAGAGCAAATAGAAGAAAGGAAATAATAAAGAGCTGAGTAAATGAAATTGAAATAGGAAAATTGTTAAATGAAATAAAAATCTGGTTCTTTGAAAAAAACTGATAAATAATATTTACAAACCTCTATCAAGACTGGTAAAAATAAAAAAGAGATAAGACATAAATCACCAATGTCATAAATGAAATATGGGATATCACCACATATCCTGTAGTAATTAAAAATGTAATAATGAGATACAATGAACAAATTTACCTTCATGTATTTGACAACTTAGAAGAAATGAACCAATTCCCTCAAAACAGCAGACTACCAAAACTCACCCAATATAAAATGGATAATCTGAATATCCCTATAACCCTTAAAGAAATTGAATTCATAAGTTAAAAAGGTGCTGAAAAAGAAATATCCAAGCCTAGATACTTTTACTGGATAGTCCTACTAAACATTTAAAAGATAATTAACAACAATTTTACACAATCTCTTCCAAAACATAGAAAAGGAGGGAGCACTTCAAACTCATTTTATGAGGCTAATATTACCCTGATACCAAAACCAGACAAAGATAGTACATAGACTATCATACATAGAAACCATAGACCAAATTCTTTCATGAACTTAGACTCAAAATTCTCAACCAGATACTAGGAGATTGAATCCTACTGTGTTCAAGAAGAATTCTACACCATGGCCAAGTGGGATTTATTTCAGGTATGCAAGGCTGGTCCAACACCCAGAGTCATTCAGTGTAATCTATCATATCAACAGGCTAAAGAAAAAAAGCAAATGATCATATCAATTGATACAGAAATAGCATCTGACAAAATTCAGTACTCATTCATGATAAAGACTCTTAGCAAGTTAAACAATAAAAGATGCATTTGTTTCCAAGAGCTCCTGTAGCAAACTGCCAGAAACTGGGTGGCTTAAAATGAAATTTAGAAGGGTCTGGGTGGCTCAGTTGGCTAAGCATCCAACTTCAGCTCAGGTCATGATCTCACAGTTCATGGGTTTAGCCCAGCGTTGGGCTCTGTGTTGTCAGCTTGGAGCCTGGAGCCTCCTTTGGATTCTGTGTCTCCCTCTCTGCCCCTCCCCCACTCTCTCTCTTTCTCTCTGCCTCTCAAAAATAAATAAACATTTAAAAAAACAAACAACGAGAAATTTATTCTTTCAGAGTTCTGGAGGTCGAAAGTCTGAAGATAAAGCTTTGGCAATATCGGTTCTCTCTAGAAGCTCTGAAGGAGAATCAGTGCCATGCCATTCTGCTACCTGGCTGGTAGAAGTTCTTGGTGTTCCTTTGTTTGTATATACAATTCTTTATTTTTTTTAATTTTTAACATTTATTTATTTTTGAGAGAAAGAGACAGAGCATGAGCAGGAGAGAAGCAGAGAGAATGGGAGACACACAATCGGAAGCATGCTCCAGGCTCTGATCTGTCAGCACAGAGCCCGATGAGGGGCTTGAACTCACAAACTGTGAGATCATGACCTGAGCTGAAGTTGGAAACCCAACCGACTGAGCCACCCAGGCACTGCTACAATGCTCCTATTTCTGATTTTATCTTCATATGGCCTTTCTTTTTGTGTATTGGTGACAAATCTCCCTCTTTTTTCTCATGGGGACAACAGTCATTGGATTTAAGGTCCACCCTAAATCCAGAATCACCTCATCCCAAGATCCTTAACTACAGTGCAAAGACCCTATTTCCAAATAAGGTCACATTCACAAAAACCTGGAATTAAAACTTGTACATATCTTTTGGTGGGACACAATTCAACCCACGACAAAGGAGAATTACCTCAACTTAATAAAAAGCATCTACAAATAACCTAGAAAAAACATATTTTGTATTATGTTATGTACAAGTTGTACATGTAAAGTACCGGAAGTTATGGTGATTGCAATAAGGTCATAAAAATAAATTAAAAGCCTATACGTTGGAAAGGAAGAAATAAAACTGTCTCGACTAGAATCTAGATTATATGGAGAACTCTCAAAATTCAACAGTTGAAAATTAAACAGTACAATTAGAAAATGGGCTAGAGATGTGAATAGACCTTTCACATACCATTTGATATGCAAATGGTAAATTATCACAAGAAATTGTTTAGCATCATTAATTTGCATTAAGGAAATGGAAATTCAAATTACAGTGATATATTACTACACACTTATACAATGGCTGAAGTAGAAAATAGTGACAACACCAAAGGCTGAGGAGGATGTGGAGAAACTGGATCACTCATATGTTATTGGGGGGGAATGTATATTGGGATAGCCACTCTGGAAAACAGTGTGGCCGATTTTCGTTTTTGTTTTTAATAAAACTAAACACGTAACTATCATCTGACCCAGAAATTGCACTCTTCGGAATTTAGCCCAGGGAAATGGAAATTTATATTCACACAAAAATCTGTACATGAATGTTCATTGGCATTTTATTCAATAGCCCAAACTTGGAAACAACCCAAATGTTCCTAAATGGGTGAATTGTTCAACAAATTGAATGCTGCTAATCAAAGGCAATGAATTACAGATACATACAACAACTTGGGTTCACTGCTAGGTAATTATGATGAAGGAAAAAAAGCCCATCCCAAGAGGTTACCATGCTTCCATCTATATAACATGTGCAAAACGACAAAATTTTAGAAATCGAAGACAGATTGATTAGTGGTTACCAATGCTTAGAATCAGGGATGGGGTGCAGGAGGGAAGTGAGGGTGATTATAAAAGGGCAATATCAGGGATCAGTGTACTGTTCAGTATCCTCATTGCGATGGTAGATACATAAAGCCACCCATGTGATAAAATTGTATAACACTAAATGCATACACACACACACGAGTACAAGTAGAACTGGAGAAATACAATACAGTCAGTGGATTGTCTCAATGCCAGTGTCCTAATTGTGATATTATAGTACAGTTTTATAAAATTCTACCATTGTGGGGGGGCTGGGTAAATTGTACATGGAATATCTGTGTGATTTCTTAGAACTGTATGTGAATGAATCTACCATTATCTCAATAAAATTTTCAATTAAAAATTATTGAGGACTTCCAAAGAGTTTTTGCTATGTCAGTTATTGCCATCTATATTCACTGAATCAGAAATTAAAACTAAAAATTATTTGAACAAAAATCCACAAGCACACATTTCATTAGGTGCCAAAGCAATGATGTCACCTGCCATGTAGCTAGTGGAACACTCCACTGTACATTCATGAGAGGATGAGAGTGAAAAAGAAAAATAACATCTTGGCATTATTATGAATATCATTTTGATCTTGAAGCCTCTCAAAATTGTCTTAGGGGTAGGGTGACCAACTTATCCTGGTTTTCCTGGGATTTTCCTGGTTTAAGCACTGAAAGCCCTAGCAAAACCAGTATGGTTTGCCTGAGACTTACCTGATTTTAAAACCGAAAAGTTCCACATCCAAGGAATATGTTAGTCCTGGGCAAACTGGATGGGTTGTTCTCCATACTTATGGACCTTTTTGTGTCCCTGGACAACATTTTAAGAACCTCTGTGTAAGGCCATTCTTATACAGAAGCAATTCACAGTTTGGTGTTATTATCTCATAGTATTTGAGTATTGTCACATTGTAATTTGTTAGATGCTCCCCTACCCCCATGCCCATTGCTTGCTCAGTTTTGCCATACAGCCCATTGTACCTTCTCCTCCTTCCCTTGGATTCCTCAAATAAGATGTCATTGAAAGTGCTTTGTAATGAAAGAGTGTCAGAATGTGAGTATGTACCATTTTCTTTTTGATGATTATCTTTTCAGATCAAGGTAGTATGGTGCAGGTGACCATCCCAGACAGCGTCGTGAACGTGACTGTTGGATCTGATGTCACGCTTGTCTGTACCTACACCAGCACTGTGGTCTCCCGGGACAAGCTTTCCATCCAGTGGTCATTCTTTCATAAGAAAGACTTACCACCAACTTCCGTAAGGACGTTTTTCCTCAACTATTCCCCTTTGGTAGTTCTGACATAAACTGTTGGGGTCGGTATGTGAAGGAGTGGTAAGCCAGTGACAATAGTGGCAGAACCTCAGATAGAAAGAGCTTAAAGACAACTGTTTAGGGAAGACCATCATCTATGTGACTTGGCCTTTGTCCTCTCTTCATATTCAGTTATAGCCTATTATCTCAAATCTGAGTAGGTCAACATTGAATATATTGTGTTTTCTAGAGTAGACAGGAATGGTCCTTCTTATGGGTAAAATGAGCAGTAGTTCTGAAAGGTTCTCATTCCCCTCAGATAATCTCTCTATTATTTCTAGAAGACCCCAGTTCAAATACATGTCCTACCTGATCTGCAGATCTCTGGCAGATGTAGTATCTGGGATCTGCCTGTCAAGTGAGCTAAGTTATTGTGCCTGACTGAGTCCTGATGGAATGAGACTCCCAGATGGGTAGACAAGGGCCAAAGTAGTGATGAACCATGGGTAATCAAGGGCAACAGGAAGCTAGAGGATACAGGATAGGGAAAGTAGGCTAAGGTCTGGGCTAAGAGGTTGCTAGAAGAGGGTGCATGAAAGTCAAAGGAGAGTCATTCTACCTGTAAGCTGCCTAGTCTCAGGTTTTCTTCATCTGGCCTTAAAGATAATTCCTTTTTAAATTATCCCAAGGACTAAAATTGTATATTCAAAAGTGTGTGTGTACATGTGTGTGTGTGTGTGTGTGTGAGAGAGAGAGAGAGAGAGAGAGGAGAGAAAGAGAGAGCATATGTAACAATCTGCATGAGTGTGCAACATGTCTGCCAATACATAACTCTTGAGAGAAAAGGCCTATAGCTTTCATCAGATTTTCAAAAAGGATGTATGGTCCAAAACAAGGATTTCAGAGAAGAAACTAATCAGTATAGTTTGGAATAGTCAGATGTAGTTGAATTGGGCCTTGAAAAAAAGGAAGGGTTTTGATTAGTAGAAAAATGGAGGGCGAGTTGAGTGGGCTAGAGGAGTTTTAAGGGCAGAGGTAGAGAAGAAGGAGGGTGCTAGCTGGGAGGAGCCACACCTTGGCCCTTGTCACTTCAGCCATATCTGGTCCTTTGGAGGTGCTAAGTTCTCTCTTCAACAGAGGGCCTGGACTTTTGTAGCAGGAGACACAGTTCAACATGTGATTTCATTAATGCCACTTTCCAATCAACTTTCAACATTTTTGCCCAGTACTGGTTACCTCAGACAAGTGTCTGAATCACTCTGTGCCTCTCTTCAAAATGTGGTGGAGCACTAACTTCTCCTGCAATTTCATGGGGAATCTACTAACATAATGCATGTGAAAATGCTTGGAAAAAATATAAAGTCCTGTAAGTTTTCTCCCTTGTAAACAGCTTTATCTCCTTAATTAGCAGTAGCAGCAACAACAGTAATGTTACCACTTTTTGTCACCCAAATGCCCTGACCCAAGACCTCATATATTGCAATCAACTGAGAAAACATCCCTTTCCTTTGCAGGTTGCTCTCTCAGATTGTGGATGGTAATAATCATGTGAAATTTCTTCCTTTTGAAAATTCAGTTTCCTAAATAGTCTTTTCAATACATTCTTTATCTGCAGGCTTGAAGGCTTTCCCATTTTGCCAGTAGAGGCCGAATTTAGGGAGGCCTTGCCACTATATTTTGAGTTTTTTTTTTTTTAATGCTTGGTACTCAAATCCAGATGTCCTCAACTGCCTGGAAGGGAGGCCAGGGCCAATCTGAGGTCAAAAATACAAATCGTTCTTTACGCCTCTTCTGACACTGGAATTTACAAGGCCGCCTCTTGGTTGAACTATGTAGTTATGTGTTGGGAGCCGCAGGCAGGAGGATCTTGTGACCAGCAGTGAGTTTTTTGTAGGCCTGGAGATACACAAAAGGTGCAGGTGATTGAACTGAACATGGCTTGAACTCAGGGCATCTCTTCAGGGCACTTTGGAAAGAAACTATTAAAATGTTATTTGTTGAGTGGATTATTTCCTTGCCATTTGCCTCCTTCTTCAAAATGACAAGTATAGGCAAGGCAAGGAATTTAAGGTATCTAGTGTTTTTGGATGTCCAAATCAAAGGAGGTCCTCTGAGCTGAGCCACTGATTCAGTGAGAATATGTTTCTTGATCTTAAAACATTAAAAAAAATGTTTTAATGTTTATGTTTGAAGAGAGAGAAAGAAAGAGAGAGAGACTGTGGGCAGGGAAGGGGCAGAGAGAGGGGGAGACACAGAATCCAAAGCAGGCTTCAGGTTCTGAGCCATCAGCACAGAGCCTGATGAGGGGTACGGATTCGTGGACTGGAAGATCATGACCTGAACCGAAGTCAGATGCTCAACCAACTGAGCCACCCAGGTGCCCCATTGATCTTAAAACATTTTAGATGCTTCTCCAAGTGCATGAGACCTGTGCTATGCCTGTGCCTCAGCTGCATAGAAGACAGGGTAGAGTAGGTCTAACACTTGGCTTAGAGACAGTGAAAAACACCTCTATAAAGTCAAGGTTTCACTTCTTTCTCTTTTTCCATCTTGCTTCAGCTTATTCCAGTGATATCCACATTTCAACCATCCTTGGGGGTCGACTTCCAGAGAACTGGAGTCCCTCCCCTCTTTTCCCATCCTGGCAAGCATGTGCTTCTCTCTGCTTTTCCACATGAGTAATTTTGGAGCACCAGTGGAAACCTCCTGATGGATATTGGTTCTACTCCTTGCTTTGCTCTACTACTTGCTGGCTGGGTGACCTTAGGCAATTCAGTTGACCCTTCAGAGGGTCAGTTTTCCCATCTGTGTAATGGCGCTACTTACCTACCTCATAGGTTTACTGTGAAGATTAAATGAGATGATGCTTGTAAAGCACTGAGAAGCCTTCCATGTAATAGCCGTTCAATGAATGTGTAGTAATTGAATGTGTAATTCAATGAATTCAATTCAAAGTGTATCATTACTTACAAAATGGTGATTTTGCAAAATCCCCATCCCATCAATACCCTCTGAATCATGGGCACTAGGGAATCCAGCCCTACAAGAGACATTTAGTATAGCTTAACAGCTGGGGCAAAGCTCTTGGGGGAATCCTGGTCCAGGATTAGTTTCCTGTTCCATTGACTGCCAGGTCCCTGTGTCTAAAGACAAGGGTCAGGCTCCTCTGCCTGCTCCTATTGCTGAACAGAAAGTCTGCTCAACAATGAAGTTGTAGACCTCTTCAGGTGAGATGGAATTTTTCAAAATGGGATTTGGCCTCTATTTCAAATTCATTTCTTCTGTGAGTACGTCCATGCATCCAGAATTCAGTAAAGCATGTTGTATGTTAATCTAGGAAGGGCTGGTGAACATTTGGGGGATGATAAAAAGAGACAGCTGTGCCATTAGACAATTCTATGATTTATGGGCGTAAGATGTTGCCAGACTGATTACTGAGTGATTCAATTCAACTCCTGGGTTGATGTGGCAGTTTACCATGTAGCATTCGGCTCTCAGATCCACCCATTTCTGCTCAAACACAGCACAGCCCGTGCCTCAATACTGAGGGTATGGAGGAAAAGGCAGTCAGTCAGTGTCTAAATATGGCGCATGCAAGAGACGCTCGGGGAAGATGTAGCTGGACCTCTCAGGTAAGAACACCTATTGGTGTACTACTGGACCCCTTCATCGTTTGGAATATCTAGGGCAATGACACCAGCCTTTAGGAGTGGGATGGTATGGTCCAAATTTGATAATGGTCCAAATCAGCACAAGCTCTTGGCAAAACTGGGATAGTCTTGAGTTTGTCTTCTCATGCCCATGTCTGGAATTCTTTTTAGTCTTCTCCAAAAGGCTCAGGGATATACTGCTGCCTTGAACACGGAAGTGGCCAACTCTTGCCATAGGCTCATATTCTTCTCCTACCCCAACATCATTGTGTTAAAGAATCAGTTGACTCCAAGATATAGTGTTTCTCAGCACCCAGGGGAGGGTGTTATCTCTTACTGACTATCCCCTCCAAGGGGTTCCTTTGGTGAATGGGGACTGCAAAGGTATCCCATAAGTCTTCCGACCAGGAGGGCCAGGATATTTATTAGCAAGTCCCTCCTTTTAGAGAAGCCTTCCTCTTGGAAGACATGGACAGTTTTAGATGATCAATCCTTCATCAAGGACACTTAGTTGAAGACTCTAGGCCCTGGAACAGGCAAGCTAGCATGGAAATCTGGGGTGGTTTTGTGCCGCTCTGATCACACCAATTTCCTCCTCTTCCACCCAGACACTAACTGGTAAAACTAAAGAGATCTCACCTGCCCATGAACAGAACAGGCATTGATCCTACTTAGCATAGGTCTCACAGACAGTACTAACTCTTCTATAACATCCATACTGGATGGAACCCTTTGCCATTTTCATCTCCCCAGCATACATTTAATGTGGACCACTTCCTTCCAGAACCTAATGTCATCATATTCTGTGGATGTTCAGATTCTCCCCACCTGGCCTCTCCTTTACAAATACCATTATATCAAATACTTTTTAAATGTTGGCGGGGGGGGTATCATTTCCTCACATGCACTTGAAAATGAGGGGGGTGTTGGTTTAATTGTTATAAATGAGATTTATAACTGGCAGTTAGTAGGTGGTGGCTAGAGATATTGACTATCTTGCTGTATGTAGGATAAACCCACGTGAGAAAGAATTTTCTGCCCAAAATACCAGTGTAACTCCCATTGAGAAACACTCCAAGTTCTTCCCTTCCCACCACCCCTCCAATCAAAGTTTATCTATTCTATATCTCATTGTCTCGTTGTATATTCTTCCTAAATCTGATCAATTAACCTAATGCTAAGGTGTTAGGGACTGGTGATATTTTATTATTTTATTATTTTTTATTTAAAAAATTGTTAGTATTTATTTATTTCTGAGAGACAGAGACAGAGCATGAGTGGCAGAGGGGGAGAGAGAGAGGGAGACACAAAACTCATAGCAGGCTCCAGGCTCTGAACTGTCAGCACAGAGCCCGACGTGGAGCTCAAACCCATGTACTATGAGATCATGACCTGAGCTGAAGTTAGATGCTTAGCCACTGAGCCAAGCACCCCTACTGATATTTAATTTTGTTCTCTTCCAAAGAAAATCGTGTAAGCATAGACTTTCTGCGCCTTCACCCAGAGGAAGCCATTCAAATGGTGGGATCTAGGGCAACTGGCAGGCTGGGCAAGTAGTAGTTTGAATACAGGGATATCTTTCTATTGGTGTTCTTTCCCTCCCCTGTGCAACCTGTCCACAAGGACAGTCCAGAAAAAGTGCTGGGCTTGAGGCCATTGCCACTCCACACTCCTCCCTTCCCAAGGCTAGCCCCTTTATGAGTCATGCAGGAAAGCAAGAAGCTGAAGGGAAAGAAAGGGTTGCTTGCTGTGGACTTCCACACCCTCCACATTTCCAAAAGGAACCCACAAAAGCAGCTCTGGAGGCTAAATGCATTTATGAATTCCAACTCAGCCTCAAACAGAAAGCAGACTGAATTCTTTCAACCCTTCTTGTTTATACTCTAGCCTCTAGTTAGAGAACAATATCACAAAGCTGAGGGAAAAAAAAAATCTTTTTGGACAAATCTGGCTCCCAGCTGCATGGTGTCATGTGAATAGGAACTTGGCACAGTAGGAGGGGAAAGGCTGTTATTGCAGCTGGCAGATGTCTAAGGCATCAGGTGGCGAGACCGCTCAGCATGGGAAGCATCGTGCCAATGAATAGCAGCAATTGGCAGGAAAAGGGTCGGGCTGGAGTAAGGGATGGAATGTCCCCAAAAGGGAAAGATTACCTAAGAATCATCTTCCTCGCCTAAGGCAGGACTATGAGTGCCATTTTCACGTATTCAGGGAGAGTCAGGAGGTCCAGATTCCAGATCTGCTTATAAATTGGGTGATCTTGGAAAAATCACTTTCTCTTTTGGAGCCTCCAGTGTCCTTTTCTGTTATAGAAGAAGATGAATCAGAGGTTGCAAATTGGAGGCCTCTGGGCCCAATTTGGCCAGTGGATGCATGTTCTTGACCTGCCCGGGATTGTGTGTGTTTGTTTCCACGTTTTGAAAGCCTTGTGTGCATTGGCTCCCCAGTTCACCACATTCCCCACTCTCCTCTATGATCTTACCAGTAGCCACCATCCCCTCTCAGCTGTTTCCCATAACCCCATAACCCCAATATCCATCTGGCTCCTGAAGGGTCATCAACCTTAGAAACCATAAACGAAGTGATCTCTAAAGGGGTCTTATAACTAATGTGTCTCCATATCAGCCTCGAACATCACAAGGAGCAGAGAGGACCTTGGGAGAAAAGCAGGGCATCCATGAAGCACAAGTAGGCCAAAAACTAACAAGTACCACTTAAGGGAACACTTGGGTAGGTGTGATTTTCTTTAAGCAGATTTTCTCTCCCCTACCTCCCAAAGGATATGGCCTGTTGAACATCCATGGCTTTTCCTGCACCTCAGTTGCTTTGATCTCTAAACTGACAATATACTTTCTTTGAAAAGGTACAAGCCTCACAGGATCATGGGCTGGGTCTTGGCCATTGTTCAGCTTTGATTTTTAAAAGAGTTATTCTTTTGTGGCAAATGGAACCACGTTTCAGTACTTCCTGTGTGATTAGATAAGCAGTTTCAGGAAAACATTCCTTTTTTTTTCTTTACAAGGACAGTGTGACAGCATGGACTTACCCTAACAGAAAAGCCCCTCCATCTCTGTGTCTGGCCACTGGCTAGCCCTGGGGACTTTCCTTCTCAGGCCAAGGCCTTTCCCTTTTAGGTGCCCATTGTTATCCCTCCTCACCTCCGTTCCTATCCCTGACACCTTTTAGTATTATTTGTGAAAGGGCAAGATATATATATGAGGGTACAGTGTGAGGAGCTTGGGTAAAAGCGTTGGTGAAGGTCCTTTTTTTAAAAAAAAATGTTTAACGTTTTATTTTATTATTGAGAGACAGAGGGAGACAGAGCACGAGCATGGGAGGGGCAGAGAGAGGAGGAGACACAGAATCTGAAGCAGGCTCCAGTCTCTGAGCCATCAGCACAAAGCCCAACGCGGGGCCTGAACTCACAAACTGCAAGATCATGACCTGAGCAGAAGTTGGACATCTAACCGACTGAGCCACCAGGTGCTCCAGTGAAGGTCCTTTTTACAGGGAAGTTACAAGTCCAGGGCCTCATGACTTACCTGCTCATTTCACCTTGCTTCATAACCAACACTGTGACTTTTACAGTGGCTTCTTTGAATGTTCTAGTCCTGGCTTAAAACATGCTTTCTTGGGTCCCTGCTCTCTGCAGAAACCAGATATTTTCTCCTTACCCTCTGGCACTGGCTGAGGGCTGCAGGCAGGACTGATGTATCTTGTTGTGATGTCGCCAGGCCACAGCATAAGACAGGCTGACTCACCCCTCCCCCAGTCTTCCCAGGAGCAGGGGTAGCAGCCAGATGTCTAAGGTGTAGAAGGGCTTCCTTGATGGACCGCAGGATGTGTTCCAGGTAAAAGTCCACAGGACCTCAAATTGTTGACTAGAAAGTAAATAAGCCCAATGCTGGCTAGTGAAATGGAAAGTCGGATAGCTTGGGTGTTAACCCAGATTAAGGTAATAGACCTTTGATGAGCTGAACCTCCTCCTGGACCACTGGGATACCTTGTGTTAATGTTGACTTTCCAGTTTTAAGTCCAACAAGACTCCTTTGGGACAAAAGTTTGTGATTTCAGTAGGTGTGAGTGGACAAATTGAATTATAAATGGCTCATTTGTAGCAGGAAAAAAAGCTAGTTGATATTAGAGAACTCGGGGAGAGAGACAGGTTTTTTTCTCCTTCAATATGCTCTTTGAATTTTCCCTCAGAATCTACCTTTCTGTTTTAGTTTAAAAATATATTGGCTTTCTATTTGAAGGGGAATATATCTGAATTTATCTTGATAATATTTTTTGGTTTGCGGATTGCCTTCCCTCCCTCATCCTATTAAGGTAAATAGCACTGGACAAGGAATTAGAAGAACTGGGTGCTAGACCTTTCCCCGCTGTTAACTTTGTGTGTGTCTTTTTTTTTCCCCTCTCTGGGCTTCAGTTTCTTCTAAAATGTTAGAAGAATGAATTCAATGAATAAGGCTTTTTAAGTACATTTTATGAAAACATTAATTAGTTCCACTGGACTAGCGCAATACCAGTTTATTAAATAATAAACAATCACTTAAACACACATTTATATAAAACTAACAAAGTGTGTGCATAGACTGTGTACAATGAAGAAATCTTAGGGATCACCTAGTCCCGTGATACCCAAGCTTCAACCCCTTATGTCTTTATGATTTTTGTCATAATTGTGCGCCCCCAGCAGTATTATTTAATGTCATTTTCTATATTGACTTGGTTTCTTCAAATTTTAAAAATATCTTAGTGTCACCCTAAGCAATAATATCCATGAAGTCACAGACTTGATGTGCTAGATATGTATCTTTGTAATAAGTTTTCATTTATGTGCCACCTAAAATCAACTTATGTGCCTAGACTTGGGGAATACATCTCATAATTTGGACGATCTTGCTTGGGCTCCTCGTTCAGATGTGGAAACTCAAGGTTGGAAAGATGATTAAATAACAGAGTTTCTTATCACAAAGTTTCTTATCACAGGTTGCCATGGAGGCATAACCAGAGGCCACCTTCCCTGACTATGTCACAGTCAGAGGCAGAGTTGTGGCTAAAGCCCAGACCATCTGATTTCTAGATCAGGCCTCTTTCCACCTCACCATGCCGCTCCCATGGTTGCCATTATGATCTAACTATTCATATCTCTACTAGAGATGAGACTAGAATCCAGGTCTTCCTTGACTGTGGCAAATTATAATAATAATAAATGAATCCTGTGACTTCGGGGGAGCCATTTAATCTTTCTGGATTTGAGTGCCCTTATTTGTCTAAATGAAAGAATAACTCCAGTTCTGCCTCCTTCCACGTGAGGAGAATGGTACTAGCTGCCATTGACGAAGCACTTCCTGGCCACTATAAGGGGATGGGACCAGATGATTTCTCAGGGGCCTCTTCTGCTATGAAATGTTTTTCTTCTAACGAACAGGATAAACCCAAGTTTGCTTCTCCAAAGGAGTATGTGTGTATGAAAGGAGTATGAATACTCTAACTTTAGGAAAACCAGATATTCCTGCAGTCCCACTGAGTAAAGTAAACTCAAATCAAACAAAGTCTATAAAGTCGGGGGCGGGGGGAAATGATGGTTTTGGTTTCCCATCAGGCATTTGTGTTTTAGGCAATGAGTTTCCTCCAGGTAGGGTCATCAGGTGAGCATCTTGATCTAGCCAAAGCGTAGGAGTTGAATCCTGTCAGCTCCAGCTGTTTATCATCTGTCAGATGGGCACGCATCACTGCTCTGATGACATCACAGAACTGCTTTGTGCACAAGTGAGGAGGTGGCTGTGCACACCTGTGAGAAAGCTAAAGCACCCCACTGGCTTGGGCAACTTTTGCCGTGGGATCTGTTCCCTGTGGGAGAGGATGGGTGGGGATGTTGCCTCTTACCAACAAAGGTGACATCAGATAGAGGGTGCTTCTGGGTAGCTTACCTTAGCCTTGGCCACTCTCCAATTCTCATTTCTGTCATTTTTATGTCCTAGATTTACTATTCTGAAGGTGGACAAGCTACAGCCATCGGGCAATTTAAAGGTCGGATTGTAGGGTCCAACGACCCAGATAATGCATCTATCACTATTTCACATATGCAACCAACAGATAGTGGTGTCTACGTCTGTGATGTTAACAACCCCCCTGACTTTGTTGGAAAAAATCAAGGCATCCTCAAAGTCAATGTGTTAGGTATGGGCAATTTTTTTTTTCTGTTTGTTTTTTTCTCTTCTTGGAACAACTAAGTCCTTAAATGAGCAGTGAGTTATGGTGCTAATTAAGTCCCAGGGGGTAAATATCCTCCCGGCTCCTTTTATTAGCAGGGAAAGAGAAACACACCACCATCCCAACCTTCAGAGTAACACTGAGAAATCACTCACAAAACATGTTGAAACCGTGTTGCCAAAATGGCAGAAAGCAGAAGATAATCCAACCTCCGGGATCCGTATCTCTGATGGGTAGAATGGGAACAGAGGGACAATGCATAGTCGCCACTAAATGATCACTAGCGGCTCCTCCAGAGGGAACCTCCAATTGGAGCCAGTCCTACCTGGGGGAGAGAACTGTCATTTTATTATCTCTCCTAAGCCAGGCACAATTCCCACCATTAAACCATTCTTTTGAATAAAGGCGGGAGGGTCCCTTTTAAAATGGGGGGCGGGGGAGAGGGGAAAATGGGTGATGGGCATTGAGGAGGGCACTTGTTGGGACGAGCACTGGGTGTTGTATGTAAGCAGTGAATCATGGGATTCCACTCCCGAAACCAAGAGCACAATGTATATACACTGTATGTTAGCTAACTTGACACTAAATTATATTAAAAAAAAAAAAAGCACTATTTGGAGAAAGGACCACATGTTAAGCCATAGTGAGAATTTATTTATATACAGATATTCATTATGTGGCATTCAGCAAGTCATATCTGCTTTTCAAATGCATTTGGAGTGGTTCATTTATACAGTATTTATTGAGTGCCCATTTTGTGCCAGGACCCATGAGGTTTACAGTGATGGAGGCATAGTTTCTGCTCTTGGAGAGTTCACAATTTTTGGTGGTTTCTAGCACTCCTTCCAGTCTCTAAAAGGACAATGAGAGTTTTGCTCCTGTCTGAGGGCCTGTGGAAGTACTGAAGGGAAAAACGAAAGGGCTGTCAAACCTCACCAATCAACCATTTGAGCTAAGGGATCTCCCATTTCTAAGTAATCCTAAATGGAGCTGATCCAGTCATTGTTCCTCTTGAGCTGTGTACATCCATCACAGGAAAGAAGGAACTAGATCCAACCAGTGACTTGATAATTGACTAGCTTGGAAAAGCAGTAGTTGGTAACAAGGTGCACATCCAGGAGAACCATCCAGAATCATCTGAGCTTGCCTCCCAGGTGATGCCCAAAATGAATTGTGAGGTTTGCCCACATCTACCCAACTGGAAAAGAGGGAAAGGTCATCAGGAGCTGATTTTTAAGAGTGGGGTAGCTCAGTCATGCTTTTATTTTGCTGAGCACCATGTTAGGCATTGGGGTACAGGGGGAAAACAAGAGAATTACAAGCCCTTTCCTGGGAGAGTTGATGCTCCAGTTTGGAAGACTAGTCATGTACATGGGAACTAAACAGTGTGGTATATATGCTGGGGGTCAGAAGGCTTAGGTTCTGGCTCATACTCCACTACTCAGTAGCCTCAGGCAAGTCAGTCCACTTTTCTCTGGCCATTTGGAGATGGGGTTGTAATCTCTGCCCTGTATTTACAGGTTTGAGGATCAAATGATATACTGGAGATTCAACTTTCAAAGAATTTGGGGGAATTAGCCCTCTAAAGGTTTTCTGCTGCTCCCTGGCTCTGGGTTGTCCTTCTGACCAGAAATAACCTAAAGAAGCCAAGCCTCTGTCTGAGGAGTTGGGCATGGTGGGGGCCGTGGGGAGTAAGGAGGCCAACTGTGGGGAGAGGTGTTGATATTTCCTTAGAGATCACTCTTCCTAGCAATGAATTTCCCAGAGACATTCCATTACCCAGTGATGGACGTAGATCCCATGCTTTTGCTCATTCATGCATAAATTCATTCAACAAATCCTGAACACGTGTTCAGTTACTGTGTTACACAATGGTGATGCAAAGATAGAAAAGACAGGGTTTCAGCCCTCCAAAAGTTTAGAAAATAGGGGCTGGGGTGGCAGGACACAGTTTAGGTAAAGGAAACAGCAGTGAGCAAAGGCGCAGGTGGTTTGGACTACCATTCATTTGAGAGATATCCATTAGGTATGACAGCCTTGGAAAATGAAGCTTTGAAAAATACCCAGATAGAAGTTTGAATAATTATTTTGTATACATTTGGAATAAGCACCCTATTCCTTCTGTGATTTGGCACATAAAAAGAAAACGATGAATTTAGAGAAGGCTTGAGAACACAATGAAGCATTTTCATTTACTTTGTGAGGTAAGCCTCTTCCTCCCAACCCGGTTCTGTTGAAAGCAATAATGCTAAATGGTAGATCAATGGCTATGCCAGTAAAACATCCAAGTTCTACTGGGGATGTTAACTGGTTGAAATGGCAATCCCATCCTGATTCAGTAGTTTTAGAAAATATATAGGTTTGGGATGTGGTTCAAAGTGATTCACTAAGTGTTTTGCTAATAAAAAAAATAAAATGAGAGAAATGTGTCCAGCGGGGGGAAAAAAAGCCTATCTGGGTTTGATTCTGGGCTCTAGAAACACTCCCCATTTAATTTTATGCTCATAATGCTCTATTCTGCTGTAAAGGCGATCCGATCAAATCATCATGGTGATAATCAGACAGTTGCCATCAGACAATCAGATGGTTGCCATGGGGTAAGGAAAAGAGAATAAAGAGCTAAGTGGAAGAAAAATACTTTAATTTAAAAAACACCTGTTTAAACAATGGGGCTAGTGAAGGGTGTCAAAGAGCTACAGCTGCATCCGTCTTCTCACTCATGTGTAGAGTGGGTTAGAGCCCGAGACTGGAAGCTTAACTTCAGTAGCAGGCCACAAAATGTAGGAGCCCATGCCCAACAGCAAGTCCATGTGCAAGGCATTATAGGCATTACTTTACTTACATAAATTCAATATATTTGGATTAGTCGGAGATAAAGTCAATATATTAGGATATATAGTATCCAATATGTTTGGATGGTTTGGATTACAGATGAGTCAGCTGAGGGGTGGTTATGTTAGGTTACTTGCCTAAACACCGTCTAGAGTAAAACTGCAGAGCGAGCAGTCTATGCAGATCCAGAACTGTGCTCTTAACTGCTGCCTCCAAACTGATAGCTGGAGAGCCGGGGGAGTCCAGAGCATTCAAGGTATAACTGGCCTGAGCTAGAGAAGCTGTGTCTTTGGAGGGTTTCAGGCCTAGGTGAAGAGAAGAAAGGTGAGTTGGTAAGTATTGGAATTTAGATTATTATCTACATGTAACACGAGGCTTCGAATAAGCTGTGAGCAGCAAGATGAATGAGGAAATTCAGATTCTCACTTTCCCATGGGACTTCTCCACGGAGACGTTTTCATAAACAGCTAGAACTCAGTATGTCCCAAACTGACCTTATTGTCACCCCTTCCTCCTCTGCCCTCCTTCCCTGAAAACCTGCTCCTTTTGTATTCTTTATCTCAGGATGACAAACTCATGTACCCAGCTGTCCAAATCAGAAACCTAGGAATCATCATTGCCTACACTTTCTTCTTCATGCCCCCTATTCGTCTGGTCACCATGTCCTGTCGATTCTACTTCCTTGATACCTTGTGACGATTTTCCCTCCTCACACCCCCAGAGAGCAAGCAAACCATCTAAAGCATTAAAAATGACCATTGTCCTTCCCCTATTTAAATTCCTTCCATGATGGGGCGCCTGGGTAGCTCAGTTGGTTGAGCTTCCGACTCCGGCTCAGGTCATGATCTCACAGTCTATGAGTTCAAGCCCCGCATCGGGCTCTGTGCTGTCAGCTCAGAGCCTGGAGCCTGCTTCAGATTCTGTGTCTCCCTCTCTGATCCTCCCCCATTCATGCTCTGTCTCTCTCTGTCTCAGAAATAAACATTAAAAAAATTAAAAAATAATCCTTCCATGATGCTCCTGCTCTCTGTATAAAACACATGAGGGGCACCTGGGTGGCTCAGTCGGTTAAGTGTCCGACTTTGGCTCAGGTCATGATCTCATGGTTCGTGGGTTGGAGCCCTGTGTCGGGCTCTACGCTGACAGTGTGGACCCTACTTGGGATTCTCTCCCTGCCCCTCCCCCACTTGTGCTTTCTCTCTCTCAAAATAAATAAATAAACTTAAGACAAATACACGAAATGCAAAGCTCTCCAAGCTATGGCCTCTGCTGCTCTCTGGCCTCATCTCTCACTACTCCCCCCACCCCACTTCAGAAGTGTTTCAGGGTTACTCTTGAATTTTTGGTGCCTTGTCCAGTGTCAGGCACATAGAAGGCAAACAAGTAAATGCACGTGGAGTGAAAAATAAAGATCTCAGCTTCACGTAACACATCCTCTCAAAATGGGCTTCCCCTACCGATGAGGGATACAGGCAAATTCAAACCCTCCAATAGTTTTGTGTCACCCATCCCCAGAGAAATTAATGTCAAAAAAGACTTATAAAGGAAAGGAAAAATATAGCATTAGTAAAACAAATTTTGTAAAAAGAATAAATAACAACTTATTGCAACGTATTTAAGGGTCCTATTTTCCTTTAAAACTGTGCTTCAAAAGTGTAAACTCTGTCCTTAGTCATTTAGTGTTTGCTTACATTTGGCAGTTTTAATAAAGGCATATTTTAAGACAATGCGGATATGCATGGTTATGAATCTGGGGAGGAGGCTGACAGAAGAGATGCTGTTAGAATCTTAATGGCCTGGTGACTGGAAGGCCCTTGAACCTGAAGTGCTCTACCCCCACCTGGTGGTACAATCAGAAAACTGTCAAACTAACGTTTCAAAGCTTTAAAAATGGAGCGCGCACATTCTACAAAATGACAGTGAGGAGGTGACTGCAGTTGTTACAGAGTGCAATTCCCTCCTCAGGATGTTTACTCTTTGTCGTTGCCTTACAGTCAAACCTTCTAAGCCCCTTTGCAGCATCCAAGGATTACCGGAAACTGGCCATCCTATATCTCTTTCTTGCCTCTCGGTCCTTGGGACACCTTCCCCTGTGTACTACTGGTATAAAGTTGAAGGAGGAGACATCGTCCCAGTGAAAGAAAACTTCAGTAAGTACAGCCCTCTGTGGGCCCTGGGTGGCTTAGTCAGTTAAGCTTCTGACTCTTGGTTTCAGCTCAGGTCATGATGTCACAGTTTCATGAGTTTGAGTCCCGGGTCGGGCTCTGTGCTGGCAGCACGGAGCCTGATTGGAATTCTCTGTCTCCCTCCCTCTCTGCCCCTCCCTCACTCACGCTGTCTCTTTCTCTCTCTCAGGATAAATAAACTTTTAAAAAAAGTACCGTCCTCCACAGCCCCTGGCAAGGTGTGGTGTGTGTGGTTGGCTGACAGTATGTGTGTGGGGCTGGTTGCTCATCTTTAGAACTCAGTCTTCAATTTTTCTGGAAATGGGATGTCAAAAGATCTCCTAACAAGATGACTATGGTCTGGTCTTATCCCCAGCCTGTAGAAGTCAAGCCTGTTTTTGGCTCGGAGGTGGTGGGTATGGAGAGAATAAGGATGGTTCCAGATGGGCTACCTTTGGAATAGTCCCACGGGGTCTAGTTGGACCCAGAACATCTCCGGGAAGGGAGGCCAATGTGGGGATGTGGGTGGAAATTGGGCAATTCTGCTACATTGTTATGATCTGTAGCCACATAAGAGATTTCAAAAGTCTGTTTCCTGTTTCTGACAGACCCAGCCACCGGGATTTTGGTTATTGGAAATCTGACCAATTTTGAACAAGGTTATTACCTGTGCACTGCTATCAACAACCTTGGCAATAGTTCCTGCGAAATTGATCTAACTTCTTCATGTGAGTTAATCATCCAGCTTGAATAGTTTCTCCTTAGGTCAAGTATCCTGGGCCTGCCAACCCAGTAAATGAATTAGGATCCCTGGTTAGTCCTTTCTGCCTTTCTGGAGATTTTGGTGGTTTATTTATAGGTTGATATGATGAATTACTATCCTAAAATCTAATAACTTAATATGTGCTGTAATCTGCCCTAAGTCATTTACAAAAATTTTGTTTAGCCCTCATAACATTTCTAGAAAGTAGGTATTACTATTTAGTAAATAAAACAACAGCCCCATTGATATTACCAGACCGAATTTTCTTTGTGATGCTGTTGGTGAATCCTGGTGAAACTAGCAATCTGTGTCACATACGGAGCTCACAAACTTTCCAGTTCATCAGTAATTTGTTAAGATCTGTCTCTAATAATAATAGCAATAATAGCACTTGTACCTACAGCTAATATTTGTGGAGCACAAATGGTGTGCCAGATACATGGCCGGGTGTGGTGAGTGTTATCTCACTCAATCCTCCAACCACCCTGCTGAGGAGGCACAATGTACTGTTAGCCTCATTTTACTGAAAAGGAGACTGAAACTCAAGGAGGTAAGTGACTTGCCCAAGGTCATCCAGTTAGTGACTGGCACAGCCAGGATGCCTTTAAACCACAACCTTTCAGGGGCGCCTGGGTGGCTCAGTCTGTTCAGCTTCCGACTCCTGATTTTGGCTCAGGTTATGACCTCACAGTCGTGAGATCCAGCCCTCCACTGGGCTCTGTCCTGGTCGTGGAACCTGCTTGGGATTCTCAATCTCTCTCTGTCTCTCTCGCTCTCTCTCTCTCTCTGCCCCTCCCCCGCTTATAGGTGCACGTCCACATGCTCTCTTTCTATCAAAACAAAACAAAACACCCAAAACAAACAACCTTCCAGTTCAAAGGTGCTTAGTTACTAAGCAGAGTTGAGGGCCCGGAGTTGTAAAATTGGGCCAATCGGGGGCAAGCTGTCACAAGGGCTATCTTGCCACACCTTTGAATGGTCACTTAATAACACTTAGGATCATGTCACCTATTCATTATTTCTAACTCACTTTGAATCTGTGACTTAAGCATATACCGTATCCAGGTGGCCAGTTCCCTTGGACCATTGCTCTCCTGTGAAGCTAAGGTTTCTTCCTTCCACGTGTCCTGAATCAAACACTTTCTCTCTGCCCCTCCCCCCACTCTCTCTCAAAATAAATAAATAAACTTGAAAACAAAGAGGTGAGAGTTTTACAAGGGTGTCTGGGGGGCCGAGTCCCTTAAGCATCTGACTCTTAATTTCGGTTCAGGTCATGATCTCACGGTTCTTGAGTTTGAGCCCTGTGTTGGGCTCTGCGCTGACAGTGCAGAGCCTACTTGGGATTCTCTCTCTCTCTCTCTCTCTCTCTCTCTCTCTCTCTCTTTCTCTATTCCTTCCTTGCCTGTGCTCTCTCTCTCTAAAAATAAATAAATAAACTTAAAAAAAACAAAAACATTTTGCAATTCCAGGTTGCTTCTTCATTCAGCTAATTTCTATTCAAAGGTGAAGGGACATCTTTTTGGTCTTTGTCTGTGTTCTCATTCTACCACAGTCCCTTGATCATGTCTTATGTGTGTCTCTATATCTTTCCCAATCCTGTTTTGCTTTTCCAAGGGTACAGTTATACTGCACATGTAGAGACTCAGCAGTTGTACTTGAACTTGCTTCCACTCAAATACTTTTTTAAATGATTTTGGCATTTGACTGCCTGCTCACTTCCCCCTCCCTTCCCTTCCCTTCCCTTCCCTTCCCTTCCCTTCCCTTCCCTTC
>NC_064817.1:84371926-84435151 GCF_023721935.1 Panthera uncia
TCCCTTCCCTTCCCTTCCCTTCCCTTCCCTTCCCTTCCCTTCCCTTCCCTTCCCATTTTACTGCCTTTCTGGAGATTTCCTTTCCTTCCCTTCCCTTCCCTTCCCTTTCCTTCCCTTCCCTTCTCTTCCCTCCCTGCTTCCCTATCTTCCTCCCTCAAACATTAATTGGATATCTACTATTTGCCAGGAACTATCATAGGTGATAGAGATACAGAGGTTAGTAAGATACATGTCTTACACTCAAGAACTCACGGTTTAGCTAGAAGGACACAGTAAAATGTCTTAAATGCTATAATAGTGGTCTGTACAGGGTCTCTAGGACACCAAAGAAGGAACAATTAATTATGCTTATAGAACCCAGGTGACTCTACCAAAAAAAAAGTGCTACTTGAGCTGGATCTTGAAAGAACTTGCAAAACCTGTTTCTTTATCTAGAAAATAGGGATGAAGGTGAAAGGCAGGGGAGGGATGACAGTACAGCAGCAGGCTTAGGAGAGCGAACAGTCCATGCTGGGGAGGAGGATGGAGGGCTCCAGAAGGGACGTCTCCAAGGGGGAAAAAACATAAGAAACCAATAAAGGCCACCTGGGTGGCTCAGTTAGTTAAGCATCTGACTTTGACTCAGGTCATGATCTCATGCTTCGTGAGTTCAAGCCCCGCTTCAGGTAAACATGAGCCCTGCTTCGGGTGAGCCCCGCTTCTCTCTCTTTCTGCAACCCCCCCCCCACAACAAAAAAGAAACCGATAGATTATCTGACCTGTTTAAATCTAAGGAAAGGACTTTTAATAGTTTTGGTGGAAATTTGGGGGGTTAGTAGTAATACATTAAAAAAAAATCCCCAAATGAGGTAATAATGAACTTCAATGAAAAATTGTAAATGTACCAGAATCATAGTATATATATATATATATATATATATATATATATACTAAGTTCCACAGCTGTGAACATTTGCATACTGCAAACTTTGATATAACAACAACTTGTGCTATAGCTATTATCAGGAGAATGTGGGTGGGGGGTGGGTATAAGAATACAATCTTCACCTTCCAGGGTAGGAAGTCATCAAAAAAGGACAAAAATTGGAGAATTAGAACAAGCATAATAGAAACATGGGGGCAAATATCAAGATGATTTAAAAAAGAGAGAGAGATGAGTGGTTGCCTCTAGTGAATGGGACACAGAGATGGGGAGAGGAGAAGGAAGGGACTGCTGTTTCTTTGCTAGAAGTCTAGTTGAATCATTTCACTTTGCAATTTACACGCATGGATTCCTTTAATCATAAAAAGTCGAAATAATGATCAACGAACTCAACTAGCCTCTTATCTCAAAGTATAAGATGTTCAGTCTTGTTTGAAGGGAGGCAGATGGGGACGGGCCCCCTGGAGCTCAGACAGGGTCCCCCAGGGACAGAACTTTAGTGCTGGAAGGTCTGGTGCTCAGCTGGGTCATCTCACATTTGTTGGGTTGTTCCATAGACTGATCTAATAAACCAGATGCCTGTTCATGGAAAGGGGCACATCTTTTTCCAGTGGTCGGAATGCACGAGGCTCCTTGGTGAGCATGGAATCTGTGGGAGAGGTTTTTAGGGAACTACTTCACCTATGCTCTGAATAAGCCTGGTGAAACATCCCTGCCTGTAACAGAGGTCATTTCTCTGGTTACCAGATTGTAGCTCCACAGGTTTTCATTGGTCAAGAAGATGCCCATTGATGGGGTGCCTGGGTGGTTCAGTTGGTTGAGTGTCTGACTCTTGGTTTTGGCTCAGGTCATGATCCCAGGGTTGGGGGATCAAGTCCCACATTGGTCTCCATGCTGAGTGTGGAACCTGCTTGGGATTCTCTCTTTCTGTCTCTCTCTGCCCCTCCCCTGTGTGTGTGTGTGCATGTGCATGCGCATGTGCCCATGCACGCTCTCTCTCTAAATAAACATTTTAAAAAAGCAAAAACAAGAGAAGATGCCCATTGAAAACCCACTTCTCTAAGCCCCATTTTGAAAGTGACCCTCCCCCCCCCGTAGGCATGTCTTCTTATGTGTATCAATGGGAATGGGTAAGCAACATAGTCAAGCCAGTCATCTTTCTTCTCCCCCTATGAGTCTGGCCGAGTTCTTGGGGTTTCTGGGCTCTACAAGTCATTTTCCCACTGTATGAATGCTCTAGATATTCTGCACTGGTCACAAATGCACATGTAAAAGGCAGACAGTACATTCCACTTTACCAACCAGCAGCTTATATCTTCCAGATCCAGAAGTTGGAATCATTTTGGGGGCATTGGTGGGCACCGTAGTAGGTGCCACCATTATCATCTCTGTTGTGTGCTTCGCAAAGAGCAAGGCAAAGGTGAAGTCAAAGGGGAAAGGAAGGAAGAGAAATTCGAAAACCACCACAGAACTTGAGTAAGATCTTATTTTGTTGCCTTTACTTGACAGCCAGCTCTTCCTAAGTGCTCTTTTTAGCTTAACATGTCGGGGGTATCTTTCTGCTCATTCTCACTGCTTCTATGGAAGAACGATGATGGCCACCATTTCTTGAGATCTGTGTGCCAGACTCTGTTCTAAGCGCTTTATGTGTATCAACTCATTGAACCACCGCAACAACCCTTTTAGGTCTAAGAAAATGTGTTAATATATCATGCTGATATACTCGTCTTTCTACCAACACGGTCATAAAAAAATAATTTTTCATATTTTTCCTGGAACAAGAGGACCATGAAGGCAAGAGTGCCTGTGGCCCATGGAAATCGGCATGCGGCTCTGCCCACAGCCCACTCTCTTGGCCACTCTGCTATTTCTTCTTGAATGTGTATCACACTCGTTCCTTTGTTTCTGTCTCCATTTCTATGCTTCCACAACTATGTATTGTATTGTGCACAACTATGTATGTATTGTGCTAGATAGAGTGAGAGCTAGCAGTGGCTCAGAGCCATGGATTTGGCCCTCAAACACATTATTTAGACCCTTTCGTCCTGACATTAGTTTTCCTACCTTTTGAATACTGGCTTTTCTCTCTTGAACTCTCTTTATATTGTTGAGATCTATCCTTTCTGGTCAGGAGACAAAATGAACTCATGGTCTGACAATGAGTCAGAATATCAGAAATCACAGAGGTCTTGAACAGTTTGGAACCCATGGTCACTGAAGCGACACAACCTGTGGTTCCATGTGAAATGGCATACCCTAACTCCTTCTTCCTTGGGCCTTCTTCCTGCAGACCAATGACAAAGATAAAACAAAGTACAGAGTGCGAGGTCATACCAGCTGAAGACGTTACCCACCTAGAAGCGCGTCTGCCACCTTCCATCCATGAAAATGAACCTGATACCATCCTGGGACCAGATTGTGAGCCTAACCCCAAGCCTGAGCCTGTCCAGGAGCCTGCCCCACAGCCTGCCTCAGGTCCTGAGCCTGTTCTGGTGCCGGAGGTTGAGATAGAGCAGGAGCAGGAGCTGGAGCCTGAGCCTGAGCCTGAGCCTGAGCCTGAGCCCGGGATTGGCATCCAGCCCTTGAGTGGCAAGGAAAAGGGAGTGAATAAGCCATAGGCCAGTAGCCTAAGTAGTGTTCATCACTAAGGAACCCATAATTGGCATTTGGAATTCAGCTGACATAACCAATCTCCAACCACCTCCCTCCATTCTAACCAACCCTCTTCTAACAAGGTGCTCCCACCATCAATCCTAAATAAACAGGTCAAGATAACTACTAAATAAGCACAAGGGTTCCTGCATTATTACCATTTTACTAACATGTAAGCGTAACTAAGGATAAGGCATGTGATTTCTAATTCAGTTGTAAGTGTTTTGCAGCAACACCTACGTTGTATTTCAGAAAACCATATTTCTCTATTTTTAGCTACACTTTGTTACATTCCACATGCACACATGACAAGGTGGCATTAACTGGGGTCCATATTATTTCTATGATCAGCCGTCCAGGCTTCCCTATTCATTTTCACATTTCACATTGGCCCCAAAGACAAGAGTTTACCAGCATTCTGTCATAGATTAGAAAAAACAATCCTCAAAAATTCTGGAGGAGAATAAGTAAAGGGTAAATCTTAATTGGTACATAGCATTTAAAACTAGGTCTTGAAATCAGTGTTTCATTTATCACATTAGATTTCCCAAGGACCCACCCTGCTATACAGTATCTTGAGCATAGCAACATTTTTAAATAACCTAAATTTTAAATTGAAAATAATGTACAGGTAGTACATTCCAGGTAGTAGACAATTCCAAATAGTATTTTCCTTTGGTGAATACACATCATAGGGGATGTACAATTTCACTTTTAATGAGATATTACGTTACTACTGTGTCCGATGCTATCTACTTTGGAAGGGCCAGAAATGGGAAACTGTTGTAAATGAACACCTAAGATCTATTTTAGATAATCTGAACTAATTTTTTGATCTGTTTCACTGTTGGGATATTCCACGTGAATAGATACTATTCTTGTATAAATGCTAAATATTAACTAAAGTGCATTGATGTCACCTCTTCTCCACCTGTTAAAATATCTTTTCCATTGATCATATTTTACCCACGTCCTACCTTGAAGAAATTTATAGGTAGACTTTTTCATCTGTAATCAGAGTTTCTATCTTATTTTGAAGTTCAATAAATAATACTAATAAAATCTTACTTTAATGATCTTCAGGTGAATGTTTTATTAACATTATTGACATATACTTTACATACAATAAACCACACCTATTTCCAGTGTATAATTTGATGAGTTTTGACAGATGTAGATACACCCATGAAACCACAATTTAAATAGGGAATTTCCAGGGGCATCTGGGTGGCTTAGTTGGTTAGGTGTCCGACTTCAGCTCAGATCATGATCTCACCTTTTGTGAGTTCGGGCCCCACATCAGGCTCTGTGCTGACAGCTCGGAGCCTGGAGCCTGCTTCAGATTCTGTGTCTCCCTCTCTCTGCCCCTCCCCTGCTCACAACACTCTCTCTTTCAAAAATAAACAAAAATAATAATAAATAGTACATTTCCATCAATCCAAAATGTTTCCTATACCATTTTGTGCAATCCCCCCATCACACTGGACCTAGGCAACCACTGATTTGCTTTTGATCATTAGAGATTAGCTTTGCCTTTTCTTGACCTTTGTATAAATTGGATCATACAGTATGTACTTTTTTTGTATCTGACTTCTTTCCAAGGTGAATCGTTTTTAAATGAAATAATGAATCTCTAACTTACCACATCCAGATTTTCATGTAGAGAATTTTCTTAAGCTGTGAAGCCCTTTACTTACTTAAAAAAAAATTTTCTTTAATGTTTTTTGAGAAAGAGAGAGAGCATGAATGGGGAAGGGGCTAATAGAGAGGGGGACACGGAATCTGAAACAGTCTCCAGGCCCTGAGCTGTCAGCATGGAGCTCGACACAGGGCTTGAACCCAGGAACCGTGAGATCATGACCTGAGCCAAATTTGGAGGCTTAACCAACTGAGCCACCCAGGTGCCCCTGTGAAGCCCTTTATGTAGAGATCATACTTGTACGTTAATTCATGTAGAGTCTTGTTTTAAGGTAGGTTGAACTTAAAATTAACATTACACATGTCCAGAGCCATGGAGAGAAATAATAGCTTTTACTTAGGTGTTTTCTTTAATGTGTCAATTTTCAGCTATCCCCACTCGCATGTGCACTCTTGCTCTCTCAAAAATAAATAACATTCAAAAAAATTTTTTAAAAGGGGTGCCTGTGTGGCTCAGTCAGTTAAGCATCTGACTTCAGCTCAGGTCATGACCTCACAGTCAGTGGGTTTGAGTCCCACATCAGGCTCTGTGCTGACAGCACGGAGCCTGCCTGGGATTCTCTCTCTTTTCCTCTCTCTCTGCCCCTTCCGTGTGCTCTCTTTCAAAACAAATTAAAATAAACTTAAAAATATATATATAATTCCATTTGTATTAAATATAATATTATGATATACAGTGTCTGATGGGTCCAGGAAGCAAAATAATGAAGGTTTTAAGAATGATCTAATATTTAAAGATTAAAAACTAAAACACCAGCTGTGTGTAAAAATCTCAATGACCAGAACACCAAGGTAGCTGTAATTCACCTATCTCTTCCACTTTTATAATAGAGGCAAATCAGAAGAAAAAAGACTAATACATAATAGTTAATTACTACACCCCCAAATTTCTGATGGATCAGTGCTGAGCAGGAAAGAAGTCACTCTTGGTGGTCTTTTAGAGCTCTTTCCTTAATAACACTGTTCTGTTCAAAATACTGATGAATAGTTCGATCAGTGGTTTTCAACTTTTTTTGAGGTCACAGATCACCTCAACAATCTGCTGAAAATTCTGGACCCCTCTCCATAGAAAAACATTTATATACACAAAGTGTCATGTACAGTTTTAGATGAATTAAGACTCCCTGGATCCAAGATTAAGAGCTAGTAACTTAGATAAAAACACAAAAGGCACACTTAATAAATCTGTGGATGCCTTCCTCCTGTGGGGGAATGGTTATGATGCTGTGTGACTCAAAATGATCTCCATAGCCTGGAAGCTGAGTTGAAATCAACAAGAATGCAGGGGAAAGACTGGATTTGAAAATATAGAGTACAGGGGTGCCTGGGTAGCTCAGTTAAGCTTCTGACTCTTGATTTGGGCTCAGGTCATGATCTCATGGTTTGTGAGTTTGAGCCTCACGTCTTGCCCTGCGCTGATGGTGCGAAGCCTGCTTGGGTTTCTCTCTCTCTCTCTGCCCTTCCCCTGCTCATGTCCTCTCTCTCTCTCTCTCTCTCTCTCTCTCTCTCAAAATAAATAAACTTTAAAAAAATATAGAGACTGCATGTTGTCCATGCAGAAACCTTAGCTGGGCAAAGTTGGGATGTAGGTGAGGTTAATTTGAAGTGGTATCTTTGGATCTCTCCTTTCAGTACCCTTCCTAGCCATCTGGTGTCTTATTTTCCAAATGCCCAGGACTCTCATGCAACTACTAGCTCAGTGACCCACTCAGTTTTGCATCCCTCAGGCAGAATTAATTGCTCAGGACCTACCTCTACCCTTGATACCATTTAAAAAAAAAGCAGCTGTTTGTTCTGTGACCTGTTCTTGTCTAGTGAACATGATCTTTTATCACCCAGTGATGTCACTTGGAATGATAATGAGTTAGCTCTCTTTTGAGTATTTACCTTTTAGAAGGAGATTCTTGAATACAGATAATTACTTAATCCAAAGAGTCTAAATGGTGGGGGCTCTTGGGTGGCTCAGTCGGTTGAGTGTTGGACTCTTGGTTTCAGCTCAGGTCATGATCTCGCGGTTTCATGGGTTTGAGCCCCACATCAGGCTCTGCACTGGTAGCGTGGAGCCTGCTTGGGATTCTCTCTCTCTCCCTCTCTCTCTGCCCCTCCCCACTGCTCTGTCTCTGTGTCTCTCAAAATAAATAAATAAGCTTAAAAAAAGAGTCTAAATGGTGGGAAAAGAGTCTAAATGGTGGAATTTCATGCACTGGAACAATCCAGAGGGGAGAGACTTCCGGGAAAAGGACCCTTCTCAGCTCTTCTCACATTAAACCATATGGGTTAACCATCTACACTACCTATGCACAAGGCCAGTCTGGATAAGTGCAACTTTCATTTCAGTGTCCTTAATCTCCTATTACCATTTCCATAACACACCATGTATTTGTTTGTGATCAGTCCTGAGACCCTATAAAATATTAAATCACAACAAAATTTTCACTAAATTTTACTTGGGCAGGAAAATGGGCTCATGTTGAAGAGCTTTCCAATAAGGGAAAAGAACAAAAGTGAATCAGAAAATAAGTAATGGAATAGATCATTACCCAAACATTCTGATTACATGTCAGCCTAATTCTCAGAGAGGGTACTACCAGATTTATTTTGCTGTAGGTTGTTAAAATTTAAGTGGGTGGTCCCAATCAAATCCCAAAGCAGCCTTGGGTTTCATAATCATTCACTTTGCACTACCCAAAAAGACTTCCGGGGACTTCTCTCCTCTGTTTCTGTATTTAGCAACTAGGATACGCTCAAGTAAACAGAAAAGCTTTTTGGTTATAGGCCCTTATTCTCCTCGAATTCATGTTTATTCAGTCATCTACTGGATATTTATTGAATGACTACTATGAACCAGATATGGTGATGGGTGATACAACGGTGAGCAGAAGCAGAGCAAGCTCTTGTCCCCGAGGAATTACAGCTTGGCTAACTATGACAAATCCTGCATATGATCAACAGTAGTGTGCTGACTGCAGGCGAGGAAGCCTGGGCTTTGGTGTTGCACTGGGGAGGGCCTCCAAATCACAGTGGTCTATGAAAAAGGGACTAAAACATAGTAATTCTTGCCCAAATGGCTAAGGAATCATGTATGGATATCTTCAATATCCTTCAGAGTACCAGGTGAAATTTACCTCCAATATTGTATGCTGAGAAGTTAATATTTGCAGCTCTTTTTAAAAAAATTTTAAATGTTTATTTATTTTGAGAGAGAGCAAGCAGGGGAGGGGCAGAGAGAGAGGGAGACACAGAATCCGAAGCAGGCTCCAGGCTCTGCGACATCAGCACAGAGCCCGACCCGGGGCTCCAATTCATGAACCACGAGATCATGACCTGAGCTGAAGTCAGACATTTAACCTAACGAGCCACCAAGGCGCCCCGATATTTGCAGCTCTTACACTGGCCACTGTGTAACTCAAGTTTGATGAACTTTCAGTAAGGAAAGGTGGAAGAGCTAGAAGGGAGCTTTGAGGTAATAGCACTTGACCTTTTTCAACTGCAGCACCTCTGAGGGTAATAACACACACCATGTGTGTTATTGTGATGGCCTATTATGGGGTAGAGGTGGGAGATAATACAGAATTACCTTCTTAGTTGGGGAGGCAGGAAGGGGTAAATGTAGTTTTAAAAAGCTGGATCATTCTGGGACGCCTGGGTGGCTCAGTCGGTTAAGCCTCCGACTTCTCACGGTTCGTGAGATCATGACCTGAGCGGAAGTCGGACGCCTATATGACTGAGCCACCCAGGCGTCCCCAAACCGTAAGTTTTAGTAATGAAAAGATCATTTTACAATGTCTATGTGCGGGAAAACAAGTTAGAGGGTCTTATGAAAGGTTTAAATCAATCAATAGTCAATAATCTTGTCTTTGGAACTTTGGTTTCAAAACAAGGCAAAACAAAGAATTAGAGATGTTAATGTTAGGGTTCCAGGAAACCAAAAACAAACCACCAACATAACTAAAAGCAAAGCACGGGGGCGGGGGAGCAGGGGGGAGGTGTTACAACTAACAGGTTATCAAAATGTCATAGTACTTTCCATTTGGTCCATTTTTTGAATAGAGGTCAAAAGAAAATGGACCAGGATCGAGGAAAGCTAGATTCCTCTAGCTCTGGGTATCTTCTCAACTATACAGTGGAGATGATTTTTGCTTTCTTAAAGGCTGCAGTGGAGAAGGGATTATAAATATTTATAAACTATATAGTGTGGTAGAACTATACTGTTGTAGAAACCACCTCCCCTGATAACTGACTCAATATTCTTTTTTTTCTCTTGACTGGGTACTCTTAACCTTTTGGCGAGTCACAGATCCCTTCGAGGATCTGATGAAAGCTACAGAGCCCTTTTTGCAGAGAAATGCACATACAAATTTTTGCAGAACTGTGAGCCTGGAGCCATAGAACCCAAAACAAGGAGCCCCCACTCTGTATCAGATTTGCTCACAGATTGACCTGGGGGCTCTATAGTGTTAATAGGACACAGAAACAGAAAGCAGCAGGCACAGCCATGTAATGAATTCATTGTAGTCGGTATAGTTAAGAAACTGGGAAATCAAAACACAGGGGTCATACATTTACATTGCTGTGTCTAAAATTATGAAGTAAAATGCTGATTTACCCTGAATATCATAAAACTCAAATTGCAGGTTCCGTCCAAGATACTTAGAATTTTTTCCACTGTTCCTATTTGCTCACATCTTTCAACTTCTTTCCAGTTAAGCTTTGCAATTAAAATTCTTTTTCTTCAGTTCATTTGGAAGTGACTATAAAACCTGCTGACATTAAATCAGCTTCATCTCTATTGGGTTTCCTTTATGAACAGATAACAATCTGATCAATATCCAGTGCCCCTAACAACCTTAGTTTATACAAATCAGTGATTTATTGTTAACAAACCACTTCACTGAAAATGCCAATAGCCCACAACTTAACTGAGGCTTGGTTCCATCTGTTTCTTATTAAAGAACGAAGATCAGTTTTTTTTTCACACCCACAAAGCCTATTACCTCAGACTAATAAAGTCAGCATTTACGAAGAGTAAACGCCTTCAGACCAGACAGGCCCAATTAGACACAACTCTCTGATCACGCTAAAAAGGATTGGAAAGAAATGATTTCCCCTGTCATCATTTTTAACCCTGGCATTCAATAAACAGAAGTTTAATTCCTTAAGAAGATGCCTCCCTGATTAATATTTGTAAAGATCAGCGCTCACAATATTTATGTGAGTTTTGCCTATCAACGACATGGTTCACGTTTACAAAACTCATTTTAGCTACTGGGTTGTTAAGTCTCTGACCCCAAATTAATCCAAGTTTGTGGGCTCACCTGGATCACTTACTTTAAGCAATATTTGCAGCATAAGATTTAAATTAAAAAAATAATTTGAAGAGCCACTTGGGAGTCCATTAGAGTTTACGACTGGTAACCATTTGAGTTGTTTCCCTAAATTGAACTCAAGGTTCCACTTACTTTCTTTTGCTCCACATTTAATTAGCAATTCAGAAGATGAGTACTTTTAAAGATTTTAGTGGCAGTTCAAGCTTCATGAATTTTATGGACTTTGGAGTCGGCAAAAGTGAGAAATGTCTTTATGAAGGATTTTAAGGCTTGCATGAGTTTCTAACAGATTTGAAAGAAAAACTGGAAGATTCTAACAACATTTTATTTTTGGTTTTTGAAATACAAATCAGAACTCATTTTTGTTACATGTAACAAGCTTGACATTTCTTTGCAGTACAGGACGGTGACTTAATATAGGTACTTTGAAACTCCCTTTTTAAAAACAACACATTTTATTTTGGAAGAAAAGGGCTTATTAAAAAGATGCATGGGTACACAGGCTGTTATTTTTCATTATATTTTAGTGTTTATGAATTCCGAACTTGGGTAGCATGCCCTCCAACGGAAAATTTGGTCCTTTAAAATATATACGTATTCCTCCTGTAACAAAAATAAAGTTGCAGTGTACTGTTGAGAAAAACAAATATTTGGTATAGGCTTCTGAGTGAGCTTGAGAGACAAGTCAGGATGTGTTTTGACCAGACAGAGGGAACATTCGAAAACCTCCCTAGGAACTCGTGGTGGGACAAATGGCCTGGTGCTACTGGGGTTGTTCTGCCTCACAGGGGACTTGAGGGTATGCGAGAGGGTGCCAAAGACTCACAACAGCCACAGAATTGCTTACTCAAAATTAACCAAGATTCAGTACATAATCATACGCAACAAGAGTAAAACAATCTCAACAATTAATCTATGCCTGGAAAGCAAGTTGCAAGCTTGGACCAAACACCTCAGCAGGAACGATACTCGACAGATTTATAGGACACTGAAGATGAGAGAAGACCTCCATCATCTGCAGATGGTGCCTTGGGCACGAGTACATTAGCTTCCAGGGCACTGGGGACAAGCACAAGACGCACACAGGAAGAATGAATCTGAGCTGCTTAACTTTCCACCATCCTCTTGAGTATTAAACCCAGGCCACCTTTGGCCACTTGCAGTGGTGTCTTTTCTTCTTTATTCTCAATGTAAATACTTGCTCCTTGGGACACCAGCAGTTTTGCTTCTTCCACTCTCTCTTCATCACAGGCTAAGTGTCTGGAATTGAAGACCACAAAGACTGATTACTCCCTACCAACTCCATGTAACGATGAGGATTTCCTGATACATGGTCTGAACTGCACATTATTAGGGAGTATAGTACCAGGGTATTTAATCAGGAAAGGAAAATCAATTTGCCTGGGAAGGACCGCTTGTAAATTAAAATTCAGTGGAATGGCCTTGTAATACCTGATCATAAATCATAATTCTGGACACATTACAGGACAAGAAGGGATTGAAATGCCAGCCTAAGAGCAACTTCCATGTTTTATGGAGATTAGGGTGTTTTTTAATTTTCTAATTTTTGAATTTTTATTTATTTTTTTAATGTTTTTAAAGTTTCATTCATTTTTCAGAGACAGAGAGCGAGCACAAGCGGGGGAGGTACCGAGACAGAGGGAGACACAGAATCCGAAGCAGGCTCCAAGCTGTCAGCACAGAGCCCCATGTGGGGCTCAAACCCACAGACTCATGAGATTATGACCTGAGCCGAAGTCAGACGCTTAACTGACTGAGCCACACAGGTGCCCCTGAGATTAGGGTGGTTTACACCGAATGCACACAATAATTCAGGGCTAGAATTTAGAAAAGCCCCAATCTGTATAACAGGCTAATAGCAAGTTGTGTAGTTTAAATTTTTCAAAGAACCATTTAAAAGATTTTACCTCATTTGATCCTTATATCCACCTTGTAAGTCAGCACAGTACTATTATCACCATTTTACAGTTGAAACTGTGACAGAAGTTAGAGTCCTTGCCTGTGATGACACAGCTGAGCAGTAACTGAGGGAGAAACTTTGGCAGGCACTTACAGTTTATCAGGCAGGGTGTTAGGCACATCTCATGTTATTTTATTTAAGCCTCAAAACAATGTAGTGGGGAAGGAATTATTCTTCTCATATTACAGATGAGGAAAGTAAGACTCAGGAAGGTTAATTTACTTCTCCAAGTTACCTAATGTAAGTATTTGATATAGTTGGTTAGGTGGCTAAGCTTGAATTGAGTAAACAGTCTCCAGCTATCCCTCAATCCTAGCCTCTTCCCAGGACCCTTTCCTGCCTGACTCTTCGGGTTCCTCCTTGTTATGGAGAAAAGAGCTAGAAATTGCAAGTCTTTCTAAACAGAGTCACTCAGGACTAAAGAAAAGATTTTTATTTATGTATTTATTTTTTTAATGTTATTTATTTTGAGAGAGAGAGATAGAGATGAAGACCGAATCCCAAGCAGGCTCTGCACCATCAGCACAGAGCCCCATGTGGGGCTCGAACCCATGAATCGTGAGATCATGACCTGAGTTGAAAGCAAGAATCGGACACTTAACTGACTGAGCCACCCAGGTGCCCTGAGAAAAGACTTTTAAAACTGAGAGTGAAGTGGTGCCTGGGTGGCTCAGTTGGTTGAACATCTGATTTTGGCTCAGGTCATAATTTCACCGTTCATGAGTTCGAGCCCAGCATCGGGCTGTGTGCTGTCAGCAAGGAGCCTGCTTCAGATCTTCTGTGTTCCCCCCCACCCTGCCCCTCCCCTGCTCTCTCAAAAATAAACAAACATTTAAAAAACTTAAAAAAAACTAAGAGTTAAGAAAACGGTACTTAAAAAAACTGAATCTCACTTTAGACTAAAAAGGAGATTCATAGAATTTCTGGTTCAAAAAAGTCACCACCCAATAAGGAAGAAAAGTAGCTAAGTAATGCAGAAAAAAATACCAAGGCAGAGGACGGCCTCAGGTCACACATGTAAAGCAATTCCAGATGGATTTGACAGTAACAGTAACTGTCAACCAAAACCAATGCAATGTTAAAAAAAAAAAGCCTATAATAAAATATAGTTAAGTATTTAACTAACTTCAGGGTGAGAAAGGAATTTCTATTCCTGAGGGAAGATGACTAGGTTTGACTGCTTAGAAGTTGAAAAACTTCTGTTCTTTAAAACAATAATGAACATGGACAAACTGGGAAAAAAACAGTTTCAAGTAACACAGCAGGTTAACATTTTTAGTATGTCAATCAAGGGAGCTTAAAAAAATCACTAAAAATAATTTAATTCCCCAAAAGCAAACAGATAAAGGAACCCAAAAAGGTACAAGTTAGAGAAGAAATCTAATTAGTTGAAGGCATTAAAAAACGTTTAACCTCCCTGAAAATGAAAAAATATAAATGATAACTACGAGGCACCATGTCTGATAGAACAAAAGGATAGTTCTAGTGTTGGTGAGGGGGCAACAGGCACCCTCAAACTGTTGCTGGGAGGGTATAATGATACAATTCCTCTGGAAGCAACCTGGCAATACCTAGCAATACTCTTAAAATGTGTGTATTTGTTGACTCAGCAATCCTACTTCTAAGAGTCTATTCTAAGGTAATTATAAGCAAGAGGGCCAGAGATTTTTGTATGAACTTGGTCAATGTGGCATTATTTATACTCGTGGAAAACCCAAAAAAGCTTAAATGTGCAGGAAGAGGAGTGATTAAATTTTGGCACATCCATAAAATGGAACTGCATACGGCCATTCAAAAACATTTTAAAAATAGCAACATTGGAAATGCTCATGATATACTAGGTTAAAAAAACAAGATATAATTACATACATAGCATTATCCCAATTTTGCAAACAAATTTTTTTAAATATGCACATTTGTGTACAAAAGAATGGGAGGAAATATATAAAAAATGACATAGGGAATTTTAATTTTCATCTTCACACATCTGTGTACTTTACCTTTTTTTTTGGTCATACACATGTATTACATTTCCAAGCAGAATAAAAAAAGAAAACGATGTGTAATTAGTGCAAGAGGGCTAATGTCAAGGAGAATACAAATGACTGCTACTTGTCACTTACAGAGGAGTGTTACCCTCAGTGTCTTGGATATTTGTGGATGCTTTGTAGTACAGAAGGATATGAATCATCTTCAAGTTACCCTTGGCTGCCGCCCGGTGCATTGCTGTAGCCTCGTAATGGTCCTTCGCATCTGGATTAGCCCCGCCTTCCAGTAACATGACAGCAATCTGGACCGATGGAGGAGAAAACAACGCAGGTATCAGTTTGTGGCCATAGACAGCTTTAAAACTCAAAAACGGCAGCCAAGGAATGGAACCCTACCTCATGTCTGTTTTTGGAAGCTGCATAATGTAGGGGAGTACAGCCATTTTGGTTGACTGCATTCACCTGGGCACCTTTACCCAGAAGAGCTTTTACGATCTCATCCCGGCCAGCAGACGCAGCAATATGAAGTGGAGACCAACCTGCCTGTGAAAGAGGTAGGCAGCACAAAAACGGGGGGGCGGGGGAGGGTGGTAGAGGAAAGGCACAGGGATTAATACTAGCATGCAGGTAAGGTTTACACAAAGCTGTGTGTGAACGGTTTAAGAAAATAACATTCTTTTTCCCTCATTAAGCACTGCAGAGAATGTGGGCAGTAGATGCATACAAGAGGGGAGAAAAACCACCCATAATCCCCTAACAAATAATTATATATATATACACACACACACACACACACACACACACACACACACACACAATGTGTTCTCAAATTGGGATGGCAGGATATAAAGTTCTGTGAGTTTGCATTTCCCACAATGTCCACTTATCGTTTTGTTGTTATTCTTTGGATTTTTATGTTTATTGCTTGCATATTACTTTATTGTAGAGATATTCATACTGTATTCAACCATTCCTGCATTAAATTGTTTTTATTTCTTGGCTATTATAAGTATTATTTCAGTGAGTATCCTTGAAGAGGAATCTTTGCCTACAAAAAATTCCATCCTTATTCTTCACAAGTTTTATCTTAATAGAGCCAATATCATTACAATAAATCTCTCTATAACAACAAAAGGATATCCAAGCCCTAAGTATTCAGGTCGTATTCACCAAAAACAAAACAAAACAAAAACAAAAAACAACAACAACCCCCCCCCCAACTTCCCAACATAATAAAAAGGATTTGTAGTATTATAGCCTTAATCTGCGTGTTAACCTTAACCTCCAGGGTATGAATGGCAGAATGAACATTCTAAAATAAGGCAACCTCTAGTCCTGTGCCTGGTCACCAGGGCCCCTTGCTGTGACTGCCTAGTCATAAAGGTTTCAATTTTGTTTGTGAGCTTAATACTCAGTTTTCAGTGAACACTAGACTAGAGGCTACAGATAACTTGGGCATTTATCAACTCTGCCTGGTCCTCACATCGTCTTTATCGTTCACAGGCACTCCAAGCTGCAGCAAGAATTCAACAATTTCGGTATGTCCGGCTGAGCAGGCCCAATGCAATGCGGTTCTGCTGTCCTGCACGGGAAACAGAGAAGTGAGGAGATCAACATTCTTGAGATGAAATAGAAGGTAAGAAAGCATAAAAAATTAATATTGAGGCCAGCAAACCTACAGTTTGGAAACAAGAAGTAGAGAGCCCTGGACCCTCAGGTCCTTAAACTATATTACTTATTGCTGTAAGAGACACCAAGGTTTTAGTAACATGGAGGAGAATCCACTGACAGGTGTAATTCTGTGCAGAATACAGCCATGAAAATGGCAGAGCAAGAAACTGATTTCAAGGCTTGGCAGAAATAGAGCTTTGGCTATTTACTGTTATATTATTTATGTTCTTTTATACCAGGCACTGCACTAGGAGTTTTGCAAGCATCATGTCATTTAATCTCCATGTTCCTGTACAGTGGACATGAGCCCCATTTTACAGATGAGGAAACTAAGAATCCTCAGGGTAAGCAATTCGTCCAAGGTCACATAGCTATTAAATGGTGAAGTTGGGACACAAACCCCTGTCTGACACAAAATTTCTAGATACTCTGGTAAAAAAAAAAAACAAATCTTAAAAAAAATTTTTTTAATGTTTATTTTTTTGAGAGAGAGAGAGCACAAGAGCAGGGGAGGGGCATTGAGAGAGGGAGACACAAAATCTGAAGCAGGCTCTAGGCTCTGAGCTGTCAGCACAGAGCCCGATGCAGGGGTGGAACTCGCAAGCTGTGAGATCATGACCTGAGCTGAACTCAGACGCTTAACCAACTGAGCCATTCAGGCCGCCCAAGAACAAATGAATCTTATGGGAAAGAAATGTCTATACAACTAGTTGAGATTATCCACATAATCATTTAAAAATCATGCTACCCACAAAATTAGACAGCAACGTTGCTTTTAAAAAATAATAAGCTAGGAGTTAGTCATTTCTCTCAAAGGGAATTTCCTTTTTGCAGTGACAGCTGTATTTCTTAGCTCTATGGAAACGAATGTGGTATTTCAAACTTTATTACAAAATAATTTCAAACACATAAAAATAGAGGGAATATAATAAAACCCATATGCTTATCACCTAGATTTAGTATTTTGTCATATTTGCCTCACTTAGTTTCCTCCATGACATTTAAAAAAAACAAATCCTAAATATTATGACTTTTCATCCCTAAACATTTCAGTATCTAAAGAAGGATGCTGTCTAAAATAGCTATGAGACCATTATTACACCTATCAAAATTAACACTAACTCCTTTGTAACATCCAAAGCTCAGTCTGTATTCAGATTTCCCCAGTAGTCCCCCAAATGTTTTTTTAACAGTTGCTTTGTTTCCATGAGGCTCCTTACAAGGCCCATAATTTGCATAGGATTGTTGGTTCTTAAGTCTCTTGATCTTAAATAGCTTCCCTCTTTTTTATGCCACTGACTTGATGAATAGATTATTAAAACTTCATTTGACATTATTAAGTTAAATTAAAAGTATTAAAAACGATCAGACCATAATGAAAGTAAACTAAATAAAGATAAGGCCATTTTCAGGTTAAGCAATAAAGGAAAGTTCCAGAGTAAAGTCTCCTGACTTCTACTCTTCTCAAAGACACAAAATGGGGATTCACAAGTATGTGACGCTGTCTGGCTAGTGCTTAGCTGGGTGCCTGTCATGTAGAATGCAATCTATAAATATTTGTTGGCTTGTTGAGGTCACAGTGAATCTCTCTAGAAACGCAGGGTGAAAAGCATGGGGGTCCCTTGAGCCGAAGAGCAGATTTCCCAAAGTCCATTCACTTTTGTTCGGCCTCCGCCTAAGAATGCCCCTTCACCCTCTAAGAAAATCTCACTCACCCTTCAAGGTTTAACCAACCTTCTCTCCTTTGCAAAACCTTTCCAAGTCTCAGGGAGACTGAATCAGGTCCTGCCATTCTATGTTCTGAAAGCCCCATGTAAACTTCTCTCCTGAGTATTCGTAGGACAATGCTACCGGACGCATGATCCAGGGTTACTTTAACAACGTCTGCTTCTTCCACTCGACTTATCCCCAGCTCCTACTAAACTGCCCGCCAGAGAATTGGCTTTCGGTTACATATGTTTCATTGTATACATTTACTAGAAAAAGTAAACAAACACATTAAAAAAAAAAAAAGCCTTCCATCTCCTCCTCACGGGTATCTCAAAGAGTAGGCATTTCTGAGAAACGCGGTAAACGTTCTAGAAATAGCCAAAATTTAGCGTGCTTAGTATGGGCCTCCTCTTCCCCCAAATATTTGAGGTTTACGGGGCTAGCTCCTACCGCCCGATCCCGAGTCCTGAGGTGACCCCGGGGAAGGATAGGGCGGCGGGGGCGGGGATCTGGCCCTCACGGAACCGGCCTCCGTCTGGGCCAGGCCAGGCGGCCACGTTGGGCCTTGTCGACACGGCAGCCTGCGGAGAGGCCCCAGCACTCCTTTACCTGGTCCGTTCTAGTAGCCAGGGATTTATCAGCCAGGATCCTCTCCTTCAACTCCTCCAGCTTCCCGCTGTAGGCCAGGTTGCAGACCATTAGGTTAGATACACACCCCTCCATTTCGCCTTTCCAGGATCTCCGTGCAACACCGGACCAACGACCGCCTCACGTCTCCAGCCTTGACTGCCAATCAAAAGAGCCGACAGAGTTCCACCAATCACTGATCTTTCTCGTGCCTTTGCCCCTTTCCCACCGCGGGGCGCCTCTGGGAGTTGTAGTTCGAGAGCAATTCCGGGAGGGGAGGCTCCTTTGAGGCGGTCGCCGGCTCTGCCCCTAGCAGCGCGGAACTACAAGTCCCAGGGTCCTTGCGGCCGCCGTAGTCAAGTGGCCGGTGGAATTGGCCCAGGATGACAGCTGGAGAATGGAGTCAGGTACGGGGAGCGGCTTCGTGTGGAACCGGGGTGGGTGGTCACTGTTGGGCCATTGAGTCGGCCACGAGAAACGGGTACAGGGTCCTGGCAAGAGAGTTATGGGAGCCTGAAGGTCCTGTCCCACGGGGGCCCTGTGACTTGCAGTGGCAGGCGGAAGGGACAACAGTAGGAGCTGAGGACTACCTCCTGAGCTTGTGTGGATGGCTGTGGCTACCCTCCCCCTCTCTGCCGCCGCCAAAGGAGTGGAAAGAAGTAGGGGTTAATTATTCTGACATATTGGCGGAGCGGCATCAGGGCAGAATTCTGTAACAGCAGTGATAGCATATGCCTCCATAGTAAGGTGATGTGCCAGGGTGATGCCAAAGGCAGGGTGTGAGGCCGTAAGAGCCACTTGATATCTAATTGACCTCGGTGAGTCCATGGCCTGGTGACATCACAACTCGATGAGAGTCTTGATATTGTGGTATGGTGTTGGCCCTTTAGTGTCATGATAACAACGATGGCCTGGAGGCTTTGCTAGAAATATTAAGCTAATAGTGTTTCTATTTATGGAAATCCCAAATAGTGCCATAGCAGAAGAGATGCAAGGCTTATCCTTTATAGGCATATTCAGGAGGGCGTTATGCCAAAACTAGGTAATGATAAGAATACACTCAAGAAAGAGACTGATAATGTTTGTATGTATCCTGTTATAGTGTAGAGCAGGGCTTGGCAAACTTTATGTGAAGGACCAGATAGTAAATATTTTAGGTGTTGCAGGCCAAAAAGCAAAATTGAGGATAATTTGTAGGCACGTATATAACAAGACAGAAAACAAATTTCAACAAATGTTTATTGATGGAATCCAAAAATAAAATAATAGTTGAGTACTTGTTTTGTAATACAGGACTACTAATAAGAATAATGGAATTCTTTTTTTGGGGGATAACATTTGGTTTAATTGGGGATTACAGTCAGTGTTCCCCATCGTAAGAATCATGTCAAATGTTCATCTGTTAATGCTGATCCGTAATGAGATTTTTTATTTCATCTTTGTAAACGTCTCTTCGCATTGATAGGTACTGCCAAATACTGATATCAACCGACAAACATACCCTTGTTAACTTTTATTTGACTTTTTAAATTTCAGCATAGCTTTAGTTTTATAGAAAAGTTGCAAAGATAGAGCAGAATTCCTGTGTACCCTTCACCCAGTTTCCCTTACTGTTGCTTTCCTATTTTTAACAGCTTTATTGAAATATTTTTTTACATTGAATAAAATTCACTCACTTCAAGTGTACAATCAAATGATTTTTAGTAACTTTACTTAGTAGTGCAGCCATCCCCATAATCTGTTTTAGAACATTTTCGCTCTCCCAATAAGATTGCCCTCATGCTTATTTATAGTTAATTCTTATTCCCACTCCCAGCCCCAGGTAACCACTGATCTACTTTCTGTCTCTATAAATTTGCCCTTTTTTGAGATTTAATTTAAATAAAATCATACAATATGTGGTCTTTCATGCCTGGCTTCTTTCACTGAGCGTAATATTATTAAGGTTCATCCATATTGTAGAATGTATCGATACTTCATTGCTTTTTATTGCCAAACAGTATTCTACTTTATAGCTATGACACATTTTGTCTGTCTACTTACTAGTTAATAGTTTGTTTCCAGTTGTTGGCTATTATGACTAATGCTGCTAAGAACATTTGTGTGCAGGTCTCCCTGTAGACATATGTTTTCATTTCTTATTGGTAGATACCTAAGGGTGGAATTACTATAACATATGGCAAATTTACGTGTAACTTTTTAAGAAGCTGCAAAACTGTTTTCCAAAGCAGCAGCACTATTTTGTTTTTCCCCCAGCAATGAATGAGGGTTTTTGTTTCTCCAGATCCTCACCAACATTTGTTATTGTCTGTCTTTTTACTATAGCCATTCTAAATGGATATGAAATGATAACTCATCTGGTTATAATTTGTATTTCCTTAACGACTAATGATGATGAACATAATTTTATGTGCTTATGAGTCAGTTGTGTATCTTCTTTGGTGAAGTGTCTGTTCATATATTTTTTCCACTTTTGAATTGAGTTATGATCTTTATTACCTTTTTATTGTTGAGTTGTAAGAATTGTTGATGTATTCTAAATACAAGTCCCTGCCAGATGGATGATACGTGGATATTTTCTTCTTGTCTATTGCTTGTCTTTTCATTTTCTTAATGGTGTCTTTTGAAGTGCAAAAGTTTTGAATTTTGGTGAGGTCCAATTTATAATTTTTTCTTTTGTAGGCCATGCTTTTGATGTTATGCATTTTTAAAAAATGTACAATTTGATTATTATTAATGTAATTTAGAGTTGTGTTACCCTCACTGCAGTCTTAGTTAAAAGATTTCCATCCCCCCAGAAAGAAACTTCGTGCTCATTTTCAGTCACTCCCCATTTCTACCTCCTGCCTTAGGCAACCAATACTTTCTTTTTCTACAGATTTTCTTTTTCTGGGTTTTCACATGAACAGAATGACACAATATGTGGTCTTTTGTGTCGGCCTTCTTTCACATAGCATGTTTTTGACATTTATCCAAATTTTAGTATTTATCAGTAACTTTGTTCCTTTTTGTGGCTGAATAATATTCCATTGTATGGTTTTACAACATTTTATTTATCGGTTCATCAGTTGATGAGAATTTGGGTGGTTTCTACCTTTTGTTTATTATGAATAATGCTTCCCTATGAACATTTGTGTGCAAGTTTCTGTGCAGACATGTTTTCATTTCTCTTGATACATAACTACTTGTAGAATTGCTGGGCCACAAGCAACTCTATTTAACTTTGTGAGGAACTGCCAAACTGTTTTCTACCACCTCGGCACCATTTTACATTCCCACCAGCAATGCATGAGGCTTTCAGTTTCTCTGTATCTTTACCAACGCTTGTTAATGTCTACCTTTTTTATTATAGCCATTCTAGTGGGAGTGAAGTGGTATCTCACTGTGACTTTGTTGTTTTGACTTGTGAGAGCATGGGAAGTGTATAAAGCATGTGGACATTGCTTTTGACTCAAACAATGTTAGTTGTTGAAATGACTTTCCTGCAGTGTAACTTTCACAAGGAAGGCTGTTTGCCTTGTTATTTTAGATTGGATTGATTAAGGAACATTATCAAGTCTTCAGCAAAAGCTAATTTCCAGAGCCATTCAGTGTTTGATAATAGTGGTTGAGGGCAGTTTTCCCAGCAGTTAAAAAATGTAAAAATCATTACTACCTTGTTTACCGTAGAAAAACACACAAGTGGACTTCATTTGGCCTGCCAGATGCTAGTTTGCTGATGGGCTGATGTAGAGTAAAAGTGTCCTGTATGTAGTAGGTGTTCAGTAAATGTTTATCTTGTTGATTACAGAGATACAGCAGGCTTGTTGTATGGTATTCACACAGGAGTGAATATAGTAACATTTTACCTTAATAATACATCAAGGAATTGGATTTGATTGCTAAAAACAGCTGGAAAAACAACTCGAAGTACCTCTCCTACTCAGTGACTTGTTTGGGTAATCTTCTTTTATAGATGATGTGCTGTACTTTTATTTTATTTATTTTTATTTATTTTTTTATTTTGATACAACATGGCAGTTAACTTTCAATTCTGAGTCCCTTAAGGCTAAGGGTAAGGTACCCCTTGGCTTTTTGAAAGCTGAAAGATAAACAGATGTATAAGGGAGAAGGTCCCTTTTGTCTCTGGCCCCAAGTTATGAAGGAACAATGTGGTTACTGTTTATCTATCAAGAGTCAAAGAGGCCCCTGTTGGGACTGACTCCCTTGCTGCTCTTATGATTGAATGTTTCCTATTGGCTTTTCTACTGGTCACCTAGACTGTAGGTCCTAAAACATGCCAAGTTCATCTTCTGGACTTAATAATGTTAAGGATAACTAACATTTATAGATCACCTGTGTCAGTTATTGGTCTTATCTCATTTAATCCTTCACAACAACCTTATGAGGTAGGTACTATTGTCCCTCCAGTCCCCGCCTATTTAAAACTGAGAATGCTGGTTCAGAGAATTGAGGTAATCTAACATGCCTAAGGCCACACAATTTAGTAAAAGTTGGAGCTAAAGTTGAAATCCAGGACTATTCTACTCCAAAGCCCTAGCACTTAACCACTACAACATACTGCTCAGTATTGCTAAAGATGAAATTATGTATTAATGAAAACCTCAGATGATGCAATACTAATTCCTGTAGCTCTTTGGGCTGTAACTCTACCTCTGTAGGGAAATGACATGTTTTTCACACTCTAGAGCAACGCTGTTGTATAGAACTGTTTGTGATGATGGAAAAGTTCTGTATCTATGCTTTTCTAGTTTGGTAGTGTTAACTTTAAAAGTGGCAGTGATTTTAACAGCAAAAATAGGTTTATTAAGGAATAGCAGAGAATCAAAATTCAAGACATGTAAGCTACCGCAAAACCATAGGCAAGTCTGGAGAACAAAGGAGAGGAAGGCTCTTTTTGAAAAGGGGGGAGTTGGTAGGAGCTGTTCTAAGCAAAAAGTCCATTGGGGTAACCTGGGAGTTTGAAGTGTAGTGGCTTTTTACTGGTTGAACTGTGAGTCTCTCATTGGCTGGTCTGGTTCCACCCAAGGAGAAAATCGTTCTTCCTCCTGCTGGGATAGTAGCATATAGGCTTCTTTCTGATGGGAATACAAGATAGGTCTCTTCCTGTTGGGGGTCTGTGATTGACAAACCTCCCTTTCTAGCCTCTTGATTCCATTTTATTGATGTTTCCCATTTATTAATTTTCACAATCGCCACTGTTCACATTGAACACTTGAAATGTGTCTAGGAACTAAAATTTAAACTTTATTTAATTTTAATTATTTTAAATTTAAACAGCTTCATGTGGCTAGTGGTTATCATTTTGGACAGTGCAGAGAGAGCTAATTTCCCCCCAGGTGCTCCTTTCTAATTAGAAAGGTGATAAGTATCACAAAATATTTTACTCAGTGCAAATATTCTTTTCATAGCATAACTGGAAATGAAAATATTCTATAGTGAAGCAAACCTGAGGATACCTTACACAGGGTGAATGTGAATCAATTAACCATATAATAGTCTCAGGGATATATTCTGGGTTAACCAGAATGAAACTCCTCCATCCCTACCACTTACTGGATAAAGTTTGAACAACTGGCATGAAGGTACTTTGCAATTCATTTTTCATTGTTTAAAGATGTAATCCGTTTATGTGGCTTATTGCAAACATAATTGACAGTTGCCTGATTTAAGAGGAGACGTTTTAATCTGTGGCTCTAATATTAAAAAAAAAATAATGTTTATTTTTAAGAGATAAAGAGAGAGTGTCAGTGGGGCAGGGGCAGAGAGAGAGGGAGACACAGAATCCGAAGCAGGCTCCAGGCTCTGAGCTGACAGCACAGAGCCTGATGTGGGGCTCGAACCCACAGACTAGCAAAGTCATGACCTAGGCTGAAGTAGGACGTTTAACTGACTGAGCCACCCAGGTACCCCTAATATTTTTTAAACACATGTTTTGATCTTACAGATAAATGTCTTTGGTGTTGCATGTCGCTGGCCTATATAAACCTTCCCCATTTAAAATCTATCCCTTCATAAAACTGGCTGTTATAATAAAACATTTTATTTATTTGTTCCTTGGGTTTCAGCTTCCACTTTCTTCTTTCTGAGTGATTTGCCTTCTAAGTGGTTTCTTTAAACTTTTTATTATCAATAACAAAAGACTCACAAGTTGTAAAAATAGTACAAAAAGTCTCCATATATTCTTCCTCCAGTTTACCCCAGACATTTTATATAATCATAATACAATATGAAAAGCAGGAAATTGACACTGGAATGATGTGTGTGCACAGTCTTGTGTTACTTTATCACATGAGTGGATTTGCGTAACCATCACAGCAATCAAGATACAGAACTATTCCATCACTAGAAAGCTGCCCTTTTATGGTCACACCTACCACTAACTGCCATTGTCTGTACCCCTGACAAATATTAATTTGTTCTCCTTCTCTATAATTTTGTCATTTTGTGAATTTTATACAAATGAAATCATAAAATATGTAACTTTTCCAATTTTTTTTTACTTCATAAAAATGACCTTCAGATCCACCCAAGTTGATAGGTGTATCTATAGTTTGTTTTTTTATTGTTGAGAAGTACTCCATGCTTTGGATATACCAAAATTAGGGTTAGGTTGAACCCTTCTACTATTGAGGGACATTTTGGTTTCCAGTTTGGGGCTACTGTAAATAAAATTGTTATGAACACTTGAGTATAGGATTTTGTTTGGACCTAAATTTTCATTTCTGTGATATAAATGCCCAGCAGAGCAATTGCTGGGTCATATGGTAAGTATATGTTTAGTTTTTAAAGAAACTGACAGACTTTTTCCAGAGTGGCTATACCATTTTGCATTCCTATCAGTAGCGTATGAGAGTTCCAGTTTCTCTGTATCCTTGCCAGTACTGGTATTGTCATTGTTTTATTTGAGCCATTCTGATAGGTGCATAGTGCTTGATACCTTATGATTTTATTTGAATGTTTCTAATGGCTAATGATAGTGAACATTTTTTGTGTGTTTATTTGCCATCCCTGTATCTTCTTCCATGAAATGTTTCTTCATGTACTTTGCCCATTTTCTAAAATGCATTGTTTGTTTTTTTTAACTGTTGAGTTTTGAGAGTTCTTTATATAGTTTAGATACAAGTGCTTGGTCATATGTGTAATTTGCAAGTAGCAGTCTGTGGCTTGTCTTTTCATCTTATGAATAGGATTTTTCACAGAGCAAGAACGTAATTGTGGTGAAGTCCAATTCATCGATTTTTTGTCTTTTATGGATTATGCTTTTGTTGTTGTGTATAACTCTTAATTAAGCCCTGGATCTCAAAGATTTTCTCCTAGATTTTTTCTAAAAGATTTATGGTTACATTTTACATTTGAAGTCCATGATCCATTTTTTTGTAATTTTTGTATATAGTGTGAGGTTTGAGTTGAGATTAAATTTTTTTTAATGTTTATTTTTGAGAGAGAGAGCACGCGCACGCGAGCAAGGGAGGGCAGAGAAAGACGGAGACCAAGGATTTAAAGTGGGCTCTGTGCTGACAGCAGAGAGCCCAATGTGGGGCTTGAGCTCACAACCACAAGATCATGACTTGAATTGAAGTTGGATACTTAACCGACTGGGCCACCCAGGTGCCCCGAGATTAATATTTTAAACTATGGCTATCCGATTGTTTCAGTTTCACTGAATCGCTTTTGTACCATGGTAAAAAAAAAATGAGTATGCTGAATTCGAATAGGCCTATTTCTGGGTTTTCTGTTCTGATTCATGTGTCTGTCTATGTGTCTGTCACTCTGCCGTACCCCAAAGTCTTCATTACTATAGCTCTATAATAAATTTAAAAGTAGGGTAGAGTGATTCCTCCTCCTTTATTATTTTTTCAATATTGTTTGTTTCTTTTCCTGTTCCTATACATTTTGGAATAATCTCGCCTATATCTAAAAAATATTTTTGCTAGGATGTTGATAAGAATTATATTCGACCTGTATATCAGTTTGGGGAGAATTGACATCTTTACTATGTTGACCCTTCCAATCCGTGAATGGTGAATATCTCTCCATTTATTTATATTTTCTTTCATTTCTTTTATCAGCATTGTATCATTTTTAGCATTGTGTAGTTTTCAGCATACAAGTCCTGTACATAGTTTTTGAGAATTATTACTATTTCATTTATTTGAGTGACTCCTAATGGTATTGTATTTTTAATTTTGGTTTCCATGTGTCCATTGCTAGTAATGCAAATGATTTTTGTATGACGAGCTTGTACCCTGCATTGTTGCTGAATTTCCTGACTACATTCTAGGAGGTTGTTTTTATTTATTTGTTTGTTTTGGTAGATTTCTTAGGATTTTCTTTGTAGACTATCTTGTCATCTGCAAATAGGGACAATGATGTTTCTTCCCTTTTACTCTATAGGCGTTTTATTTATTTATTTTTTTTCCCATATTGTTCTGTCTAGGACTTCCAGTATTGTGTTGAATAGCAGTGGTGAGCGCTTGCCTTGTTTCCAGTCTTAAGGAAGGAGTGGTTAGTCTCTCAGCATTAAGTATGATGTTAGCCGTAGGGTTTTTGTTTTTGTTTTTGTTTTTTTGGCAGATAATTCTTTTTAAAGTTGAGGCAATTCCTTTTCAGTTACTAGTTTTCTGAGGATTTTTATCATGAATGAGTGTTGAATTTTGTTAAACAGCCTCTTCTGTATCAGTTGATATGACCATATTATTTTTCTTATTTAGTCTTAATATGGTGGATTACACGGATTGATTTTCAAATACTGAACGAGCTTTGTATCCCTAGAATAAACCCACGTGGTCATATAGTGTATAAATTTGTTTATATAGTGCTGAATTCTATTTGCCAATACTTTGTTAAGGATTTGTGTGTATGTATTCATGAATGATATTGGCTTGTTATTTAATTTTTTGTGCTGTCTTTGTCTGATTTTAGTACCAATGAAATGTTGGCCTTATAAGAGTTGGGAAGCATTCACTCTTCTATTTTCTGGAAGAGATTGTGTAATATCAGTATTAATTCTCCTCTAAGTGGTTGGTGGAATTCTTCAGTGTAACCATTTGGACCCAGAGATTTCTTTTCTTGGAGTTTTAAAAGTGCAGATTCAATTTCCGTAATAGTTATAGGGCTACTCAAATGATCTATTTCATATTGGGTGAGTATGTGTTTACACTTTTCAAGAAATTGGTCCCGTCTACCTAAATTGTAAAATTTATATGTGTGAATTTGTTTGTAGTATTCCCTTATTATCTTTTTGGAGTTTGCAGAGTCTCCAGTGATATCCCCTGTCTCATTCTGATATGAATTTGTGTCTTCTTTCTTTTTTAATTTATCACTCTTGCTAGGAGTTTATTTTATTGATCTTTTCAAAGAATCAGCTCTTTTATTTCATTGATTTTCTGTACTGATTTCTAAATGTTTTTAACATTTATTTATTTTTGAGAGACAGAGACAGAGCATGAGCGGGGGAGGGGCAGAGAGAGAGAAGGAGACAGAATCTGAAGCAGGCTGCAGGCTCAGAGCAAGCTGTCAGCACAGAGCCTGATGCGGGGCTCGAACCCACAAACTGTGAGATCATGACTTGAGCTGAAGTCAGATGCTCAACCGACTAAGCCACCCAGGCGCCCCTGTACTGATTTCTAGTTTTAAATCTTATCGATTTCTGCTCTTATCTATTATTTCCTTTTACTTCTGTTGGGTTTATTTTGCACTTCTTTTTGAGGTAGGAAATTATATTTTTTAATTTGAGGCTTTTCCTCCTTTCTAAGGCAAACATTTAGTGCTATAAATTTCCCACTCAGCAGTGGTTTTAGCTGCACGTCACATATTTTTATTGTGGTAAAAAATACATAATATGAGATCCACCCTCTTAACAAATTTTTAAGTGTACATTACAATATTGTTAACTATAGGCATGATGTTGTATGGAAGATCTTTAGAACTTTTTAATCTTGCATGACTGAAACTCTATACCCATTGAACAGCACCCCCCCCCCACCGTTTCCCCCTTTGCCCAACCCCTGGAAACCACTGTTCTACTTTCTGTTTCTTTGAGTTTGACTACTTTAGGTACCGTATGTAAATGGAATGAGGCAGTGTTTGATGATCTTCTGTGACTGGTTTATTTTACTTAGCATATTATCCTCAAGGTTCATCCAAGTTGTAGCATGTGACAGGATTTCTATTTATATAGTAGACTAATATTCTCTTGTATGTATATACCACATTTAAAAAAAAATCCATTCATCCGTTGAAGGACATTTAGGTTATTTCTACCTCTTGGCTATTGTGGATAATGCTTCAATGAACATGGCAGTGCAAATGTCTTTTCAAGATTCTGATCTTAGTTCTTTTGGATAAATACCCGGAAATGGGATTGCTGGATCATATGGTAGTTCCATTTTTAATTTTTTGAGGAACTGTCATAGGGCTTTACCTAATGGCCATTCCATTTGTTCATTCCCACCAACAGTGCACAAGGTTTCCAGTTTCTCCACATTTTCACCACTACTAGTTATTTTTTATTTTTTTTATAATAGTCATCCTAATAAGTATGAGGTGATTTTGCATTGTAGTTTTGATTTGCATTTCCCTGACAATTAGCAATGTGGTTTTGATTTGCATTTTGCTGACAATTAGCAATGTAGAGTATCTTTTCATATGCCTGTTAGCTATTTGTATGTCTTCTATGGAAAAAAGTCTATCCAAATCCTTTGCTTAATGTTAAATAAAGTTATTTGGGTGTTTTTGTTTTTGCTATTGAGTTGTAGCCGTTCCTTACATATTTTGGATATTAACCACTTATCAGATACATGGTTTGAATATATTTTCTCCTATCCCATAGATTGCCTTTTCATTCTGCTGATTTTTTTTTCTGAATAGAAGCTTTTAAGTTTGGTGTAGTCCCACCCGTCTGTTTTTGTGTTGGTTAACTGTGCCTTTTTTTTTTTTAGTGTCATATTCAAGAAGTTATTGCCAAGACTAATGCCATGAAGCTTTTGCCCTACTTTCTTTGAGGCATTTTATAGTTTTAGACCTTATGTTGAAGTCTTTAATTTTGAGTTGATTTTTGTGTATGGTGTAAGATAAGGACCTGATTTTTCTTTTGCATATGAATGTTGTTTTCCCAACATTGTTTGTTGAAGAGACTATCCTTTCTTCATTGTGTACTCTTGGCATGCTTGTCAAAGAACATTTGGCCATATATGTGTGAGTTTATTTCCGGGCACTATGTTCTATTTCATTGGTCTATGTGTCTATCTTTATGCTGGTACGATACTGTTTTGATTGCTGTAAACTTTAACATATTTTGAAATTAGGAAATGTGTGGCCTGTAGCTTTGTTTTTCTTTCTCAAGTGTCTTTTGTCTATTGAGGTCCTTTGTGGTTTCAAATGAATTTTAGCATTATTTTTTCTATTTCTGTAAAAATGCCACCGGGATTTTGATAGGGATCACATTCAATGTGTAGATTGATTTGGATAGTGTGGACATTTGCACAGTATTGTCTTCTAATCCATGAACATGGGATGTCTTGCAATTTACTTGTGTCTTTAAATTCCTTTCAGCAGTGTTTTGTCATTTACAGTGTACATGTCTGTCACCTCCTTGGTTAAATATATTCCTAAGTATTTTATTATTTTTGATGCTATGTTAATGGAAACATTTTCTAAATTTTTTTCCAGATAGTTCATTATTATTATATGGAAATGTAACTGATTTTGTGTATGTTCATTTTGTATCCTGAAAAAACCTAAATTTAGAGTATATGCTAAATTCACTTATTAGTTCTGACAATTTTTGTGGAGTCTTTAGGATTTTTACATGTAAGGTTATGTCATGTACAAGCAAAGCTAATTTTATTTCTTCCTTTCTGATTTAAATGTCTTTTTATTTATTTATTTATTTGTCTAATTGCTCTGGCCAGGACTTCTAGTACCAGAGTGAGTAAAAGTGGTGACAGTGGGAATCCTTATTTTGTTCCTGATCTTAGGAGAAAAACTTTCAGTTTTTCACCATTGGTATGATGTTATCTATGGACTTTCTATATATGACCTTTATTATTTTGAGGTAATGGCCTTTTATCCTTAGTTTTTTAAATTTAGAATACTCAACGTTTCACCATGAAAGGGTATTGAATTTTGTCAAATGCTTTTTCTGAATCTGTTGAGATAATCATGTGATCTCCCCCTTCATTCTGTGGATGCGGTGTATCACACTGATTGATTTGCATATGTTGAGTCATCCTTGCATCCCAGGACAAATCCTACTTGGTTGTGGTGTATGATTTTTTTATGTTTTTTTTTTATTTTATTTTTGAGAGAGAGAGAGAGACAAAGTATGAGCAGGGGAGGGGCAGGGGGAGAGGGTGGGACACAGAATCCGAAGCATGCTCCAGGCTCTGAGTTGTCAACACAGAGCCCAACGCAGGGCTCAAACTCACATACTGTGAGATCATGACCTGAACTGAAGTTGGACGCTTAACTGACTGAGCCACCCAGGCACCCCGGTGTATGATTTTTTTAATATGCTGTTGAATTTAGTTTGCTCATATTTTTGAAGTTTTTGCATCTATATTCATTAGGGATGTTGGCCTGCAATTTTCATTTCTTCTAGTGTCTTTTTCTGGTTTTGGCATCAGGGTAGGGCCAGCCTCACAAAATGAGTTTGGAAGTATTCCCTCCTTTTCAGTCTTTTGGAAGAGTTTAAGAAAAATTGGCTTCTGAAATTACTTTTAAAAAGAATAAAGTTGATTAAAAGAATGAACTTAAAGTTAATTCTTTAAAAGAAGTTAATTCTTTTTAAAATGTTTGGTAGAATTCACCAGTGATTCCATCTGGACCTAGACTTTTTTGTTGTTGTTGGGAGTTTTTTTTTTTTTTTTTGATTACTGATTCAATCTCCTTACTAGTTATACTTCTGTTCAGATTTTCTGTTTCTTCACGATTCACTATTGATAAGTCATATGTATTGAGGAATTTAACCATTTCTTCTAGTTTGTCCATTTTGTTGGCTTATAATTGTTCATAGTAGTTTCTTATAGACCTTTTAATTTCTGTGCCATTGGTTGTGATATCTCCTCTTTCATATCTGATTTTATTTAGCTGGGTATTCTCTTTTCTTACCTATTGTAGCTAAAGATATGTCAATTTTGTTGGTCTTTTTATTTTATTTATTTCTTTTTAAAATTTTATTCATTTATTTTGAGAGACAGCAGCATGAGTGGGGGAGGGGTAGAGAGAGGGAGAAAGAGAATCCCAAGCAGGTTTGGTGATGTCAGCATATGGAGCCTGATGTGGGCCTCAGATCTCACGAACTGTGAGATAATGACCTGAGCCAAAATCAAAAGTCAGATGCTTAACCGAGCCACCCAGGTGCCCCTTGTTGATCTTTTTTAAAAAACCACCTATTAGTAATTAATAAACATCTAGCCAGACTCACCAAAAAATAAAAAATAAATAAAATAAGGGAGGGAGGGAGGGAGGGAGGGGGAGAGAGAGAGAGAGAGAGAGAGAGAGAAAGGACTCAAACAAAATCACAAACCAAAGAGGAGAAATAGCAACCAACACCACAGAAACACAAACAATATTAAGAGAATGTTATGAAAAACAATATGCCAACAATTTAGGCAGCCTAGAAAAATGGATGAATTCCTAGAAACATGTAACCTAAAAAAACTGAAGCAGGAAGAAATAGAAAATTTGAACAGATTGATTACCAGCAAGGAGATTGAATCAGGAATCAAAAAACTCCCAACAAACAGAAGTCTAGGTCCAGACAGCTTCACAGGCAAATTCTACCAAACATTTAAAGAAGAGTTAATACCTATACTTCTCAAACTATTCTAAAAAATAAAAGAAGAAGGAAAACTTCCAAATTCATTCTATGAGGACAGTATCACCCTGATACCAAAACCAGATAAAAATACCACACACACACGAAAAGAGAGAACTATAGGCCAATATCTCTGATGAACATAGATGCAAAAATCCTCAACAAGATACTAGCAAACTGAATCCAACAATACATTAAAAAAAATCATTCACTATGATCAAGTGGGATTTATTCCTGGGATAGAAGTGCAGTTCAGTATTCACAAATCAATTGACGGGATACATCACATGAATAAGAGAAAGGATAAAAACCATATGATTATTTCAGTAGATGCAGAAAAAGCATTGCACAAAGTACAATGTATACTCATGTCTAAAAGCCAAAACAAGCTTGAAAAAGAAAAGCAAAGCTGGAGGCATCACAATTCTGGACTTCAAGTTATATTACACAAAGCTGTATCCATCAAGACAGTATGGAATTGGCACAAAATAGACACATAGATCAATGGAACAGAATTAAAAAAAACAGAAATAAACCCACAATTATATGATCAATTAATCTTTGACAAAGCAGGAAAGAACATCCAATGGGAAAAAGATACTTTCTTCAATAAATGGTATTGGGAAACCTGGTCTGCTACATGCAAAAGAATGAAAATAGATCACTTTCTTACAACATACACAAAAATAAACTCAAAATGGATTGAAGACCTAAATTTGAGACCTGAAACCATAAAAGTCATAGAAGAGAGCACAGGCAGTAATGTCTCTGACATCAGCCATAATAACATTTTTCTAGATATGTCTCCTGAGGCAAGGGAAATAAAAGTAAAAATAAATTTTGGGGACTACATCAGAATAAAATGCTTCTGCACAGCAAAAGAAACAATAAACAAAACTAGAAGGCAACCTACTGAATGGGAGAAGATTATTTGCAAATGACACATCCAATAAAGGGTTATATACAAAAAAATTAAGAACTTATACGACTCAACACTCCCCAAATAATCCAATTAAAAAAGAGAAGACACAAACAGAAATTTCTCCAAATAAGATCTACAGATGGCCAACAGACACATGAAAAATGTTCAGCATTGCTTGTCATCAGGGAAATGCAGATCGAAACCATGATGAGGGGTGTCTGGGTGGCTCAGTCGGTTAAGTGTCTGACTTCAGCTCAGGTCATGATCTCACAGCCTGGGGATTCTAGCCCCGCGTTGGACTCTGTGCTGACAGCTCAGAGCCTGACTCCTGATTCAGATTCTGTCTCTCTCTCTCCCTCTCTCTCTCTCTCTCTACCCTTCATCTGGTCACACTCTGTCTCTCCCTCAAAAATAAATGAAGATTAAAAGTTAAAAAAAGAAAACATAATGAGATATCACCTCACACCTGTCAGAATGGTTAAAATCAAAAACACAAGAAACAACAAGTGTTGGTGAGGATGCAAAGAAAGGGGAACCCTTGTGCACTGTCGGTGGGAATGCAAACTGGTGCAGCCACTCTGGAAAAGAGTATGCAGTTTCCTCAAAAAGTTAAAAATAGAACTACCCTATGATCCAGTAATTAACTACTGTGTATTTACCCAAAAAATACAAAAACACTAATTCAAAGAGATATACGCACCCTTCTGTGTCTAGCAACATTATTTATAATAGCCAAGATATCGAAGCAGCCCAAGCGTCCATCAGTAGATGAATGGATAAAGAAGTGATGCGCACGCGCACACACACACACACACACACACACACACACACACTGGAATATTCAGCCATAAAAAAGAATGAAATCTTGCCATTTGCAGCATCATGGATGGAGCTAGAGAGTATAATGTGAAATAAGTCAAAAAGACAAATACTATATGATTTCATTCATATGTGGAATTTAAGAAACAAAGCAAAGGAGCAATGGGAGAAAAAAAGAGAGAGAGAGACAAACCAAAAAATAGACTCTTAACTCTAGAGAACACACTGATGGTTACCAGAGAGGAAGTGGGTGGGTGGATAGGTGAAATAGGTAATGGGAATCAAAGAGGGCACTTGTGATGAGTACTGGATGATGTATGGAATTGTTGAATCACTATATTGTACAATTGAAACTAATAAACTAATATAACACTATGTGTTAACTGTACTGGAATTAAAATAAAAACTTAATAAAATTTTTTTTCTTGGGTGATTTAATTAAATGTATTATCTCACTGTTGGTTTCTGTTGATGGTCTTTTCTCACTCAAGTTGAGATGTTCCTGACTTTTTGTATGATGAGTGATTTTCTGTTGTATACTGGACATTTCAAGTATTATGTTATGAGACTCTGGATCTTATTTCAATCTTCTGTTTTAGGAGGTCTCTTCTGAGACTGCTCTGATGAGGGAATGGGGGCAAGACTTCATTATTGCCAGATGGGAGTGGGAGTCAAAGTTTCCCACTTACCATTCATTGATACTGGGGTAGGAATAGGGGCATCTCATTATTACTGGGCAGGGGTAGAATTTCAGGCTCTCCCTAGGCTTCTGCTGACAGAACCCTGGCTTGGAGAGAGAAGAACATCTTGCTATTGCTTATGGGCTCTTTTACCGTCATGTTCTGGGGGCTTCGTTACTGGCTGGCAGGGATGAAAGTTCCAGATACCCACTAAGCCTTTTCTGAAACCACCTCAGAGAGAGGGGGAGGAGGGTGTGTGACTCTTTACTGCCAGATGAAGGTGGGAGTCTAGGCTCTGCACTTGGTCTTTGCTGATAGGTGTGGAGTAGGGCCACGGTTTTTCCTGTGGCATTTGGCTAAAGTACATAAGTTACTGTCTAAAAGATTTCTGTCTTGCTAGGCTACCACTTTCTGTTCCTTTGGCTAGAGCTTTTCTGGGGTCTATTTTTGTCTGCAGCCATTGGTATTTCTGGGTTGCTGGCTTCTCCATCACTGGGTCCAGGATGTATTACTCAAAAACAAAACCCAGGGAACTTACTTAGGTCTTGAGGTCCCTAGCCAGACTGTCTTCTCTCTACCTTTCAGAGTTATATAATATACAAAACATTATATGATATAAATACATGTATATCTATAATAATGTCCACTGTTTTTGTATATTATATATACACATATATAAAACGTCCAGTGTTTTTTTTTCCAGCCATATTTATTGGAAAAAGTAAAAAAAAGTATGTTTATTCTATCTTTTCTTGGAATCAGAAGATGTATAAGTGGTTACTTAAAGAAACCATGAATACTGTTAGTGATAGCCTTTTTCCCTGTAAAAATCTAGTTAAGAATGGATAAAATTTCTCTGACTCCTACCCCCATGGTATACTACTTTTTAATTTTAGCTATTTTTACACTATGGTAAAGAGCACATGACACAAATATTACTATCTTGACTAATTTTAAGTGTATAGTTTAGAAGTGTTAAATATACTCACATTATCATGAAATAGACCTCTAGAACTTTTTCATGTTGAAAATCTGAAGCTCTATACCTACTAAACAGCAACTTCCTTTTTTTTTCTAGTCCCTGGAAATCACCATTCTACTTTCTGTTTCTATAAATTTGACTAGTTTAGATATCTTATATAAACTGGAATGATACAGTATCATTGTATCATTTGTCCTTCTTTGACTGGCTCTGAACATTCATCCACAACATGAATGAATTTTACTCGTCCTCAACATTCATCCATTTTGTAGCATATGTCATATTTCCTTCCTTTTTAAGGCAGAATAACATTTTATTGTGTGTGTGTGTGTGTGTGCACGCGTGTGTGTGTGCGCGCGCGTGTGTGTGTTTATTCCTTCATCCTCTGATGGACATTTGGATTGCTTCTACCTTTTGGCTACTGAGAATAATGCCGCTATGGAAATGGGTGTTCAAATGTCTCTTCAAGACCCTGATTTCAATTCTTTTAAATATATATTCAGAAATGGAATTTCTGGATCATAAGGCAGTTCTATTTTTAATTTTTTGAGGAACCTTCAATATTGCTTTCCAATGTGGTTGCACCATTTTACAATCCTACCAACAATGTACAAGGCTTCCAGTTTCTCTATATCCTTGATAACACTTGTTATTTTCTGTAGCCATCCTAATGGGTATGAGGTGATAGCTCATTGAAGTTTTGCTTTACACTTCTCTGATGATTAGCGATGTTGAACATTTTTGATATGCTTGTTGGTCATTTATGTATCATCTGTCTATTCAAGTCCTTTGTCCATTTTAAAAAAATAAGATAATTTGATTTTTGTCTTTGAATTGTAAGAGTTCGTGATATGTTCTAGATATGAATCCCTTAACGGATGTATTATTTGCAAATATTTTCTCTCATTCCATAGGTTGCCTTTTCAATGTGATGTACTTTTAATGCACAAAAGTTTTGAAGTTTGCTGCAGTCGCGTTCGTCTATTTTTGCTTTTCTTACTTGTCCTTTTGGTGTCATATCCAAGAAATCATTGCCACGTCCAATGTCATGAACCTTTTCCTCTATGGTTTCTTCTAGGCATTTTATACTTTTAGATCTTGTGTTTAGGTTTTTAATTCGTTTTAAATTAATTTCTGTATATGGTGTACAATAAGGGTCCAACTTCATTCTTTTGCATGTGGATGCCCAGTTTTCCCAATACCATTTGTTGAAGAGACTGTCTTTTTCTCATTGAGTTGTCTTGTCACCCTTGTCCAAGACCATTTGACCATATATATACACAACGGTTTATTTCCCAGCTCTCTAGTCTATTCTGTTAGTCTATTTGTTTGTCTTGATGCCAGTATCATACTGTTTTGATTACTGTAGCTTTGAAATATATTTTGAAAGTGTGAGTCTTCCAACTTTGTTTTCTTAAAAAATTGTTTTGGCTATTTAGACTTCCTTGAGATTCCTTATGAATTTATCTAGTTCTGAAAAAAAATCCATTGGGATTTTGAGGGATTGTGTTGACTCTGTAAATTGTTTTGGGTAGTATGGATATCTTAACAACATTAAGTCTTTCCATCCGAGAATGCAGGTGTCTTTCCATTTATTTGTGCCATCTTTAATTTCTTTCAGTAATGTTTTGTAGTTTCCCATTGGCACACTCTGTTTACTAAATAAAAGTAGGCTATCAAGTAAAATACTTTGATAAACCCTGCTTTTCCAGTAATTTCAGAGTGCAGAACTATGGATGGGGTGCCATCCATTGTTCCCACAAATTATTTGCTGCTTGGCAGAATTGCTGCCTATACCGGGAACTCTGCTTATTCAGACATGGAAGCCTTAGTTTGTATGTACCTATGGTGCAATAGAAAGGGGGACAGGATCTGCATCCCATCTTTGTCTTTATTCACTATCATTATATTTCCCTTTAAACTAGTCCTGTTTAGTGACTCTAAACTGGAGGCCCTGGCACAATTGCTTAAGGGTGGCAATAGAGAAAGCTAGAACCAGGCTTTGGATGGAGAGAGACTTCAAAGCAAACCCAACCCTGAGCCCTGCCTCCTCCATGAAGCCTTGTTTAATTATGCTATCGCATGCTTATCTCCTTTCTCTGACGTCCCAATAACACTTGTGTCTATTACACAACCAGCCTTCATCCCATCTTACTGAGTAGAGTAAGACCTCAGTTACCTAACTCTTTCTGGGGAAAAGGCATTTTTAGTAACCTGTTTTCAAAAATGGCTCATGATTTCCTCTGTTTGAGCACCATAAGCTTTTAACATTCTGTCATGAATAGAATTCTCCAAAAAGAAAAAAAAAACCCAACCTAGAGACAATTTAGTCCTCTGATTTCTTATACAGCATTTATAGGCATAATTTAATTAATTAAGGATCATTGTTATGACTATCAGTTATTGCTTGCTATAATACAGTGGTATTCTAAGGCCTATTGAAATGTGATTTAATGTTTGTTCCCCACATTTAATGGTCCCAGGCCATTTAGTCTGTGTGTGTGTGTGTGTTAATCTGTATTAGTTTTTTATTATATTCTGTCTGTGTTCTTGTCAGTTGGCCCTTCTTGTTGCTGTCAATCTACTTTTGTAAAATCAGGTTTTATTCCCTAGCTCAGAAGGCTCAAGAAAAATTTCTTAACTGGGACTTGATGCCTGAAGGGAGTGCTTTTCAAGGATCTTGAAAGTTTCCAGATTTACCTTCTATAGTCTGTTTTGTTTGTTTATTGGTAGGTTTGTTCTAGTTTGGAGAACTTAACTGTGGGACTAAGAACAAAATCTCCAGGAACAGGAACCACTGGGGTCCTTGAAACCAAAATCACCCTAATTTTTCCTTCTGTCAAGCCTCTCTCGCTCACACTGCATGACTCTCCAGACATTTCCTGCTGGATCAGCTGGAAAGAATAGTTGGTGACAGGAAGCATTTTGAGGAAACTCTGGCCTATATCACTTCCTGTCATCAGAGAAACAAACTTCAAAAGGTGACACTTAAGAAAAGGCACTTTCTATTTGGGGGTCTGTGACAAGGAGTACTCCAAGTTCTGACAAAGAATTCAGAGTGGGGAATATTTATTTTAATTTTTTTAATGTTTATTTATTTTTGAGAGACAGGGAGAAAGCGTGAGCAGGCGAGGAACAGAGAGAGAGGTTGACACAGAATCCAAAGCAGACTCCAGGCTTTGAGCTGTCAGCACAGAGTCCCACACGGGGCTTGAACTCGTGAACCGTGAGATCATGACCTGAGCAGAAGTCAGATGTTCAACCGACTGAACCACCCAGGCGCCCCTAGAGTAGGGAGTGTTTTTTAAGTTTTGCTACCATAGTCTCAGTAGATGGAAGAAAGTAGAAATGGGAACCGCCTTTAGGGGAAGTTATTGTGAAGTTCATGATGGAGAGGGGGAGCTATGGCATGGGTGTTGTAGAAGCAGTTCAAAGTTCTAGAAGTGTGAACTGAATATAATGGATATTACATAGCTAGAAATACACCAAAAAGTCATAGTTGGGAAAAGCAAGGCAGACAGTTATTCACTGTACTTCCTTGTACACATCTATTTTCAGTATTCATTATTGTGGAATTGTTTCAACTTTTCAGAGATGTTAGAATGTGAGTGCAGTTGCTGATCCTAATTCTCTGGTGAAATGTAAGACAGGTGAGACTGAGGTTACAAGCTTTGAAATTTAAGTAAATTTTCTATTAGCCACAACCAGGCACAAGTTCTAATGAAACACTTAGCTTTGGGATATTGACACTTATTTAAAGTGTACAAAGCACTTTGACAGTCATTCTCTCATTTGATCCTCACCATAGCCCGGGGGGGTGGGGTGGGGTGGGGTGGGAAGGTATTATCTACATTTTATGGATAAGGAAAGGGAATCTTAGTTTAAAAGAATAGCCCAAGGTGACTTGCATAGTAAAAGGCAGAGCAGAAATAGAACCTAGCTCTTCTAATTCATAGGCCAGTGTTTTCTTAAGTCTACAATGCTTTCTTTCACTAAGATTTGGGGGGAAATTCAATATATATTTCTCTTATGAAGACAAGCTAATGCTATAGTAGAAAAGAATAATTAATAAATTTTTGAATTTCTAATCAAAGTGGACCTGAAAAGTAGATAGCATTTTGGAATGTTGTAAGTTGAAAAATCCAGTAAGTTAGCCTTACATCTAAATAATATCTGAAGCCCCAAACTGCTTTCACTGGGATTCGATGTGTGTGTGTTCAGAGACGTGCGACAAATTTAGAACTCTATCTCTACTCCTGATAACAGAAGAATATTTTGTTATTAGCATAATATTGATCTAATCGCCAATAATCTATACCAGAAATAAATCCAGTATGGAGACTTAACTTTTTCTTTTTGCTTGAATTGAAGTATTCTTTACACACAGTTAAGTGCACAAATCTTAAGTGTACAGCTCAGTTAAATGTTATATATGTGCACCCTCCACCCAGATTAAGATCAAGAGCATTTCTTCCTTCCACCCCACCCCGAAGTTTCCCTCTTGCCTCCCAGCCAACATCACCTCCCAAAGGTAACAACAGAATCCAAAGCAGCCTCCAGGCTCTTAAGCTGTCAGCACAGAGCCTGATGTGGGGCTCAAATTCACGAATGCCAGATCATGACCTGAGCCGAAGTTGGATGCTAATCGACTGAGCCACCCAAGTACCCTTGTAACAACTCTTCTGACCATTATTATCATAGATTAGTTTTGCCTGATTTCAGACTTTATATAAACAGAATAATATTCTAGGTATTATTTTGTGCCTGGCTTCCTTTGCTTTAACATGTCCATGTGATTCATCTATGTTTTATACATAATATTAGTTCTTTTTTGTTGCTATATACCATTCCCATGTATGATCCACCACAATTTATCCATTTCCCACGTCTTAGTCTATTCAGGCTGCTGTAACAAAATTTCGTACACCAGATGGCTTAAACAACAAACATTTATTTCTCACAGTTCTGGAGGCTGGGAAATCCAAGTTCATGGCACCAGCAGGTTTGATATCTGGTGAGGTCTCTTTTTCTGGCTTGCAGATGGCCACCTTGTTGTGTCCTCACATGATGGAGAAAGATCATCTCTCTGGTGTCTCTTCTTACTAGGGGACTAATCTCACTCATTGGGATTCTATCCTCATGACCTAATTACCACCCAAAGGCACACCTCCAAATACCATCACATTGGGGATTAGGGCTTCAACATAGGAATTTTGGGAGAACACGAACACTGTGTTGGTAGCGCCACATTGATGGACATTTGGATTGTTTCTAAGTTTTGGATATTATGAATAAAGCTTCTATGAACATTTTTGGCCATATCTGTTGGTGGACAAAAACAATCATTTTTCTTGGGTATAAACCTAGGAGTGGAGTCACTAGGGTAGGTGCAATAAAAGACATTTTTAACTTAGAATAAGGTAATTTAGTATTAATGAAAGAACTGATGGCTGAGCATTTTATAAGAAAACCCACTTCATTAAGAGCCACTTTCAGAGTTAAAAAATGGATCTGTGTTTTGTTTAGCAGATCAAGATTCTCTGCTTGTCCAATATTAGAGAGTATTTTTGCTGTGGTTGGTGGGTTGGGTCTTTCATGCTCTTGGGTAGATAGGTATGTATTTTCCTGGTATCTGGAACATAGAGTGCACGTCAGGGATGAGGAACCATTTTATTGCAAGCTGTATCTTTTTTAGATGGGGTAAAATTTGTCTTTTTTGGGGCAACATGGCTCATAATTATAAAATAATGTTGGAAAATCAAGTTCACTTTACAGAAATTTGCTTTAGGATTAACTTGGAATACATCTTTTGTTCTGAAAGTGAAGGTACATGTATAATTTTATGTAATCCCAAAACTTAACTCTGGCAGTATAATTTTACATTACATCAAAGGTAAAGAATTTTTAAACATCATATGTCTGCTGGCAACATTTACTAATGAAGTGTAATGTTGAAAGGGTATGGGGAAAATTCCCGTGGTCTGGGAAGCGAGTGAGGTGATGGTAAACAGAGGAGAAAACTGGGAAAGTAATCTAAATGAAGAGTCCTGTTCCTGGAAAGGACTCAAGAGCCTCTCCCATTGTGCTGTACCACTAAGCATGTCACAAGACAGAGACCAGACCCACCTTAACCCCTTCCTTGACAAAGATGGTCACTTCAGGTTTTGGTGTGTGTGTGTGTGTGTGTGTGTGTGTGTGTGTGTGTGTTTTAACAATTTAATTTGATAATGAATGTTAAAAAAAAAACATCAACTAGGATTTGCATTTCAGGTGATTACTTGTTGCACTGTTTCTATTCTGCTAATGTATGAGATACCCAGAGTTCCTCCTCGGTGTATTTGAATGTGTTCAGGGGCTCCATGAAGCCTAGGTTGAGTCCAGAACCCTTACTAAGGCTTCCAAGGCCAACATCTCCTAGGCTTTTTTGCCTCTCCAGCTTCAACCCCTGACAGTTTCCATATGGAATCGCTGTTCCACAGTCTCTCAGTCTTTGGTGTTTTGGTCCAAGCTTCTCCTCTGCCTGGAATATCCTTCTCTTGCCATATTTGCTTAACTCTCATCATTTAAGGCTAAGCCCTGTCATCACCTCTCTTCCCAAAGCCTTCTCTGTACTCTAGGCTGGCTTAGATGATCCTCTGCTGTGCTTCCTTAGCCCCCTGTACAGACACAGACCGTATCATATAAAAATGAATTCTCTTTCTATCTTCCCATTAGACTTGGAATTGCTTAACATGTGTTACTCTCCCCAGGGCCTAGCACAATGCCAGTCATATGGTAGGTACTCTGCAAAGGATTATTAAATTGCATTTGCATAAACATATAAACCAGCATTTGGACTTTTATCACTGTGTTCATTCATTCAGTAAACATTTGAGAGACCTTGGGGGACAACTTATTGCAAGGCACTATGATTGGAGCTTTAGGGGATATGGAGATAAACACAGTGTGTCCTAGGATGAGAGTTCATTCCAATGGCAGAGAGCTGACAAGCCTGCGAATAACACTAACCTAGAGAGCAAGGTGCCCAGTGCCATAAAAGAAGTTAAAATAAGGGACTTTAGAAGCTTAGAAGAAGGAAAAAGTATTTCTTGGTGGCAAAATTGAGGAAGAAGGGTTCACAGAGAAAGTAGCATTTGAGGTAGGACTTAAGTGTTTAACTAGGACATGAATGAGCCAGGAGCCTCCAATGTATCATGTGGTTTATTTTTGGCTAAAAAGAGTACATATCTTGAAGGAGTAATGAGCAGTGGGGAACAAATACAAATAAATGTAGGAGGTGGTCATATTGGAGAGGGCCTTAAATGCCAGGCTGATGAGTTTGTATTTGATTCCTATCAGTTGGAGCAATCTTGGAAGCCCATGGAAGTTTCTGAGCAGCTCAGTGACACAACTGAAGAGATCCTTTATGATTAGTCTGGTAATGGCGTCTTTTAGTATTTCCTTAGTAAATATTAACTAATTAATTACCAATAATTACTTTTACTAAATAGTGTGGAAAAACTTCAAGGCCTGTAGCTCCTTGACCTTTTTGCATGAGTCCTTTCTCATTGGAAATCTAGATGAGGTAAGAAGTCATATGACCAATTAGTTCTGAGAAATGAACACTGAAATTGACAGAGGAAGGAAACACTTGCAAGACAGAAATGGCTCATAAAAATGCATAGACGTATAAAGAGTTGTTTGCTTAGGAACTGTGTCCAAAACATTGCCTTCAGCCATCTGGAAAAATCCGGACACACTATATGAATTATATTGTTAATATTTATTCCTTTGGGGTAGCTTAGATCATTTCCAGTTAAAAATAATTATAGTGTTCTAACCTCAGACTGTCTACTCTTACTCTCTCTTATAAACAGTGGGTACTGCATTGTCAGTTTGTTGTATAGTATGTTATATAACCAGAACATCTGATTTGTTGCCACCTTAGGCCAGGCCTTTAACACTTGATGCCTGGATTATTACAACAACTTTCGCGTTGGTGTCCCATCTCCAATGCCTCGGATCCAGCTTTTATCCTAACAGTAAGCTACTCTCCATCCAGTATAGTGGGAAGTATAGTGGGGAGTATACTGGATCAAGAGTTAGATTAACTTGAATCCTTGTTCTACTTCGCACTAGCTATATGACTCTGAACAAGTTTTATCACTTCTCTGAGTCTCAGTTCTTTCAACTCCAAACTGTAAGTAATGATCTCTGCCCTATCTCAAGGGCTGTCTCAAGGATCATGTGAAAGAACTCTGAAAACTGTCAATGGCTTTACTCTACTGGCTGGCTTTCCACCCTCTACAATCCAGTCCCAAGCCACCTCTCTAATCTCATTGCTCTCTATTCTCCAGAATTTACCCTGTCTCTAATACATACATATTTAATAGTACTCCTCTGATCTGGAATATTCTCCTATCTTATCTCTGCTCATCCTAATGGAAGCAATAATTTAAGGACCAGGTAAAATGCTATACCCTCTTTGAAATCTTGATGGCTCCAATGCTCATTTGATTTCCCCCTTTTCTGAATTTTTATAGAATTCAGTTATTATCAATACTTGCTTATGTATTGCCTTTTATTATTAGATCTTTCATTTACATAAGGCTCATATCTTTAGATATTATGCTTTTCTGATGCCTTAGGTTGCTCATTTATTTATTTATTTATTTTAATATATGAAATTTATTGTCAAATTGGTTTCCATACAACACCCAGTGCTCATCCCAAAAGGTGCCCTCCTCAATACCCATCACCCACCCTCCCCTCCCTCCCACCCCCCATCAACCCTCAGTTTGTTCTCAGTTTTTAACAGTCTCTTATGCTTTGGCTCTCTCCCACTCTAACCTCTTTTTTTTTTTTTCCTTCCCCTCCCCCATGGGTTTCTGTTAAGTTTCTCAGGATCCACATAAGAGTGAAACCATATGGTATCTGTCTTTCTCTGTATGGCTTATTTCACTTAGCATCACACTCTCCAGTTCCATCCACGTTGCTACCAAAGGCCATATTTCATTCTTTCTCATTGCCACGTAGTATTCCATTGTGTATATAAACCACAATTTCTTTATCCATTCATCAGTTGATGGACATTTAGGCTCTTTCCATAATTTGGCTATTGTTGAGAATGCTGCTATAAACATTGGGGTACAAGTGCCCCTATGCATCAGTACTCCTGTATCCCTTGGATAAATTCCTAGCAGTGCTATTGCTGGGTCATAAGGTAGGTCTATTTTTAATTTTCTGAGGAACCTCCACACTGCTTTCCAGAGCGGCTGCACCAATTTGCATTCCCACCAACAGTGCAAGAGGGTTCCCGTTTCTCCACATCCTCTCCAGCATCTATAGTCTCCTGATTTGTTCATTTTGGCCACTCTGACTGGCGTGAGGTGATATCTGAGTGCGGTTTTGATTTGTATTTCCCTGATAAGGAGCGACGTTGAACATCTTTTCATGTGCCTGTTGGCCATCCGGATGTCTTCTTTAGAGAAGTGTCTATTCATGTTTTCTGCCCATTTCTTCACTGGGTTATTTGTTTTTCGGGTGTGGAGTTTGATGAGCTCTTTATAGATTTTGGATACTAGCCCTTTGTCCGATGTGTCATTTGCAAATATCTTTTCCCATTCCGTTGGTTGCCTTTTAGTTTTGTTGGTTGTTTCCTTTGCTGTGCAGAAGCTTTTTATCTTCATAAGGTCCCAGTAATTCACTTATGCTTTTAATTCCCTTGCCTTTGGGGATGTGTCGAGTAAGAGATTGCTACGGCTGAGGTCAGAGAGGTCTTTTCCTGCTTTCTCCTCTAAGGTTTTGATGGTTTCCTGTCTCACATTCAGGTCCTTTATCCATTTTGAGTTTGTTTTTGTGAATGGTGTGAGAAAGTGGTCTAGTTTCAACCTTCTGCATGTTGCTGCCCAGTTCTCCCAGCACCATTTGTTAAAGAGACTCTTTTTTCCATTGGATGTTCTTTCCTGCTTTGTCAAAGATGAGTTGGCCATACGTTTGTGGGTCTAGTTCTGGGGTTTCTATTCTATTCCATTGGTCTATGTGTCTGTTTTTGTGCCAATACCATGCTGTCTTGATGATGACAGCTTTGTAGTAGAGGCTAAAGTCTGGGATTGCGATGCCTCCTGCTTTGGTCTTCTTCTTCAAAATTACTTTGGCTATTCGGGGCCTTTTGTGGTTCCATATGAATTTTGGGATTGCTTGTTCTAGCTTTGAGAAGAATGCTGGTGTAATTTTGATTGGGATTGCATTGAATGTGTAGATAGCTTTGGGTAGTATTGACATTTTGACAATATTTATTCTTCTAATCCATGAGCGGGGAATGTCTTTCCATTTCGTTAAATCTTCTTCAATTACCTTCATAAGCTTTCTATAGTTTTCAGCATACAGATCTTGTACATCTTTGGTTAGATTTATCCCTAGGTATTTTATGCTTCTTGGTGCAATTGTGAATGGGATCAATTTCTTTATTTGTCTTTCTGTTGCTTCATTGTTAGTGTATAAGAATGCAACTGATTTCTGTACATTGATTTTGTATCCTGCAACTTTGCTGAATGCATGTATCAGTTCTAGCAGACTTTTGGTGGAGTCTATCGGATTTTCCATGTATAATATCATGTCATCTGCAAAAAGCGAAAGATTGACTTCATCTCTGCCAATTTTGATGCCTTTGATTTCCTTTTGTTGTCTGATTGCTGATGCTAGAACTTCCAGCACTATGTTAAACAACAGCGGTGAAAGTGGGCATCCCTGTCGTGTTCCTGATCTCAAGGAAAAAGCTCTCAGTTTTTCCCCGTTGAGGATGATGTTAGCTGTGGGCTTTTCATAAATGGCTTTTATGATCTTTAAGTATGTTCCTTCTATCCCGACTTTCTCAAGTGTTTTTATTAAGAAAGGGTGCTGGATTTTGTCAAAGGCCTTTTCTGCATCAATTGACAGGATCATATGTTTCTTCTCTTTTTTTTTGTTAATGTGGTGTATCACGTTGATTGATTTGCAAATGTTGAACCAGCCCTGCATCCCAGGAATGAATCCCACTTGATCATGGTGAATAATTCTTTTTATATGCTGTTGAATTCGATTTGCTAGTATCTTATTGAGAATTTTTGCATCCATATTCATCAGGGATATTGGCCTGTAGTTCTCTTTTTTTACTGGGTCTCTGTCTGGTTTAGGAATCAAAGTAATACTGTCTTCATAGAATGAGTCTGGAAGTTTTTCTTCCCTTTCTATTTCTTGGAATAGCTTGAGAAGGATAGGTATTATCTCTGCTTTGAACGTCTGGTAGAACTCCCCTGGGAAGCCATCTGGTCCTGGACTCTTATTTGTTGGGAGATTTTTGATAACCGATTCAATTTCTTCGCTGGTTATGGGTCTGTTCAAGCTTTCCATTTCCTCCTGATTGAGTTTTGGAAGAGCGTGGGTGTTTAGGAATTTGTCCATTTCTTCCAGGTTGTCCAATTTATTGGTATATAATTTTTCATAGTATTCCCTGATAATTGTTTGTATCTCTGAGGGATTGGTTGTAATAATTCCATTTTCATTCATGATTTTATCTATTTGGGTCATCTCCCTTTTCTTTTTGAGAAGCCTGGCTAGAGGTTTGTCAATTTTGTTTATTTTTTCAAAAAACCAACTCTTGATTTCGTTGATCTGCTCTACAGTTTTTTTAGATTCTATATTGTTTATTTCTGCTCTGATCTTTATTATTTATCTTCTTCTGCTGGGTTTAGGCTGCCTTTGCTGTTCTGCTTCTATCTCCTTTAAGTGTGCTGTTAGATTTTGTATTTGGGATTTTTCTTGTTTCTTGAGATAGGCCTGGATTGCAATGTATTTTCCTCTCAGGACTGCCTTCGCTGCATCCCAAAGCGTTTGGATTGTTGTATTTTCATTTTCTTTTGTTTCCATACATTTTTTAATTTCTTCTCTAATTGCCTGGTTGACCCACTCATTCTTTAGTAGGGTGTTCTTTAACCTCCACGCTTTGGGAGGTTTTCCAGACTTTTTCCTGTGGTTGATTTCAAGCTTCATAGCATTGTGGTCTGAAAGTATGCATGGTATAATTTCAATTCTTGTAAACTTATGAAGGGCTGTTTTGTGACCCAGTATATGATCTATCTCGGAGAATGTTCCATGTGCACTCGAGATGAAAGTATATTCTGTTGCTTTGGGATGCAGAGTTCTAAATATATCTGTCAAGTCCATCTGATCCAATGTATCATTCAGGGCCCTTGTTTCTTTATTGACCGTGTGTCTAGATGATCTATCCATTTCTGTAAGTGGGGTGTTAAAGTCCCCTGCAATGACCACATTCTTATCAATAAGGTTGCTTATGTTTATGAGTAATTGTTTTATATATTTGGGGGCTCCGGTATTCGGCGCATAGACATTTATAATTGTTAGCTCTTCCTGATGGATAGACCCTGTAATTATTATATAATGCCCTTGTTCATCTCTTGTTCCAGCCTTTAATTTAAAGTCTAGTTTGTCTGATATAAGTATGGCTACTCCAGCTTTCTTTTGGCTTCCAGTTGCATGATAAATAGTTCTCCATCCCCTCACTCTCAATCTAAAGGTGTCCTCAGGTCTAAAATAAGTCTCTTGTAGACAGCAAATAGATGGGTCTTGTTTTTTTATCCATTCTGATAGCCTATGTCTTTTGGTTGGCGCATTTAATCCATTTACATTCAGTGTTATTATAGAAAGATACGGGTTTAGAGTCATTGTGATGTCTGTATGTTTTATGCTTGTAGTGATGTCTCTGGTACTTTGTCTCACAGGATCCCCCTTAGGATCTCTTGTAGGGCTGGTTTCGTGGTGACAAATTCCTTCAGTTTTTGTTTGTTTGGGAAGACCTTTATCTCTCCTTCTATTCTAAATGACAGACTTGCTGGATAAAGGATTCTCGGCTGCATATTTTTTCTGTTTAGCACACTGAAGATCTCGTGCCAATCCTTTCTGGCCTGCCAAGTTTCAAAAGAGAGATCAGTCACGAGTCTTATAGGTCTCCCTTTATATGGGAGGGCACGTTTATCCCTTGCTGCTTTCAGAATTTTCTCTTTATCCTTGTATTTTGCCAGTTTCACTATGATATGTCGTGCCGAAGATCGATTCAAGTTACGTCTGAAGGGAGTTCTCTGTGCCTCTTGGATTTCAATGCCTTTTTCCTTCCCCAGTTCAGGGAAGTTCTCAGCTATAATTTCTTCAAGTACCCCTTCAGCACCTTTCCCTCTCTCTTCCTCCTCTGGGATACCAATTATGCGTATATTATTTCTTTTTAGTGTATCACTTAGTTCTCTAATTTTCCCCTCATACTCCTGGATTTTTTTATCTCTCTCTCAACTTCCTCTTTTTCCATAACTTTATCTTCTATTTCACCTATTCTCTCCTCTGCCTCTTCAATCCGAGCCGTCGTCGTTTCCATTTTGTTCTGCATTTCGTTTAAAGTGCTTTTCAGCTCCTCGTGACTGTTCCTTAGTCCCTTGATCTCTGTGGCAAGAGATTCTCTGCTGTCCTCTATACTGTTTTCAAGCCCAGCGATTAATCTTATGACTATTATTCTAAATTCACTTTCTGTTATATTATTTAAATCCTTTTTGATCAGTTCATTAGCTGTTGTTATTTCCTGGAGATTCTTCTGGGGGGAATTCTTCCGTTTGGTCATTTTGGATAGTCCCTGGAGTGGTGAGGACCTGCAGGGCACTTCCCCTGTGCTGTGGTGTATAACTGGAGTTGGTGGGCAGGCCGCAGTCCGACCTGATGTCTGCCCCCAGCCCACCACTGGGGCCACAGTCAGACTGGTGTGTGCCTTCTCTTCCCCTCTCCTAGGGGCGGGATTCACTGTGGGGTGGCGTGGCCCGTCTGGGCTACTTGCACACTGCCAGGCTTGTGGTGCTGGGGATCTGGCGTATTAGCTTCGGTGGGTAGGCAAGGTGCACGGGGGCAGGAGGGGCAGGCTTAGCTCGCTTCTCCTTAGGTGATCCAATTCAGGAGGGGCCCTGTGGCAGCGGGAGGGAGTCAGATCCGCTGCTGGAGGTTTGGCTCCGCAGAAGCACAGAGTTGGGTGTTTGCGCGAAGCGAGCAGGTTCCCTGGCAGGAACTGGTTCCCTTTGGGATTTTGGCTGGGGGATGGGTGAGGGAGATGGCGCTGGCAAGCGCTTTTGTTCCCCACCAAACTGAGCTCTGTTGTCCGGGGGCTCAGCAGCTCTCCCTCCTTCTGTCCTCCAGTCTTCCCGCTTTCCGCGCAGAGCTGTTAACTTATGACCTCCCAGACGCTAAGTCGCGCTTGCTGTCGGAACACACTCCGTCCGGCCCCTCCGCTTTTGCCAGCCAGACTCAGGGGCTCCGCTTGGCTGGCGAGCCGCCCCTCCGCCCCGGCTCCCTCCCGCCGGTCCGTGGAGCGCGCACCGCCTCGCCGCCCTTCCTACCCTCTTCCGTGGGCCTCTCGTCTGCGCTTGGCTCCGGAGAGTCCGTTCTGCTAATCCTCTGGCGGTTTTCTGGGTTATTTAGGCAGGTGTAGGTGGAATCTAAGTGATCAGCAGGACGCGCGGTGAGCCCAGCGTCCTTCTACGCCGCCATCTTCCCTCTCTCTCCCTTAGGTTGCTCATTTAACACATAGTGAATATTTATGAGGATATTTCCTCTGTATCCATCACAGAACCAAGTACAGAACTTAAATAAATAATTGTTGGCTCATTTATTTAGAAATTCACATACAGACTCTCTTGACAAGTGAATCCATCTTCTCTTCCCAGAGCTTAAAGTACTCCTCCTAACAACCCACCCTACCTCTACCTCCTACAGAACCATAAATAGGTTGTTAAGATAGGTCTGCCCAATAGAACTTGCTGTGATGATCCTATAGCTGTGCTGTCCAGTATGGTAGCCAGTAGCCACATGTGGCTGTTGAGTGCTTGAAATGTGGCTAGTGCAACTGAGTAACTTAAATTTTAGTTGTATGTAATTTGAATACATTTAAATGTAAACAGCTGCATGTAGCTAGTGGCTACTGTATGGACAATATAGGTTAGACCACTGGCTTTCAAGCTTTTTTGATCCAACAATACAATGGGAAATACATTTTATATTTCAACCTAATTTATATACACACAAGTTTTGTGAAATGATATTAATCCTTATTATGTATGATATATTGTAATATTTTCTATTCTATTTAATTTCATTTTTTAAAGCTTATTTATTTATTTTGAGAGAATGAGCAGGGGAGGGGCAGGGAGAGAGGGAGAGAGAGAGAGAGAAAGAGAGAGAATCCCAAGCAGGCAACTTGCTGACAGCACAGAGCCCGATGCAGGGCTTGAACTCACAAGCTGTGAGATAATGACCTGAGCTGAAACCAAGAATCGGATGTTTAACTGAATGAGCCACCCAAATGCCCCTATTTAAAATTTCTTTAAATGTTTATTTAGTTTTGAGTGAGAGAGAGACTGAGTGTGAGTGGGGGAGGGGCAGAGAGAGAGGGAGACACAGAATTTGAAGCAGGCTCCAGGCTCTGAGCTATCAGTACAGAGCCCGATGTGGGGTTCGAACTCAAGAACTGCCAGCTCATGACCTGAGCCAAAGTCGAACGCTCAACCGACTGAGCCACCCAGGCACCCCTCAAGTGCCCCTATTTGATTTCATTTTTTAAATATGCTGATTTCAACCCACTATATAGATTTCAAAGCCCACTGATAAGTTATGATGTGCTGTTTGAAAAACACACTGCTCATTTTATAGATGGAGAATCTAAGGCCCAAAGAAGTGCAGTAAGTTCTCAAAGGTCCCATAGCTACTTAGTGGCAGGGTAGGATTAGAAACTACATTTTAGGTTTCCTAGGCTAGGGCTGTTTTTAAGAGGGGTGAAGAGTGATCCCTCCTTCTCTTCATCTGCCAAAAAACCCCCACATTTTTTATGTCGAGCAAAATTATTTGATACACTCTTCATTTTGGCTAAATACTGTCATGATATCATGCTCCCTACATGAATCATGAGCTCTATATTTGAGTATTCCTTCTCTTTTAGCTTGGGTACTATCCAAAATCAAAGATACAATGCCACAGGGGCTTTTTTGGACCCACTGTATGATGTGGCAGTGGCACTAATGTGCATCTGTACTCCTGGTGAATACAACCACACTTCCCACTTAACAGTTTGATTCTTAACAACAAAACCTGTTGATAAATAATCAAGGTGATTCTTACCTCAGCTTGTGGGATAGTTACCACAAGTCTTGAATTATAAAACCAGTAAAATGTTTTTATCCATCCATCCATCCATCCATCCAATGTCCTACCTTCTTTGTATGTCTTATAAACAAAGATAAGCTTTATAAAAGTGACATCTTGGGGCACCTGGGTGGCTCAGTCAGTTGAGTGTCCAACTTCGGCTCAGGTCATGATCTTGCAGTCTGTGAGTTTGAGCCCCGCATCGGGCTCTGTGCTGACAGCTCCGAGCCTGGAGCCTGCTTTGGATTCTGTGTCTCCCTCGCTCTGTGCCCCTCCCCCGCTCATGCTCTCTCTCTCTCTCTGTCAAAAATAAATAAATATTAAAAAAAAATTTTTTTTTAAAAGTGACATCCTTTTCTTCTGAAAAAATGCATCTCTCCAAAAAGAGCAGAGTTACCTTATCAAAAGCAAAATGAGGCAGCGATTTAGAGGTGGTGTATGTGTAAGGTAGATCCTGCCTTCCTCACCAGTTTGTGCATGGGATCCCATTTCTTCATGGATATCTCTTTTTTTTAAGTTTATTTATTTATTTTAAGAGAGATAAGGAGAGCTGTGAAGGGGAAGAGAGAGGGAGAGAGAGAGAGAGAGAGAGAGAGAGAGAGAGAGAGAGAGAATCCCAAGCAGGCTCTGCACTCAAACCCACAAACCATGAGATCATGACCTGAACTGAAACCAAGAGCTGGGCGCTTAACCCACTGAGCCACCCAGGTGCCCCTCCTCATGGATATTTCTGAATGCATTTCAGTCAGCAGATAGCAGACAATAATTTATCCTTAAGTGAGAACAACAACAAAAATATACTTAAAAGGGCAATAAGTTTTTCAAAAGAATCACTTTAAAGGAAAACCAAAGAGTCCAATTTTGACTTATGTTTGATTCTTGCCATCATTGTGTCAGTAAGATGAAGTGACTGAATTCTGTAAGATATGTTGTGTTTTGTGGGGCCAAGCTATCAATGGCCTGGTTGATTTTTCTAGCTGAAAAGTAAGGAGTACTTTCATTTAACACTCATTTACCAATAGTCCCTTGCCAAACAGACTGGTTATCCCTTTGCTGACTTGCCCTACAGTGGGTCAGGTGCAGCCTCCTATGCTACACCACCACCAGTACTAGTCAGTTAAATAGAATCTTAGAAAGTCATAAAGTCTAGCTGAATGATAACCCTTCGGCTAAGAGTCTATATGGTAAGTCTAAAATGATAAAGGGCGTCAAATTTTTTACTGGTCTGTAGAGAAAGGATGCATGTCTTTCACATTATTTGACCACCCAGCATTGCTAGAATTTGACTTGCTGAATACATTCAAGAAAACTTTCAGTTTGGGACATGAAAATCCCCCATGGAAATAATGAGAAATGATGTCCAGTTCTCTATTTTTAAAGCTCTTCATTGTCAGAAAAGCAGGGCACTGGGAGGAAGAGAAATGAAGATGGGGTGTGGTCCATGCATGGGTGGGCAGAGGCTGGAAAGGCAAGAACACTAAGTGGACCCAGGAGGAAGGAGGTGAAGGCACATTTTAGGCTGAGCTTTGTTGTTCTGAATTCCTCCTGCCTTCCTAGGTTCTGCTTATCTACCTGCCATCTACCATGCCCCTCTTCACTTTTTTTTTAAACCCTTCCTTTGTCAACCAAACCCATGAGACCAAACTTTATCTCCCTATCTCCTTTATCTCTCTCTGTCAAAAATAAATAAACATTAAAAAAATTTTTTTTAAAAAAGTGACATCCTTTTCTTCTGAAAAAGATGAAGAAGAAATGTTGTGGCTAGACCAAACTTTATCTCCCTACACTGCACCATGTTTTTCTGCTACCATTTATTTCATCATTCACACTTACAAACTGGAAGGTATTTTTAACTCTGACTCTCTCTCTCTCCCCCCAGCCCCACCCCACACTCAGTTGCTTGCCAAATCCTTTTAGTGAATTTCTCCCTTCCCCCTTTCCACTTATATCTTATTTCTATCAAGGCTCAGCTCTGATACCACCTTTTCTAGGTTGTGCAAGGCCCATTCACCCCCAGTTGGAATTAATCGTTTCTTGCCTTCCACATTGCTTTCTTTAAAATTTTTTTTTAATCTTTATTTATTTTTGAGAGACAGAGAGAGACAGGATGTGAGTGGGGGAGGAACAGAGATAGAGGGAGACAGAGAATATGAAGCAGGCTCCAGGCTCTGAGCTATCAGTACAGAGTATGTCGCAGGGCTCAAACTCACGAACTGCAAGTTCATGACCTGAGCCGAAGTTGGATACTTAACCAACTGAGCCACTCAGGTGCCCCTCACATCGCTTTCTTTTTAAAACTGAACTAGAATTGACATACAATAATATATTAGTTTCAGGTATACAACATAGTATTTTGACATTTTTATATGTTATGAAATAATCACCTTTGTAGGGCTAGTTACCATCTGTCATTATACAAAATTATTACAGTATTATTGACAACATTCCCTATGTTGTACAACTGCTTTCCCTTATTATAATACTTATTGCTATTAGTTGTTTTCAGACCTGTCCTCTCCACTAGATTAAAAGCTTTTGGAGGATGGATGCTACGTCTCAGTGATGTTTTATCCATTGTGTGCATAGTAGGTACTCAGTAAAAGTTTATGGGATGAATATGTTAATGAATATTCGACCCTTACCATACCTGTTTTCCATGGATATTTTCTTGTTTTTGAAGCTGTTACTTGATACTATGTTAAATGTGCATGTATTGCTGAAAAGGCTGTTCTGGAATCAGCAGTATCCTGGCATGCCTTTAGAATCAGGTGGCCTACAAGGAAGACATGCTGTGGTATCTCAGGCCCCTTCTAGCCCTGAGATTCTGTGACATATTTCACTTAAGAGAATTTGTGTTGTTTGTGGGACACAAGCCTCACAGAATCTGGGAACCTTCAGGTACAAGTGTCTCTGTTAAGCCCCATCAGAAAATGTGTTGTTCAAAGCCATTTTTTCATTTGCTTGCAATTTTATAAAAACCAACCTTTAAAAATACAGTCAATGACTGGAAAAAAATATTAAAGTAAGATATCGCAGAAATGGCAGAGTGAGAACCTCTGAAAATTCTATTTATAAGAGCAATGAAAAACACTGGCAGAAATGGTCATAGTCAACCTTTTCAGAACCGTGGAAGTTAGCCACAGAAAGCCTTTCCCCGGAGGCTTTTATGGAAAACTGTTAGAGGTGCAGCCACTAGGAAAAACAGTATGAAGGTTCCTCACAAAATTAAAAATAGAAATATCATATGATCCAGTAATACCACTTCTGGGTATTTACCTGAAGAAAACACAAACAGTGTTTAGAAAGATATATGCACCCCTATGTTTATTATAGCACTATTTACAGTAGCCAAGATATGGAAGCAACCTAGCTGACCATCAATAGATGAAAAGGTAAAGAAGATGTGAGATACTCTCTCTCTCTCTCTCTCTCTCTCTCTCTCTCTCTCTCACACACACACACACACACACACACACACACACACTGGAATATTACTCAGCCATAAAAATGAATAAAATCTTACCACTCGTGACAACATGGAGGGATCTAGAGGGTATTATTTTTTTAATGTTTATTTTTGAGAGAGAGAGAGACAGACAGACAGAGCATGAGCAGGGGAGGGGCAGAGAGAGAGGGAGACACAGAATTCGAAGCAGGTTCCAGGCTCTGAGCTGTCAGCACAGAGCCCAGTGCAGGGCTCGAACTCATGGACTGCAAGATCAATGACCTCAGCTGAAGTCAGATGATCAACTGATTGAGCCACCCAGGCACCCCTAGAAGGTATTATGTTAAGTGAAGTAAGTCATCCAGAAAAAGACAGATACCATATGATTTCACTTATATGTGGAGTCTAAAAAACAAAACAAGTGAACAAATCAGAAACAGACTTAAAAATACAGAGAACAAACTGGTGGTTGCCAGAGGGGAAAAGGGTGAGGGATGGGCAAAATAGGTGAAGGGGATTAAGAAGGTACAAACTTCCACCTATAAAATAAATAAGTCATGGGGACTGAAAGTACAGCATAGGGAATGTAGTTAATAATATTGTAATAATTTTATATGGTGCCAGATGGTGACTACGCTGATTGTAGTGACCATTGAGTAACATATAAGTTGTCAAATCGCTATGTTGTACACCTAGAACTAAGATAATATTGTATGTCAGCTATACTTCAATTAAAAATAAAAAAATTTAAAAAAAGAAAACCATTAGAGGCAACTGATTAACTTCATAGATGCCTGATGCAGTAGATCAGGCCTGATCATAGATGCCTGATGCAGAAAGCTTAAAAGAAAAACCTAGTGAGTAACATGTCCATTGGAGCTTGAAAAGTTCGGGCATATCCCTGGGAATCTAGAAGACTATATGCATGCTCAGGACTGTGTGCATTCCCAGTGTTGTGTGCATGCTCAGGAAAGAGCTGACAGGGTTCTAAGCTTTTGCTCTGGCTGATCTCAAGCTCTGCACAAGGGAAGACTAAGGCAGAGTTATCAGCCACCTGGCTGAGTGTTGAAGGCATGTCCCAACATGTACACATAACCTCTTGGCCAAGACTGGGAGACTTGCTGGTTCCAAGAGTTTAAGGAAGTCTTTGTTCAGTTATTAGCTGACCACTAAGCCAACCTAGCAGAGACTTCAGTGCAATAATTATTATTAAAGTAAAATGGAACAGAGTGAAGCCTGTTGTTCATCAGACCTTGTAGAAGCTAATTCTTGGTCTGCCCAGCTGTGGTCTTTGTAGCTCTGCCTGTATAGCTCCTATCTCTTTAAACAGGATGAAAGGGGCAGTAAACTCATATGGGGCTGATGTTTGTTCATTTTAAGGCAAGATAAAAGTAGTTTATGAATTTTTTTAAAGGATTGTGTTAGTCAGAAGTGATTCTGTTGGAAATGCGATTTCACTTTTGCACCTTAATGATGCCCCAGTTTGCTTCTTCATGACTCTGAGTTCTCCTTGTGGAAGACCTTATTCCTCTTTCCTCCCTGGATCCTCTTGTATACACTCTCCCCATGTTATTGCTCTTCACGTCTGTTCTGGCTTTCATTTGTTTCATCCATGTAGCTTCAACTGGGGCTGGCTGTAGCCCTGCATTCTTGAAGTCCATTTTCTAAGAGGAGAATCGGGAAGAACAGAGACCATCTTGACCTTCTTGCTGGCCTGAGAAGGGCTGAAGAGCAAGAGGAAAATTCTTTGGCTACCATTTTGGTCAGGGCCATCCCAAATGAAGCAGTGGAGTTCTCACAGGCTTTAAGGGGCTGTACTAATTTGACCAGCTGGCCAGGGTTGGCGATAGAGAAATGGTTTTTCTTGGCCAGTACTAAAAAAAAGACCCAAAGCTTATATGCATACATGCTGTACATTCACCCAATGCACCCTTCCTCACCCCTATCAGGGGAATGCCAGACAGGCTGCCCCTTTCCCACGCCCCTCTCAAGCCCCTCATTTTCTGACTCTGTTTCTAGGCTCCACTGGATGTTCATTTTAACCTGATTTCTTCTGCGTGTGAGGGGTAGAGAGTAGGGTGGGAAGGTACACAGTGTGATTTACACCACCTCAGTCCACCACCTCCTGGGGATGGCCTGACCTGGGTGGTCATTTTTAGCCTGGTATTTCCTGGGCTTAGGCCAGGGGCTGAGGCCAGTGACAGAGAAGCTAAGAGGGCACAGGTTCTCTGGCAGATCTAGCAGTGATGAGCTTTCACCGGGGAACAAAATGGCTGTCTCATTTCTAACCTCTTTAGGTTTGAAAGACTGCCGAGTCTATAACCTTAATGATTAAAACATTCTGAGGAGAAAAGCTACTTAAATCCCTGAAATATTGGACTTCTGTAATACATCTCAAGAAATGCAGTATTTCTTGAACTACTGGGTAGCTCTGTTTCTAAAATTATAACTTCACACAAATTATAACTTCAGTTTATACAAATGATACACGGCATAATGTCAACCTCCAACCAAGCAGTGAGAGCAGGTTAACCTGTTTTCATGATCAAAGAGGACTCATTTATATTTAGGAACATTTATTTCTATGAAAACAGCATGCTCCTGCCTTAGAAAACAAAACCAAAAGAAAACAATTTGTCCTTTCAAGTGAGTTAAACATATCTCACAATGCCATTTTTACAGGAAAATCATTCCCTTAGGGCTTTCAGGCACTGCTGTGGGAGAGTCCCTGCAGGTGCTTGTACTTACTCTCTCTGAGCTCCCTTCCCCATAGGGGCTGGGGAGCCTCCAAGAGCTCAGGTGAGAAGGCATGTGTTGGATGTGTTAGCTTTGAACTTGAAGTGTGTTTTCTCATAGACACAGCACCATATACACGATGAAATATACCATCAATTTTATTTCCTGGTTGCAGGTTAAAATAGGTTTTTGTGGGAAACTTGTTTACCACTTATGATATTATTTCTCTCAGGAAGGCACTTAAAGAGAACTTTTGAGATTAGGACCCTCTCATAAGTCAGTCTTAACTCTGAGCAGACTCTTTCCCCACAAGTGGTACAAAAGTGAATTTTACCTCATCTCACATTACATGGTTCTAAGTTCTGAGAGTCTGGCCTGTGAACTTACAAGGTTTAATTATATGTTATTCAGTTACTTTATCTTGAGAGATAAGCATGGTCATTTGTGAATCCCAAGAACAAGTTATAGTTATCGTCAGCTTCAAGATTCTTCTTTGCAGAAGTCATATGTGAATAAGATGGCAAACAAAAGTACTGTTAAAACCGCTGGTCTTCCAGCTAAAATACTACATTTTCACAGTTTTGTAATCTTTGGAGTTTGTCACAGCCCATTCCAATGCCTCCAGCCACTAGAAACCTCATAATATTCCCTGTAATGTGGGCATGAGTTGGATATGCAAGTATTAGGTATTATTGTATCACCTTGATCCACTTTTGCTTGGAGAAGCTAGATAAGTGGCTGTTTACAAAGAATACCCCATGATGAAAAGGTTTTGAAATGACCCTGAACTAAATATTTGGAGATGGTGCCAAATGGGACCATGAGAAAAGGAAGGTGAAAATAGGTGGTCAAAAGTAAATCCCTCTACTAAAGGATTTGAGGCTTTGTGAGTATCTTTGTTCCTCCAAGACAAGGATTTGCCTCCATTCGATTCAAGCCAATGATCTTTCACCTTCAGGACAAAGGTAATAACCAGTAAAACCACAGAAGCAAATCCCCTCTGTTACATTTTGCTTAAGTTTCTTTCCTTTTCTTTCAGTTTTATCCAAATATGAAAACCAGATTACTATTTTTGCTGACTACCTAGAAGAATTTCCAGATACGGATGAGCTGGTATGGATCTTGGGGAAACAGCATCTCCTTAAAACGGGTAAGGTTTGGTAGCATTTGTCTGTGAGAACCTAAATGAGGTGGGTGCCTGAGGTTAAGGTCCTATCCATTTTTCCTTGTGGGGTTGGTGGAGTGTGACTTTGGTAACTGTTCATGCCACTTGTAGGCGGACATACCTTGCAGCCAGAGGAGGTCAAGCCACAGACTCCTTGCTTGCACAGGTCCCTTCCGAGGCCCTGAGAGTCCTTAGCAGCATGTTCACATGATCATAGGTGTTTGTGCAATTTGAAAGGGTCATATATATATTTATTCTTTTCTTTAAAGGAGCACCCCTGAATTCCATAAGCCTTGACTTTCAAAAACCATGGACCCACTCGTGGTATCACTAACCAGTTTTAGACTGTAATGCCTGGGCTACATACTTCTCATTCCCCTTGTGTCCTTTTCTATCTAGATGAAAGACGCTGCCACCCAGGGGACCTCTAATCAGCCCAGGGCTGTCAGAAACCACGTCAGACACTAAGAAGTTTTGTAGGTGTAGATCTTTTGCTGACTGTAGCACCTTCTCAGTTTATTCTGATTTTGTATAGAACTTTTAGCCACAGCAGCTAGATGGAAAAGAGGCTTGAATATTTCTTCCTTACCCTTATATACTTACAGATTGGGGAAGACCTTTTATTTTTTATTTAAAAAGTTTTTTAATGTTTATTTATTTTTGAGAGAGAGACAGAACATGAGTGGAAGAGGGGCAGAGAGAGAGGGAGGAACAGAATCCAAAGTAGGCTCCAGGATCTGAGCTGCCAGCACAGATCCTGACACGAGGCTCGAACTCAAGAACCACAAGATCATGACCTGAGGTGAAGTCGGACGCTCAATCGACTGAGCCACCCAGACACCCCAGGGAAGATCTTTTAACCTAAAACTGCCAACAGCCCAGCACCCTGATAAAGCCTGAGCTTGGAGAGAGTCAGCTGTCTGTCTGTCTGTCTGAGGAGAGATGCTCTTTGAAGGCCCTAGCATAGAGGAAGAAATAGGAAGGAGCTGATCACAAGGCAGGAGGGGAAGTTAGCATCTTCTGGCTCCACCCTGTGTCTGGTTTCATCCTCTGGATTGGAGAATCCTGAACAGTGGAGAGAGTTGAGGATTAGCAGTTCGGAGACCTTTTGTATACAGACTCTTCCCCTACCTTAGATAAGTCACTTTCTCTTTCTGGATCTTAACTTCCTTCACAGGTACTTAAAATGAGGAATACTGGAAGGGATGTCTTCTAGTTCTGTATTCCATGATAACAGGAATCCCCAGCTTGTCAAATATGGCCATATCCAAATGTTAAGTTGGGAAATACCTTTCAAAGTGCACTTATGGTTAAAGTGTCCATACAACTACCCCCAGCCTTTCTAGCATAGAGGAAAGCTGAAAGGCCTAGAGAATATCAGAAGAAGGAGTGAGTGGTGTGAACATTTGAGAGGGGAAGTATATAAAAACAGCTAACATGTATCACAGGCTTACCGCATACTGTACCATCTAAACACTTTCCATGCATTATCTTGCAGAATATTCACAACTCTATGATGTAGGTGCTCTTATTCTCCCTATTTTAAGGATAAGAAAACTGAAGCTCAGAGAGATTATGTGACAAGGCCACACAGTTGGCAAGGAACAGAGTCAGGGCTCCAACCCAGGCAGAATATGACTCCAGAAGTTTTACTCTTAACCAGTGTACATCTGCTGCCCATAATGTGGTAGGCACTGGGGACGTGAAGGGCAGGGAGAATTCAGACCACTCAACTTTCTGGTTTGTTCAAAGGAAAGGCAGGAGAGAAAACAGAAATTATTGGCTAAAATCAAATTTTCTTTTCTTCTCTTAAAGTGCAATGGCTCTAACTTCTATACAGATGGACCCGTGAAAGCCGCCGTATATGTGGTCATTGAAGTAAATTTATGTCATAAAATGCACAAAATGCTTTGAATAAAGACACCAAAGTGTTTGTGTCTAATTTATCCATTAGATTACAAATGCCAGCTGCACTGGGTGGTGTTGTATATTTTTACACACTTAATTTACTTATTGTGGATCTTCCTTTTTAGTTAAACATACATGCATGTACACGTGTACACCCCCCCCACACACCCCCACACATACACACCCCTAGTTTTAGATAATGGACACTGGGTACTGATGAGAGATCCAACCAACTATCATCGTTTCAGGCAGGGGCTGGTTGCCTTGTTAGTGGGTTATCCTTGCTTTTCTTATCCCTTGTCTTTTGGCCACTGACCCCAGTGTTAGTACCTGTCAGGGCCATGGAGCTCAGTGAGTAGGAGACAGGAACCACCTGGCCAGTAGTACTGGTCAAAACATAGGTGAAAGGGAATTCTGAAATTACTTGGCTAAGGTGATATTGGGTTTCCTATGAACTTCCCTAGCCCCATAACAATGGAATTGACTGGTTTATTTGAAAATGAGTTTCCTGCTGGCTCAGAAATCAAAGGCAGATATCTTTAGATGGGATGTGGTGATTTAATTTTAATTTCACATTTAATTTCAGAAAAATCTAAGCTGTTGTCTGATATAAGTGCTCGTCTGTGGTTTACATACAGAAGGAAATTTTCGCCAATTGGTAGGTATATCATTTGTTGTACTTTGCTTTCTTCCTTGTTGATAGCTTGCCTGAGGTGATCAGTGACATCCAAGAAATCTCAGAATTAACAGCTCACTGTGGTGAAGAATTTGCTTTAGGGGAATACTTAAATCATATACTTTATTCAAAAGTTTCATTGCCCAAGTACTGCATCATGTATGGTTCCTTGGTGTGAATATGTAATTGCCAGGATATTTATGAGTCCACCTCCAACTGTTCAGGCACCAGGTAGTATTAGTTGTTTTCCAGGAGCAAGGAGAAAGTCAAACTTCTAGTCTGGGTAATATTTATTAACTCATAATCCACTGCTTTGTGGAGTTACTTGATTATTAAAGACAGTTATGCCTTGAATGAAAGAAAATAATTCCTATGATTTCCACCCCCTATGATATTAAAGCACCATACCACTGGAAGATGAACTATGATAGATTTCCTTGGAACTAATTATCAGCTGTTAGGTTACCACCTGCTGTCTAGGAAAAAAAAAGGTCAATAAGCTAAGTGAATTGTCTCCCTTTAGAGAAAATCTGTAAAATGTTTGCAAGTAAGGTGGCCTATTCCTAGTATCATGGCCCTGTAGGAAAAAGAATGTCAAATCCAAGTGGTGGAAGCTATTCTCCTAAGAGAAAACCTGTCTGATTGATTTTGATGCAGGACTGGACATAATAACTGGAATGAAATCCTACTTTCTGATCAGTGCCCAAAACAAAGTCCACATGGACATTTTTTGCTTTCCACAGGAAGTACCCAAGCAGTAAAATGCCCAAAGGAAAAATCTTTAGTACCCAGTGATTTTATTTATTTATTTATTTAAGTAATTAATTATATTTTAGAGAGAGAGTACATGCACCAGCTGGGAAGAGGAGAGAGAGAGAGAGAGAGAGAGAGAGAGAGAAACTTAAGCAGGCTCCACACTCAGCACAGAGCCCGACACAGGGCTTGATCCCATGACCCTGGGATTATGACCTGAGCCGAAATCAAGAGTTGGATGCCCAATGGACTGAGCCACCCAGGCACCCCTAGTACCCAGTGATTTTAAACTGTTAACTTTCTCTAGGTGAAGAGATCTTTACAAGGCTTAAAAACATTTGCAATTCAACTCTGACAGTTTTTTTTTTTTAAGTTTTAAGTAGGCTAAATGCCCAATGGGGGGCTTGAACTCATGACCTTAAGATCAAGAGTTGCATGTTCTACTGACTGAGCCGGCCATGCACCCCAATTCTGACAATGTTTTGGCAATAGATGATCTCTTCTTTATCTAGTCTTCATTGCATCTCTCCTGTACTAA